>NC_085842.1:166080984-166440984 GCF_035594765.1 Anolis carolinensis
CAGAGCCGAGGAGCCACCACTGAGAAGGCCCTGTCTCTCATCCCCACCAGTCACGCCTGCGAAGAAGCAGGGCCTCCCCAGATTATCTTAACCTCTGTTATGGTTCATAGAGAGATACGTTCGGACAGGTAAGCTAGGCCAGAACTGTTTAGGGCTTTATAGGCTAAAGCCAGCACTTTGAATTGTGCTCGGTTGTCCTCTATTCAATTGAGTTTGTTGAATATAGGAACCTATGTTGAATTTCAACCAATTTTATGATTCTTTGCTCCTCCCCATGACTGAGGTAAGGGGGGAAATATACAAAAAACTACTGTGTGCAAAACTATATAACCAGACTAATTAAAACAGGTTCAGAACAGGTTTAGAAAAAGCCAGATATATCCAGCCCTGAACATAAAGCTGGCAAGAATCAGAAGGCAATTTGACTTCAATTTCATATAATACAATGGTTGGAAGTGAGGCTGATATATTACCTGGATTCTGGAAGTTGTAATTCAAAGAAGTTGTTTTTGAATTCTCTGCTAACTCTGTCAGAGCCCACCTTGCCCCGCCCGAAACACACACACGTACATTCTCCTCAGCATAAGAGAAAGGGAAGAAACTAACCTCTCCATCACGAGTCTCAATGGTTTTGATCAGCACAGTCTTCCTAGTATGGGTCTCTACAGTTGGCTCTGGCTCTGAAACTAGAAAGGAGAGAGTACTGAGGAAGGAGGGCCATGCCATCCTCAAGATAACCCCCTCTTTTCATCTCCTTAATTAAAAAGATCCCTCCAGTCTGAGATACGCAAGCAGAAGAATCTGGAATTGAAATTTTTTGGAGGGGAGACAGAAGGTGTCTTCCATATATGTTTTCAAGCAGCACAAAAGGTGAACAAATCTATGCTAGGTAAGAAAGGCGAGAAGAGGGGAATCTACACAACACAGTCTAGCTGTTAATGTGTTTTCCAAGTGGAGTCAGCCATGAATTATCTCTTGCCAGGGGTTATAATTAAAACAAGGAGAGCACCCCAAAACATACTCAAATTTACACAAATGCGCAAAATTTTATACAGCTTGGAAAAAATACTTGTTAAAATTTCAGCTCCCACCATCTCTGTAGACCAGTGGTTCTCAACCTATGGGTCCCAGATGTTTTGGCCTTCAACTCCCAGAAATCTTAACAGCTGGTAAACTAGCTGGGATTTCTGGGAATTGTAGGCCAAAACATCTGGGGACCCACAAGTTGAGAAGCACTGCCCTAGGCAGTATGTTTAGTAGTATCATACAAGCTAGGTATTCTGGGAGCTGCAGTCCAAAAAATCAACTTTTCAAATTGCAGCACCAATTGTGCCAGCAATTTCAGAAACGCACGTTCCCATACAACCGCTTACCCATCCTACATAATGAAGCAATACGCTTACCCGTTGTTTTGATGCTGAGAGATGCCATGGATTGAACAGGCAGTGAAATCCTGCAGAGAACACACACATGAGTGAACATTTTAATGTGCTTTTGCAAATTAGCCCTATGCTCTGCTCTCCCTTTCAAATTTCCTGCTGTATCTTGAAAAAGGAGAAAGTTACCCTTCCCAGCACTTCATTTGAGGCCACCAGAGCTGGAGCTACACTGCCCTATATCCCAGGATCTGATCCGAGATTATCTGTTTATCCCAGATTATCTGGCAGTGGAGACTCATACAATTCAGTTCAAAGCAGATAATCTGGTAACAGATCTTGGGATATAGGGCAGTGTAGATCCTAAACATTTCCCTTGATGCCCACTAGACTCCAAGCAAAGTTTATTTGGGGGAAAATGTGGTGGGATAGAACATTGTGTGTTCAATGCTGCGGTTTGGGGCTCAGACTTCACCCCGTCTTGTATTCAGCCTAATGGATACATTGAGTGCCTCTTAACTATGCAGACTGGGTATCCCTTATCTGAAATGCTTGGAACCAGAAGTATTTGGGATTTGGAATATTTGCACGTACATCATATGTCATCTTGAAGATGGGACCCAAATCTAAATCAAAATTCATTTACGTTCATATAGGCTGAAAGTAATTTTATACACAATAGTTTTGTGCATGAAACAAAGTTTGTGTACACTGAACCATCAGAAAGCAAAGATGTCACTATCTCTGCCACTCATATATCAGATTTCAATCTGTATCAACTTGGCTCCTCTGAAATGGCCAGATTTACCACTTCAGCTGTTTTATTATGGTGTTCATGACACAAAGTTCCAGATGTGCCCAGAAAGGTGGAGACTTTGGATAGAGGGGAGTTCCTAACTACTAGTTACCCACCTGCTCTCCTCCCCTTCTAGCAGCTTCCGGTAGGTGGCTATCTCAATATCCAAAGCCATCTTGACATTCAGCAAGTCCTGGTATTCCCTCAGGTGACGGGCCATCTCTTCCTTCATGTGGTGAATCTCCTGCTCCAACCTTGCCACATTATCTTGGTACGAAGCCACTTCAGCCCCGTATTGGTCCTCCATATCCCTCATCTGCCTCAGCAAGGCTTCATTCTGGCAAGGCAAGTAGTATTGGAGTGTAATTTCTTTTTTAAAAACTTATCTTGAGCCCAGGCAATGTGGGCAAAACCCATAGTCCTCAAAACTCAACCAGACAACCAGATGGGTGACCCTGCTAATGACTGGCTTCTAAGAGCTTTTTTAAAAACCTTGATAAGAACAAACTTAAGCCTGTATGAAAAACGTATGGGATAAATCAAGCAAATTATCTTATATAGGCAGTCCGCAAATTACAAACAAGATGGGTTCTGTAGGTTTGTTCTTAAATTGAATTTGTAAATTGGAACAGGTACATTTTCAAGTGTAACTCCAGCCAAATATATATTAGGTTTAGATCAGTGGTTCTCAACCTTCCTAGTACCACAAGCCCTTAATATAGTTCTTCATGTTAAGGTGAACCCCAACTATAAAATTATTTTCGTTGCTACTTCGTAACTGTAATTTTGCTACTGTTATGAATCGTAATGCAAATATTTGATATGCAAAATGTATTTTCACTGAGTTGTTGTGTTTTTCAGACTGTATGGCCATGTTCCAAAAGTATACTTCTGGAACATGGCCATACAGCCCGAAAAACCACAACAACCCTGTGATTCTGGCCATGAAAGCCTTCAACAACATATTGTATTTTCATTCACTGGACCAAATTTTCACAAATACCTGATACGCCCAAATTTGAATACTGGTGGGGTTGGGTGGGGATTGATTTTGTCATTTGGGAGTTGTAGTTGCTGGGATGTATAGTTAATCTACAATCAAAGAGCATTCTGAACTCCACCAGCAATGGAACTGAACTAAACTTGGCACACAGAACTCCCATGACAAACAGAAAATACTGGAAGGGTTTGGTGGGCAGTGACCTTGAGTTTGAAAGGTGTAGTTCACCTACATCCAGAGAGCACTGTGGACTCAAACCATGATGGATCTGGACCAAACTTGGCACGAATATTCAATATGCCCAAATGTAAACACTGGTGGAGTTTGGGGAAAATAGACCTTGACATTTGGGAGTTGTAGTTGCTGTGATTTATAGTTCACCTACAATCAAAGAGCATTCTTAACCCAGCCCACAATGGATCTGCACCAAACATGGCACACTACCTACATGGCCAACATTGAATATTGGTGGGGTTCTGCCTTCTCGGCCAAAGAGATTCCTAAGACCATCAGAAATATGTGTTTTCTGGTGGTCTTTGGTGACCCCTCTGACACCCCCTCACAACCCTCCAGGGGTCCCAATCCCCAGGTTGAGAAATACTGCTTTAGATAGTATAGGGAAGGGTTAATACCCCTGTGGTGTTTGTTTTGCTGTGTGTGCCTGAGTTAAGAAGGCTTCGCCTCACTTTCTTTCCCTGTGACAATTGGGAAAAATTTGGCTTGTTGTGGAAACAAGCAGGTCTGTAGCCAAGGGGGGGGGGGAGGGGTTCAACCCACCCACCCACCGAAATTTTTCAGATTTTTTAAAAAACTGGTTTACTCATGAATTTTAACTGGTTAACCAAATCCCCATGAGTGTTCACTGAAGTTTATCTGTTTTGAGTGTCCACTGAAGTTTACTGATGGAGCTTGATTTCTAAATTATTTTGCGTTATGGAACTACTCTTCATGATTCGTGTTTGGTACTTTTCAAATGCCACATAATACAATCACTGCTAAAATAGTATCTGGGTATCAAAGGCAGACTAATTGTTACACTCATATTAGTCAAATAACATAATGTATTTGGATGTTAATCTCCAGAAGGAAACATTTTAAGACATGCTCACAGATCTCTCAGTATTAATATATGAGTTGAGTATTTAGAAAAGGTTCAGAAAACTACTGGAATCTCATTACATACCAAAAAGCTGAAATTCACAACTTGGAAAAGTTTTTTTCAGATTACACCTCTCCGAATCCTCTGATGTTGGGAGTTGTAGTCCCAAAAAAGAGCAATTTTTCCTTTTTTCAAGAAATAGATTTTAACGATAAGTGATGCATTTCTGATAAATCAGCAGAAGGATATCCTACAGATTTTATGAAATTAATGCAGTTTTTCCACACTTTAACTGCTGCGGTTCAATACTATAGAATCATGGGAATTGTAGTTTGGTGAAGTCTCTCCAACATTTGATAGGGAAGGCTAAACACCTTGAAAAAAACTCAGTGGCCAAAGCAGGAGCACCTCGGAAAAGAGAAAAGCAGGAAATTCCGCAGCCTTTTTCTGAAGATGCCCAAAGGAGACTCCACTATCTTTCCAGTCCAGTGGTTTTCAACCTGTGGGTCCTCAGGAGTTTTGGCCTACAATTCCCAGAAATCCCAGCCAGTTTACCAGCTGTTAGGATTTCTGGGAGTTGAAGGCCAAAACATCTGGGGACCCACAGGTTGAGAAGCACTGTTCTAGGCAACTGGTTCCACTGTTGACCTGCAGTGTGTCAGGAAAGACAAGATTTTACAGGGTATCTCAAGGAAGAAGGCAAGAGGCTTCTTCTAGCATGGGGCAGGGAAAGCTACTCACTGTTCCTTTGAGCCCATCCACCTCACAAGTGAGACTCTGGATCTGGCGCCGAGATTCATTCATCTCATGTTTAGCCTGGCGAAGTGCCTCATGGTTCCGGTTGGCTGCATCCGAAAGGTCTGCAAACTGAAAAAGATTAAGGGGGGGGGAGGATTGTGTCAAGACAGAGGGAGGAGCCCCAAATGCAAAAGAGTGGGTGGTTTCTTGTTAGACAGAAATACTTTCCTCCAGCCAGCCAGCCAGGGAGAAGTGCTGAGTGAATTATTTATTTTATTTATTTATTTACAACATTTATACCCAGCCCTTCTCACCCGAGGGGACTCAGGGCGGCTTACAAAATTTGGCAAACTTTAATGCCCAAAATGCAATCATAAAAACAAAACAATATAAACAGATCCATTGATAACATTGTTAAAACACATTATAAAAACCTTAAATCTAGAGATCCTAACAGTTGTTCTGGTTACTAAGGCCAGTCTGAAACACTGGATGTCCCCTCTAGTTAAGAACGTGCGGGACATAAAAAGCTGCCTGAGAGTGAGACAGTTTAGCCCAGTAATACCCACCCGGCCCCAATACCTTTTACTCTGATTGGCATTAGTTTCCCAAGGTCATTCCTACCAAGTGGCACTTTCTCCTTCTTAATTTCAGGTGACAAGGTTTGTACCTGGGACCTTCTCAATACACCCTCCTCCACAATGCCACCAGACACTTCTCCTGTCTATAATTCCCAGCTATCAGGTCTCTCATTCATCTGCCCCATGGAATTCAAGGCAGAAGATATGGGGGGTTTGTTGGGCGATTGGGCTTATTAACAAAAGACCCTCCCCATAAATGCACAGCAGAGTAACTTATTAGCAGCAGTGTGACCCAGTACCAGTAGCCAAAAGTGACAAAAAGAACAAAAAACACACAGACCAATGTTATCTCTCCTTTAGGGTGTTTTCTTTGAAGTAAAATATTATGGTTGCACTATTTACAAAAACAAGGTTTCCATAACAGAAATAAAGTTCTTTATACATCCTTCCATAAGGAAGGCTGAGCAAAGGAAGATAAGACACTTTTGAAGTGTGGTGTTGGAGGAAAATTCTGAGAGTGCCTTGGACTGCAAGAAGATCCTTCCAGTCCATACTCCAGGAAATAATGTCCGGCTGCTCACTGGAGGGAAGGATATTAGAGGCAAAGAATTACTTTGGCCACATAATGAGAAGACTTGGAGAAGAGAAAGATTCTGGGGAAAATGGAAGGAAAAAAGAAGAGAGGCCGACCAAGGGCAAGTTGGATGGATGGTATCCTTGAAGTGACTGGCTTGACCTTGAAGGAGCTGGAGGTGGCCACGGCCGACAGGGAGCTCTGGCGTGGACTGGTCCATGAGGTCATGAAGAGTCAGAAGTGACTGAACAAATAAACAACAAAAATACTTCCTTCTTTACTTCGACGCTGGGTTTCTTTCTCATGCAGATAAACAGCTTCGCACTCATAGAGCTTCCTCTCATAATGAACTTACACAGGAGCTTCACACGGTAGCTTTACACACAGCAGCCTTGACACTGGAGCTTCAAACATGAGCCTTCAACCTGGGGCTTCTCTCACCGAAGCTTCTCACACAGAGACCTTCTCACCATCCTCAGGACGGCACTAGCTTTGGCCCGCTAACTCTAACAGGCTTCGGCCTACTCACTCTCCTCAGGATGACACTAGCTTATTTAATCATTTTAATGCCTGACTCACTTTTTTGTAATTGAAAATACCTAGTTAATTTTTAATATTTCTGACAATTCCTACCAATTCTCCTTCTGAACTGCAGGTGACAGGGTTTGTACCTGGGACCTTCTCGATACACTGTCCTCCAGACACTTCTCTTGTCTATCATTCCCAGCTATCAGGTCTCATCATCTGCCCCATGGAACTCAGGGCAGAAGATATGAGATTTTCACAGGTTTATCCTTGCACAAACTCCACAGAGAAAATCTAGACCAAGAAGACATCTGAACCTAGACTATTTCTGTCAGGATGCACCTCATCCATCCACACCCATTAATCCCCTCCAGGTTAAGTACCTTGGATTTGTACCATTCTTCAGCCTCCTGAAGATTCTTGACAGCGATGCTCTCGTATTGGGTGCGGATGTCTCGCAGGGCAGCTGTCAGGTCCGGCTTGGCCTGCTCCACCTCCACTTGCACCTGCTGCTGGCTATGGATGCTCACCTGCATGTCATTCATCTCCTGTATGAGTCCAGCCCATGAGGGACATGGCAGAGATAAACAAGGGTGCATCAGTTGTGGGAAATGATGGATGCATGGCTGAGCATACAGCAAAGAGGAGCACAAAACACAAAATCCCACTTCAGCACATGTGCAATACTGTGACATTACACATGGCAACGAAACTGTGAAAGCACCACAAAAATAGCATTTCACAGAAATAAAGACAGTGAAAGAGAATTGCTCACCCACAAATGAGCTAGCAGGTTAGCAGACAAGAAACAAAACAAAAACAAACCACCCACGTCATTACTGAATTTCTCAGTGAGATCAACTCTGCGCATCTACACACTCAGGGCAGAATCCTGTTGGGAACACATGTACACTCTATGAAAACATACATCCCTTTATAATTGTTGCAGAAGGAGCTATTTCAATATCTCCTCACCCCACCCTGTAAACCTGTTGCAAATAGCAAGCTAGGTTATTCAATGTGCAGAGGAGTAGCCATTTAGCGGCTAGAGGGAGTTGTGGGGCATCAGAACAGTATCTGGGAGAAAAAAGCAACTCTCTCCTCTTGAATCTACTTGCAGATCTGGAAGAGGGTGGCTGCTGCTGTTACTCATGGCTACAGCTGGATGGTTCCTGGTGCATTGTACTTTTGCTAGAATACAACTATAGTATAACTATGAAGTGGATAGAAATGAAGACATTGCACCCTAATATGAATTCTACCCCTGAATGATTGTTTTATTTCACTTCCCAAATTTATTGCAACATATAGAGTAAGACATTGAAAACTGTTTGCATCTAGAACTCTTCTATTTGTGTGTTCCTTGGTCACATTGCCTGCCTTTCAGTGCCTGAATTGTGTTTCTAAATCCTCCACTGAAGTGTTAAGTTGCTGTTGCTGCTGCTGTTGTTGTTGTATGCCTTCAAGTTAATTCTGACTTGTGGTGACTATAAGATGAACCAGTCAGAGGATTTTCTGGGCAGAGTGTGGCATCCAGTAAGTTTCTATAGCTGAGCAAGATTTACCTCTGTTGTTACAGTGTCCTTGTGCCACACTCAAACCACTGTGTTACACTTACTGCAGTGCTAGAAATGTGTGGGCTGAAATACTATTCCATTGGAAGCACAATTCTTATTTGGATGAGAAATGATTTCATTTTGCCCCAGCCCTGACCCTTATCCAGCCACTAAGTGGTCAAGGCAATGTACACCTAACATTTCAGGCACAGATACCCAGGATTTTGGACTATGCAGTGTAGGAATATGGCCATAAAAGGCCGAGAAAAATTCTTCTGCCACACATCCATGGACGGAATCATGGAAGATGGATTTCTACTTAGCCCCCACTAGCTGACAAATATGCACCCTATTTAGGAGTTCTCTGGACATCCCACATCCTGAAAATACCTTGTCTGGAGCCTAGCTTTCCCTGCTCAACTCAACCACAAATGGAGCAACCAAGGCAGTTCTCCTGATACCCTGAATACTAATTTTAGAAGACAGGTGAGATAATAAATAAATAAATAAATAAATAAATGCAATAAGTCAAGGTGCCCTCAATTCTGATGCCAGGCCTACCTCCTCGTGCACTTTCTTGAGGAATTCAATTTCATCCATAAGGGATTCAATTTTGCGTTCCAGTTCCAGGCGAGAAAGGGTGGCATCATCCACATCCTAAAATGGAGAAACAAACAGGCAGAGTCAAGGGTAACTTATCCATCTTTTTCCATTTTCACAAAAAGGAACAGTGAATGGTAAGTAGTAGCCAGATGGCATGGGTGGTGTTGAGGAGATGGGACACAATTATTTTACTCAACACAACTAGGAAAGACTTAGAGCTGACAAAAAGGCATTCAAGGACTTGGCCTGAGCCATGACATACAAGTGGCTCTTTGGGAAGAAATGTGTAAGTGGATGCACTCATTCATAAGTGAACAGTGTGTAAAGGAAAGTGTGGACTGGTGAAAAGCAGACAAACAAGCCATTCCTTAACTCAGTCTTATCTATGGGTTTACTCACTTTGCGGAATAGAACCAGATTATTCTCAGCATCTTCACGCTTGTGCAATTCCTCATCCAGTCTGTAGGGGACAGAAAGCGACAAAAAAGCTGCAAATAGGACTTGCCTTCCTTCTCTATGAAGGACCAGACTGCAACCTCAACTTTGACAATGCTTCTGTCTACCCAACACACTGCACTTTTATGTCAGGAAGAATTAAATATTTTTTTAACCACCTCACCCTCTTTTGGACACCTTATAAACTTGTTGTGTAACCCTTTTTTGCTGCCATCCACCATTGCACATATAATGAAAGTTACCTTTTTTACTACAACTCCCAGAATCCGCCAGCCAACTTCACTGGCAGATTCTGAGAGCTGCGGTCCAAATGAAAGGAACTTTTTCCCAATTCTGCCATCATGCTCAATTTTTTGTCAATGATCTCCAGTTTCTTTATTATCTGCAGGCTTGTAACTGTGTGTGTGAGAGAGACAGTCTCTTGCCTATGCCTTCAAGTCACCTCCATGAATTTCACAGGGTTTTTGTGATCAATGAATACTCAGAGATGGTATTGCTGGTCTCTTCTCCCCAGAATATAGTCCACAGCATCTACCATTTATTAGTGGTCTTCTATATTAACCAGGGCTAGTCTTTCTTAGCTACCAAGATCAGACAGGAGTTATTGCCTTTGAGGTATCTAGGCTCCTATTCTTGGCAATGAAGAGAATATAAGAAACATGCCTACTTAATTTTTTAATCATGTCAGAAGCAAATTGAGAACATACTGCAAGTGGCTTCTGGTGAGAGAGAATCAGCCGTCTACAAAGACATTGCCTAAGGGAGACTGGATATGTTACCATCCTGTGGGAGGCTTCTCTCATGTCCACACATGGGAAGCTAGGGCTGACAGACAGGAGCTCACCCCATCTTGTGGATTTGAACCGCCGACCTTCAGGTCAGCAGTTCAGTCAGCACAAGGGTTTAACCCACTGCACCACTGTGGCCCCTGCTCAATGCAGTTGAACTACAACTCCCATTATATCTCAACATTAGCTATAAAGAGCTAGGATTGATGGAAGTTTCAATCCAATGTTACTGCAGATGTAATATTTTACAATCCTGTGATAAGGAACAAGGGAGAAAAGTAAGTATGGTTGGGGAGATTTGATTACAGGATGGGATGCAAGTCTGATTAAATTAAAGTAATTAATTACAAAAACATTTCACGGGTATTTCTAATTTTTTTTAAGTATCAAATTTTTTGTGTGGGATTAATATCTATTATCCACCTTTCGTTAAAACTGGGGGGGAAATCAGAAGCAGTGCAGCTCCCATAGGGTCACACCCTTCTCTTCTGATGCATCACCCCATTTTCCACACACACATCTTAGAGGATGAAAATATCAGAGAGGAACAGGCTGGAGGATTTTCACACCCTACATCAGAGTGCATCTCTCTTCCTTGCTTCCAATCCCTTATGCTTCCCTTCCCTTTCCTCTTCTCCCACTCCTCCATCTGCCGCAGCATGCCAGGATGCGGAAACGCAAACCCCACCCCATAGAGCCTTGGGGGAATGCAGTCCTGGTTCCTCTTTCTTGTGGCTTGGTCCCTCCCATATATCTCTGTCTTTGGAGAAACAGCCATAGTGTGCCCAAAAGCTTGCCTGTGATGAAAAAGCCTCACATACATAGTTGGGGATCTCTAAAGTGCCAGGTCCCCCTTCACTCTAAGAGACTGCTGCAGGTACCCCACCCACATTGATATCTGCTTCATGCGGCTGATATCTGCTGGATGTGGCTTCTTTGCCTACTCACACTAATTGTCACTCCTCCATTGCCACCCCATCACTTCCACAGCCCCGACGATGGTAGCTCACTAACTAAAACCGTGGATGGCACTACCACTCCGCTCTACAAAAAGCCTTCCCTCCTCCCTTCTGTGCCCCATCCATACATCCCATGGGTGACTCAAAGCCAAAGAAGAAGGTCCATACCATAAAGGCCCACCTCTCCTCCTGCCACACCTCACTACCCTCTGCTGGTTCCTCCAAGCACTATGCTCCACTGTCCTACCCTATAAAAGAAAAAATATTTTTTTTCTGAACACTTGGGTGTTTTTTTGTTTGTTTTGTTTTTTTGTTTAGTTTTGGGTTTTTTTTTTTACTTTAACATCCACCCCTGCCCTGTGATGTCTTGCTGGACACATTCCACCCTTTCTGCCTCTTTTGAAATGATCTTGAATTACATTTTCTTTCTGAATGCTCCTCTTCTCTGGAGATGCCACCTACAAATCTCCACCCACTTGTCTTGCATCCATGTCCAAACATTTTGTATACTTGGCATGTTTCACATCTTTCCCTCCCTGACGTTCTGGATTGAAACAAAACGTAAGCATGGGAAGGCAGAAAACTGCATCCTTCCTAAACCAACCTCTCAAATCCCAGATTCCAAGTTTTGCTTGGTGAGAAGAAAGCTCCAGAGTATTTGGCTGCGCTCATGCTCACAAAAGTGTCCCTGACCATGTAGTCACAATCTCTGTACAATTACAGACCCTTCATCAGTACTGCTGTGCCATCCAAATGGGTATATTGCTGTCCAGGACTATGCCATTATAACCCACAAATTGGTCATAAATGTCTGGAAATGAGATACAACTAGAAACCTTCATTTGGGCTGGAGATTAATGTGATTACCAGCCCAGGGCAGTCCCTCAGCCATTGGATTTTTCTGTCAAGTTCAAAGACTCAGAATGCAAAACTATAACTGTTCTAACACATTCAACATTTGCTTTATATGCCGTTAGAACATTTACCCTACATACTGCCTGAAAATGAGCAAGCATGACACATTTATTTGGCTCCTGGTTGTTTACTGATCTTTTACTGCATTGCAGAACTTGTACATCATTATTTATAGCACCTAGTTGTTGTGGCTGTTTTGCAACCTTTCATTTCTTTAGAAAATATCAAAACAAAGACTAGAGGATCCCAATTCACTCCTGCATGTTTCTTGAGCTGTCCAGCACCAGGGCTGTCTCTGTCAATCTCCCTCCCTCCCTCCCTCCCTTCTGATCAGGATTAGGGGCAGAAGAAAGAAGAGAGTAACTGACTCTCTGATGTAATCTAAGACACATACGTACATATATACACCTTTGTTTGTTGTTAATCTCCAACTTTGCCTTGCTGTAACAGCCCATTGCTTACAAAAGGACTGGGAATCGCAGCATCAGGCAAATTTTTCCCTTTTCTTTGGACCTTAAAGTCAGCGTTTGTCTGAAAGGCAGCAGGGGGTGGCAAAGTAGTTCCCTCTTCCAAAACTAAGAAGACTGGCTGAGATTACTGAATGGTAAAATGGCAGCAGGGAAGACACTCTGCATATATTCAGAGACAGTCTCTTCACCTGCTTCATCCTGGACTGAAAACTGAACATTATTAGATTTTGCAAAAAGAAAGGAAGATGGGGAAGTATTTACAGTAGCATTTACAATTTGATCTTTATTTGTCAGAGGTTTTTTATATGTATAATCTCTAGTAATAGCTATTATGCTAAAAGGAGTAACAAAACAATACCTCATTGGGAAGGAAGAATATAATTATATATGATTGCTTTCCATTCAAAGAAGGGGAATTCAAGCCAAGGAGAAAGAATGAGTGTAATTAGGAATTGACATTGCACTACTTTGTAATTATACAAGCAATGTTTGTATGTATGTAAACAGGGGGGCACTGGGGTGCAAGTAAGGAAATTAAGTACAGTAGAGTGTCACTTATCCAACATTCGCTTATCCAACACAGTCTGCCTTTTAGTAGTCAATGTTTTTGTAGTCAATGTTTTCAATACATTGTTATGTTTTGGTGCTAAATTTGTAAATACAGTAATTACTACATAACATTACTGCGTATTGTACTACTTTTTCTGTCAAATTTGTTG
Source organism: Anolis carolinensis (assembly GCF_035594765.1). Classification (NCBI taxonomy): domain Eukaryota; kingdom Metazoa; phylum Chordata; class Lepidosauria; order Squamata; family Anolidae; genus Anolis; species Anolis carolinensis. The sequence goes on from NC_085842.1 coordinate 166,094,140, forward strand.
TAAAACATGATGTTTTGGTGCTTAATTTGTAAAATCATAATCTAATTTGATGTTTAATAGACTTTTCTTTAATTCTTCCTTATTATCCAACATATTTGCTTATCCAACATTCTGCCGGCCCGTTTATGTTGGATAAGTGAGACTCTACTCTAATGATGCAAGCCTGGAAAGTATGAAAGATGTGAATGATATTATTCATGTGAAAATGTAATAAAGCATTAGAAACAAAACAATTTAAAAACCTGAACATTATTTGGGGAAACTGATTGAAATGAAGCCCTAGGTTGTATTCTCTCCCTGTTCCACACATTAACTCTGACAGAACATTTGTTGCCCTAGCAAAAAAAAATTTGAAACAGATAATACATATTATAATTTTGCTTCTTTGTATTATTATTGCTTTTATTGTATTTTCTTTTCTTTTGAATAAAATATTTTTAAATGGAACTAGACAACTCAGAAACAGCGCCTATCGGTCCTGTTGATGTAGGCTGCATCTAAACTGTAGAATTCATGCAGCTTGGCCCTGGCTCAATGCAGTGGAATCCTATTTGGGAGCTGTAGTTTTGCAAGCCTTCCCTGCCCAAAAGGGCTGGTGGTGCCTCACCCAAGTACAACTCCCAGGATCCCATAGCACCAAGCATTCATTCTGCAGTGTAGCTGCACCCCTATTGGCCAAGGGAAAGAACAAAAATCTGTGGGGAAGTGGGTTGATCTCCTTTGAAAGCATTTGGGGGGCTCCCTCCTCTTTCCCTTAATCTACAATGAAAATGCACATCTATTTCCTCCCACCCTCACTGAAATTCAGCTAGAGAACAAAAAATAATGTCTGGGGGAGCCGGTTCTTATTTCCCCACACAAGGGGATGAGAGCGTTCTCCCTCTCTCCATCCTTTCCTTAATTAACCAGTTTTGCAGTGTAGTGGCACATGTGTTAAGATCAAGGTCCACGGGATGCATCTGACCTGCCATGTCCTTTTGTGTGACACTTCAGGTCCTGGTCTGCAATTCCTGTACTCATTAGACATCATGACTAAGGCAAATAGGGGTTGCAATACAGTAACATCTGGAAGACTGCAGTTTGTTCTATTTAGTCAGGAGAGCGGGGTTTGGCTTTAGATACAATGCTTGGGGATATGATGTCTGCTTTTGCAATATCCTTTAACAACCAGGCTTTGAAGCTGCCAGGCTATTCAATGTTAATCAAGCTGACCAACTGCATCATTCACACCTGCCTCAGGCAGACAAGACTTCTTTCTCACACCCTGGACATTCCACAGATATATAAACCTGACTTGCCTAGATTCCAACAGACCTCACAACCTCTGGGGATACCTGCCATAGATATGGGTGAAACATCAGGAGAAAATGCTTCTGGAACATGGCTATACTGTCTAGAAAACTCACAGCAAACAAGTGATTCCAGCCATGAAAGCCTTCGACAACACAATGCCCTTTAAGCTTTCTCCAACCTCGGTGCCCCAAGTGCTTTTGGGTTGCAATTCCCATTATCCCCAGTCCACATGCCAGATAACCAAAAGAGATATTAGTTGTTCCAATAACATCTAGCAACTCAAACTGCGGTAAGATTAAAGAGCACCAATCATTATGTTTAAAAAATGTAGTTGGCCCTCTGTATCCATGGATTCAACAGCCCTTCGAAGGCAACCATCAAGTTGATGTGGCCCTCAAAGAAATTGAGTTTGACACTCCTGGTGGAGAGGCTGAAATTGGGCTAGAGAAGGCCAAAAAAAGTCTGAGGAAGCAGGTTTTTCTCCTTTTTTCCCCTCAGGGGGAGGGAGAACATGGAAGGGGCCTCTCTATCACTCCATCCCCCCTTTTTTCTCTCCACCCTTCTCTTAATTAATGAATTCTGCAATGGAGATGCATCCCCCCCACCTTCACTACAAGTCAGTTAGAGAAGACCACAAATCCTCTGGGCAAGGAGATTGCTCTGGCTTTTTTCCCATGGGGGGGTGGAGTGAGTAAGGAGGGTGAGGGGGGCTTTCTCTTCCCGCCCCATTCCATTAATAGACTGCAGTGGAGATGCACTCCCTATTCACTCCCACCAGCCCTCATTGAAGGGGGGGCTGGAGAAGGCAAAGGAGATATGAGGGAATAAGAACATGGAATGGGGGGGCACTTCCATTCCTCCCTCCATTAGCTAATTCTGCAATGTCCTTTTTCAAGTCTTCTCTGCCCAAGCGGGCAGTTGCCTCCCCAAATTATAACTTGTAGAAGGCTATCATGGCCAGAATCACTGGGTTGCTGTGAGTTTTCTGGGCTGTAAAGCCGTGTTCCAGAAGCATTCTCTCCTGACATTTTGCCTGGATCTATGGCAGGCATCCTCAGAGGTCGTTGAGCTATGTTGGAGACGAGGCAAATGGAGTTTATATATCTGTGGAAGGTCCAGGGTGGGAGAAACAATTCTTGTCTGTTGGAAGCAAGTGTGACTTTTGCAATTTATCACCTTGATTAGCACTGAAAAACCTTGCAGAAAAGCCTCCCAACAAAGGATTCCCCCAGGCAGGAATCAGCCAGGCTTTGAAACTGCAAGTCTTTTCAATGCTAATCAAGGCGATCAATTGCAACATTCACACTTGCCTGGCAGTTCTTTCTCCCACCCTGGACCTTCCACAGATATATAAACCCCACTTGCCTAGTTTCCAACAGACCTCAGCAACCTCTAAGGACTATGTGTGTGTGTGTCAGGAGCGACTTGAGAAACTGCAAGTCACTTCTGGTGTGAGAGAATTGACAATCTGCAAGGCCATTGCCCAGGGGACGCCTGGATGTTTTGATGTTTTACCATCCTTGTTGGAGGCTTCTCTCATGAACGGATCTGATTTTATGTTTGAAATGTATATTTTGTAATTCATAATGTATTTTAATAGTTTTAACTCTTTATGTGATGTTTTTATATTGATTTGTATGGGAATCTAATTGTTGCCACTATTGTAAGCCGCCCTGAGTCCCTTCAGGTGAGAAGGGTGGGATATAAATGTGAGAAATAAATAATAAATAAATGTCCCCTGCATGGGAAGCTAGAGCTGACAGAGGGAGCTCAACCACTCTCCCCGGATTCGAACTCTTGATCAGCACAAAGGTTTAACCCACTGTGCCACCAGGTGATTAATTCAAACATTCACACTTGCCTCCAACTGAGTCCTTTCTACCACCCTGGACCTTCCACAGATATATAAATCCCACTTGCCTAGTTTCCAGAGACCTAAAGAACCTCTGAGGATGCCTGCCATAGATGTGGGCATAACGTCAGGAGACAATGCCATATAGCCTGGATAACTCGCAGCAACTTATAACCCCCTGGATCGCACAGAATTGAGCCAGGGCAGTTAAAGTGGCATCAAAGGCCTAGGATCTGATCCCAGATTATCTGCTTATTACCTGGCAATGGAGACTCATATAATCTGGTTGAAAGTAGATAATCGGGGATAAGATCCTGGGAATCTAGGGCAGTGCAGATCCAGGAGAGAGATGCACCGCGAGGCTTCGCGCTGGATGAAAGTGGGCTGGAGATGGCAAAAGAGATGTAGGAAAGGCCTGAGTAGGCAAATTTAGGCCCTCTGGGTGCTTTGGACTTCAACTCCCAGCATTCCTCACAGCCTCAGGCCCTTTCCTTTCCCCCCTCAGCCGCTTAAGCGGCTGAGGGGGGAAAGGAAGGGGCCTGAGGCTGTGAGGAATGCTGGGAGTTGAAGTCCAAAGCACCCAGAGGGAGGGCCCAAGTGTCCCCTAGCAGTGGGCTTCTGAGGGGCTGCTCCGCCGCGCCCGCCCCACCCCTGGCCCCCCTCCTGGGCCTGACCTCTGCTTGAGGGCGGCCAGGTCCTCGGCCAGGTTGTCCCTCTCGACCTGGAGGCGGTCGCGGTCCTGCCCGAGGGCCTCGACCTGGGCGCGGAGCTGTCGGAGCTGCTCGTGGAGGAGGCGGTGGGCGCGGGCGGGGGCCTCCTGGGCGCGGCTCTGGCCCAGCTCTGCCGCCAGCGCCGCGTTCTGCGTCTCCAGGAAGCGCACCTTCTCGATGAAGCTGGCGAAGCGGTCGTTGAGCTCCTGCAGCTCCTGCTTCTCGTTGCTCCGCGTGGCCAGGAACTCCTGGTTCACCGCCTCGGCCACCGAGAAGTCCAGCTTCTCCGCCGCCGCCGCGGAAGAAGAAGAGGCGTAGTAGCGCTGCGGGGAGGCCGAGGAGAGCGGGGTGCTGGAGCGGAGGAAGAGGCCGCCCGTGCCGGGGCGGTAGGAGCGCAGAGAGGCCCCCGGGGAGGAAGAGGAGCCGCTGAGGAAGCGGGAGGAAGAGGAGGACGCGGCCACGCGGGATGAGGAGGAGTAGGACCCCGCCGGAGGGCCGAAGGTGCGGCGGTAGGAGGTGGAGGCGCGCAGGTGGCTCATGGCTGCGGATGGAGATGGATGGAGACACAGAGAGCGAGAGACGGAGCGAGGTCCTGGTGCAGAGGAGAAGGCGCCGGTTTCGGGGGTGCCGCTTTATAGTCCCCGGATGGAGAAGGAGGGGGCTGGAGAGGGGCGACTGGCTCCTCCTCTCCTGGCTGCCGCCCAGAGCCCCGCATTGCAGCCGGCGAAGGCAGCACCCCGCCCAAGCCAAGAGGCCACCCTCTTCCCTGTGGCCTTGGGCGCCTCCATTTAGTGTCCTTCTCCCCCAAAACTGAGGCTTCCAACACAAAGGCACCCAGACCCCAGAGCCTTACTGGTTGCGCCAGAAGAAATGTCAGGAGAGAATGCTTCTGGAACATGTCAGGCAAGAGTTCTTTCTCCCACCCTGGACCTTCCACAGATATATCAACCCCAGATATATCAGAAAAGTGTAAGACACCCTTGCAGTGTAGCACATTGTCCTTATTCATTTGATTACAATGTGTTGTTGAAGGCTTTCATGGCAGGAATCACTGGGTTGTGAGTTTTCCAGGTTGTATGGCCATATTCCAGAAGCACTCTCTCCTGATGTTTTGCCCACATCTATGGCAGGCATCCTCAGAGCTCACAACCTCAGAGGATGCCTGCCATAGATGAGGGCGAAATGTCAGGAAAGAATGCTCTGGAACATGGCAAGCAAGAGTTCCTCCTCCCAACCTGGACCTTCCGCAGATATATCAACCCCACTTACCTAGTTTCCAGCAGACCTCACAGACTCCCAACAAAGAATTCCCCCAGGCAGGAAGCAGCCAGATCTTGGAGATGCAAGGCTATTCAATGCTCTTCAAGGCGATCAATTGCAAAATTCACACTTGCCTTCAACAGGCAAGAGTTCTTTCTCCTACCCTGGACCTTCCACAGATATATCAACTCCACTTGCCTAGTTTCCAGCAGACCTCACAACCCCTGAGGATGCCTGCCATAGATGAGGGCGAAATGTCAGGAGAGAATGCTTCTGGAACATGTCAAGCAAGAGTTCTTTCTCCCACCCTGGATCTTTCACAGATATATAAACCCCACTTGCCTAGTTCCCGACAGACCTCACAGCCACCCAACAAAGGATTCCCCCAGAAAGGAAGGCAGACCTTGGAGCTGCAAGGCGATTCTATGCTCTTCAAGGTGACCAATCACACAGGTAATGCTTCTGGAAGATGGCCTCACCCTTCTCTTATTCATGAAGGTTTTCTCTATAGAATCCTGTAAAGTTTCCCTCCTTCATTTTGTGGAGCATGAGACATCAGCCTCCATAACAAACAAATGGGATTTTGCTTGTCTGGTAAGAATCTTCATGGAGAGAACAGCCCCCCCCCCCTGTTAAATATGGCAGTGTTCCTCCCCAAAATAGAGGGTGTCCTGAGGATGAAAAGGGAGACAAAGACATGCATAATTATCAATGAGGAAAGAAAGGAGCTGGGAGTCTTTCTTCACTGGCCATTCTGTTTTAGCTGGGAGAGGACCACCATTCTCAGCAGAATCTCTTCTCTCTTGCCATCAGGCTTCCAGAAAACAGCTGCAGAGCGATTCACCTTTGACAGATCACCCTGTGCCTGTTATTAGATCATATTTTGCATTTGCAGAGCCAGTGAGCACAAGAGGATGGACACATATGCAAGCACTCCCAATGTGCAAGTCATGCGTGATGTATCCAGCAGAATTCCCTCTTTAGATGTGCACAAAAGAAAGAGGGAGACACCCGCATTTGCTGACTCACAGAACGATTCCAAAAGCTGCCCTGACCCCCCTTCCCACTTTGCTGGCAACACAGCGGATCTGGATACTAGCACATCACCCCCCACTCAAGACACCTTTTCTCATTTTCTTAGCTCTCATTTTCCTATCTGGATCAGAGCATGCTTCGTCTGACACCGCTTATGTAACCATTAGTCTGGACTATGTCTCTTTGGAGAGTGGGAGGGGTGGAGTTCTGGACCTGAAAAGCTGCATAGAGGAATCTTTGAGTTAAACTCTTTTGTCAGCAGCTCTTTCTTCCCCAACATCACTCCCAACGCATACAGACACATTCACCCACACTATGAATGTTTCTTGCTTCTACTCCTTAAATTCTGGCAACCGCAACTAGGCTCAAAAGTTGAGAAACTTTCATTTTAGGGCCACCACTCCCAGCATCCCCTGTTAGGTCCATGTTCTGGAAGTTGTAGCCCAAGAAACTAAGGGCCCTTCCAAACAGGCCCTATCCCAGGATCTTGTCCCAGACTATGCTTTAAAATGAATTATATGAATCTCCACTGCCAGATAATCTGGAACAAGACAATAATCTGAGATCAGATCCTGGGATATAGGTAGTGTGGAAGAAGCTTAACTTTTCCTTGTTCTTGTGCTACAACTCCACACAGCCTCTTTTCCCTTCAACATTTCCTTTGGGAAGGAGGAAACATTATTGGTCATCTTGATCATAGGTCCTCAAAACAAAGATGGGAGAACAATGCAAACACATGTATATAAAATAAGCACAGTTCTGCACTCTTTCCCAATCTGTTGGGAAAATATATAATTAATCAAATATCTTAAAGGCACCAGATTGTTGGATGCTGGTTTATAGAGTTGTTCCTCTGCTTAGCTGGAGCTTAGAAAAGTTGCCTTCTGGGGTTATAGGTCCGAAAATCTCCCAGCCAGCTAGAAGTTTGCATGTTAGTGGGGAAAATGTAGCCATTCATGGTTTAAATTGATACTTGGAAGTATCCAGGGCATTGAAATTTAATCCCAAAATGTGCCCAGTACCTTGGTTAGCTCCTAAAGTTTAGACTAAAATCTGGAATAAACTGATCTCACTAGAGCCCCTTCTACATCTGAATAAAATCTCTCATTTTCTGCTTTGAACTGGAATATATGGCAGTGTGGACTCAAATAATCCAGTTCAAAGCAGATATTATGAGATTTTCTGCTTTTATATTCTGGGTTATATGGCTGTATAGAGAGCTCTAGGGCCCCATCTACACTACCATATAAAGTCCAGATTATCTGAACTGGATTATGTGGCAGTGTAGACTCATATAATCCAGTTCAAAGCAGATAATGTGGATTAACTGCTTTGATAATCTGGATTATATGGCAGTGTAGATCCAGCCTTATATACACATTGCCATCAGCTGCCATATGTGGTCATGAGGGTTGGGGATTCTGGGAACCAAAGTTTTAAAAAGTAACTTTCTCCTGCGTTATCCTGAACAGCAGTTGTTTTTGTACAAATAATGACTTTATGCAAGCCAATCCTTTCAAGGCTGGGCTGGTGGATATGGTTAATCATAACAGTTCTCACTCATCACAAAGTGTACTTGTCTGTCTTTCAGCCCTTTCTTAAAAATTCAAGCCCTTCCTTCATACACATAGAGGTAACTTTACAGAGAGGTGAGAATTTGGCCTTCCAGCTTGTTTTGGATATTCAGAAACCTCAGCCATCACAGACAGGGGAAAGGATTATGAAAAGCTGCGATCTTCAAGGTCAAATGTTCTCTGTCTCTGCTGTATACTAACACCACGACTTAATGGTCTATCACTGGATAACTCACAGCTGACTTTGTGAACTGCCTCCAGTGAAAAGCATAGTATCTGAAAGGATGGGAAGCTGTATTAAAGCTGTCACTGTGCCTTTTGACCAGAACAGCTGCATCATATAGGAATGCCGTCTTGCGGCAAAACCAGTCACGCCATCCACTAGCCCACCAAAGAGGCACTCAGCAGGGAGAAAGCTGCCCATAGGGTTTGGCCAATCCTTGGCCACCTACTGAGGCTGCCAATATCTAAGCTAATGACAGCTACATAGTTAATAGGTTCAGACAATGCCGGTGTTTCTCAATCTATAAGGGAAATGCAGCCTAGCAGACTGTAAAAAATTGTGTTAGCTAGGATTTTTGAGGCATGGAACAGTTGATTTCCTAGGGCAGGTGTTTAGCAGGGAGTAAAACCTCTTTTAAACAGCCCGAATACAGGCACCAGATCCTGTCTGAACTTGGAAACTCACTCGTGTGCTATTATAGCTTCATCACCACAATTTTCAAAACCTGGGTTTGAACTGTGCTTTGGCAAACTTCCATGGATGCAGGAATTGAAAACTCTGATCTCCGTGTGTTTGATATTACATTTAAAAAATGGTGCAGGAGCTCGGCACGTATATTAAACAACATATCTAGTACTAGCCTTTCTTCCAAGATGCGCAATGCAGTTACATGTGCATCTTGGAAGAAAGGCTGGCAATATACTGTATAGAATCATAGAATAGTAGAGTTGGAAGAGACCTCATGGGCCATCCAGTCCATGGACTTCATTCTCTTTCATTCTGCTCTCACAACAGCCCAGTGAGGAGCCTGCCCTTCATGGCTAATGAAATTTGGGTTTCCTAACAGTAACACGGGAAGCTGTCTTATGTCACCACACATCCATCTAACCTACTACTGCCACTAGTAGCAGGATCTGATTCTCCTTCCTCTTATTTGGAGATCACTGCTGATTTACCATCAAATACTAAGCAGGTCCAGTCCTGCTCAGCTTCCAAAATCAAACAAGATTAGGAAGGTTCAAGATGCTGGAGTAGTGAATTTCATACACAAACCACTGTTCCACACTAAAATGGGGCTGGAGAATGTGTGGATTACAGAAGTTGCTGTGCATGGATTTCAGCTTTCATCAGTCCAAGCCAGAATATGGTAAGTTATTGGAATTGCAGTTCTAACAGGTTCGAATCCAGGGAGCGGAGTGAGTGCCCGCTGTTAGCCCCAGCTTCTGCCAATCTAGCAGTTTGAAAACATGCAAATGTAAGTAGATCAATAGGTACCACTCTGGCGGGAAGGTAGCGGCGCTCCATGCAGTCATGACAGCCACATGACCTTGGAGGTGTCTACGGACAACGCCGGCTCTTCAGCTTAGCAATGGAGATGAGCACCAACCCCCTAGTCGAACACGACTAGACTTAATGTCAGGGGAAAATCTTTACCTTTACCTTTACTAATTTCCTCATGCCAGTGCTAGAGGCACTAGACAACCAAGTTTCTAACTGTTCCATAAGTGGATTGTGATAGTACTGGACTTCCAGGTATGTGGTTTATGCCTTCCTGCCCCATTGGGGGTTGTTATTAGTCACATTATTTTTGGATGACAGCTCATCGTTTCAAAAATTGACACTTTGAACTACAAAGACTGGCTAAGGGGATTCTGAAAACTGCAACCCACAAAGTAACTTTTCTAAGCTCTGGTACTATTCTTCACGGATTACCAATTTAACAAAGGATCTTAAAGAATGGAAGAAGTAAATTATTTCTAAGCATTTTACACATTAAAAAAGTATCAAACTGAAAATAACATCCCCAGGGTACCATGCGACTTGGCAGGGCTGGCAGAAAACAAGCTGGGTAATCAGTCCAGCAAGTCTTTCCAGTAAACCCCCCATGGCTCTTAACAACTAATGGAGGCTTAGCAAACAGAAAGAAAGGGGGAAAGAAAAAAGGGAGCCAAGAGACCTGATCCTGCATCAGCAGGAAATACAGAGCTAAAAGAGACAGCCAGACAGCCAGAGATTAAAAGACAAGCAAAAAATAAAACCCTACCCTTGCTATTATTGCAGTTCTTGTTTTCCTGCTGCTTGAGACTAAAATAATAATGACAATAATAATCCTCCTTAGGAGCAGTTGATGCAATCAGCCGAGGCAGTATTCCTCCTTGATGAGTCTGCCCCTTGAGAGGACGGCTTTCCACTGTGGCGGCAGCTGCTGTCCCCTTTCCGTGACAAGTGCAGGTGAGCACAGTGGGGTGCCTCCTCAGCAGAATGAATTGTACACATGTGTATACACAAATATGCAGTGTGTGTGTATGTGTGCAGATGTAATGTATATCCACAATCTACTACAGGGACTATCCATATGTTCAATGTGTTGTTGAAGGCTTTCATGGCCAGAACCACTAGGTTGTTGTGAGTTTTCCGGGCTGTATGGCCATGTTCCAGAAGCATTCTCTCTTGACATTTCACCTACATCTATGGCAGGCATCCCCAGAGATTGTGATGTCCATATGTTGTTGGACTTTCATCAGCCTAGTTAATGGTGTAATCTGACAATACAACAGCAATGACAACAACAATAATCATAATAATAAATATCATTTGTTACCCACCTCTCTTCATGACTTGAAGGCTGCACATCCCCATTATTTTGTTGTTGTTGTTATTGTTGTTGTGTGTCTTCAAGTTGTTCTTAACTAGTGGTGACTTATAAGTCTATACCAAGATTTTATTGTCAAGATCTTTTCAGAAGGGACTTGCCTTCTTCTGAGACTAAAAGAGTGTGGAGGGTTTCCATGCCCAAGTGAGGTCTTGAACTCTGTTCTACTGATTCCTCGACCAACAATCAACCACTATGCTTCTCCATATTCCCATCCTTCGTTTAAAACGTCCATTAAACCCAATAAAGTCTAACATTAGCTAACTATGCTACTGGTAGTTTTCTGTAAGCCAGTTACAGTTCTTCCCCTTCTGAAGCAGAGAGAGGCCACCAGTGACACAGCTGTGCACGACAACAACAAGTGGCATTACACAAATGGCTTGGCATGCTCAAGAAATAGCCACCAAGGAGAGCTACTGCAATGGCTTCTATCCTGTGCAATGTAGTTTTTTAACAAACTCCCTAAACCAGTGGTTCTCAACCTGTGGGTCCCCAGATGCTTTGGCCTACAACTTCCAGAAATCCCAGCCAGTTTACCAGCTGTTAGGATTTCTGGGAGTTGAAGGCCAAAACATCTGGGGACCCACAGGTTGAAAACTACTGCAGAGTGTAAACTATGAATGTGTCCACACTGCACAATGTCATCAGTTTGATATTACTTTTAACTACCATGACTCCATTTTACAAAGGAGGTCATTTGATTATTCTCTCCCAGAAAGTTTTAGAGCACCACAGCAGAGAATTTTAAATATGGTAGCTCACAAAATTACAAATCCTAGGATCTCAAAGGATGGAACCTTAGAGATTGAAGTGATATCAAAGTGCTATAAGATGTTGTGCCTACATGTATTTTATTTGCTTATTAACTGTCTTTGGGCTTGGTCCTGTGTAAGCCGTCCCGAATCCCCACGGGGAGATGGAGGTGGGATAGAAAAATAAAGCTATTATTATTATTATTATTATTTTATTTTATGACACAGCAAACAAGATAGACATGCTGGATTTCGTATCACAAAATCACAAGTCAATCACTTCCCAAGTGTCTAGGACTGTGTGATGTATTTTCGGATGATGCACGCAGAACCCAGTAGGGTGGCCTTTTGCAGTTATTATTATTATTATTATTATTATTATTATTATTATTATTATTATTATTATTATTATTGACACAACGACATTGTATGACACAGCAAACAAGATAGGTATGCTGGATTTCGTTTCACAAAATCACAAGTCGAACACTTCCCAAGTGTCTAGGACTGTGTGATGTATTATTATTATTATTATTATTATTATTATTATTATTATTATCATTAGAAACACAACAAGATGAGTCCACAGCAGACACTCTGCTGGCTGCTGTATTGGATCACATGTCGGACACTTCCCAAGTGTCTAGGACCGTGTGATGTATCGGCGAATAATGCGTGCAGATCCCAGTAAGGTGGCCTTCTGCAGCTGGCAGATGGTAATTCTGTCAGCGCCGATTGTGTTTAAGTGCAGGCCAAGGCCTTTAGGCACTGCACCCAGTGGGACCACCTTGACTGGCTTGTGCCAAAGTCTTTGTAATTCAATCTTTAAATCCTTATATTGTGCCAGCTTTTCCAGTTGTTTCTCTTCAATCCTGTTGTCACTTGGGATTGCAACATCGACAATCCAGACTTTGTTTTTTAACACGATCGTGAGGTCAGGAGTATTGTGCTCCAAAACCCTGTCTGTCTGTCTGATGATGATGATGGTTGTTGTTGTTGTTGTTGTTGTTGTTTTTGTTGTTGTGTGGTAAGGGATATATTCCCATCAAACAAAGCTTTGTCTGTAGCTGTGGTTTTTGCTGTGAAAGTATCTCTTAATAAACACAGATTGTGTGAATCCCGGGATACTGTTTGTCCTGTTTAGTTGTGTGCACTTGGGAAGAATGTCTAGGGAACATCATCAAAAGGAAGCCAGTGAAACAACTGGGAAGAGCTGAGTGCAAATTCTTGCTTGGCAGTGTCTGGACAAGATGCCCCCGCCTTTTTTCCCCTCTCAGCTGAACTTCTTTCCCTTTAAAACAAGACATTATAAATGACCTACTAATGTGAGGAGCAGAAAAGCAATTACAGTAAAGCTTCTGGCGCCTCAGAAAATGCTATAAAGATGATAAATAGAAGGAAAAGGCTGTAGCACAGAGCTTATAGAAGCAGGCCAAAAAATGCCTGGCCAGGTCTGCTCCTCCCCCCCTGCCAGAAAGTGGTCCGAGATTCAACCTCACTCCTGATTCGACAAGCAGTGGCGGATGATTTATGATTATTTGTTATATGGATCGGAATGACCAATATAGGTCTCTGTCCTGAAGCACTTACCTACTAAATGCAATCTAAATGAATGTATGGTCAGAGGGCAGAGAAGGAAGGATGAGAGAAGAAGGGAAGCACAAAGGAGCAAAGAGCAGAAGGAGAACATGCACACAGGCACATGGGGCTACTTTCTGTAGGATGAAGAAACAAGATATATTCTGAAGGAAGATTGAGAAGGCAGCGTCATGTAGTTAGAGAGGGAAGAGACATGTGTCCTTCTGGATGATACTAGACCACAACTCCCGTTATTCCTTTTGGCTGGGATTGATTGGATCAGGAGTCCAACCATATCACACCATGGATGTTGTGCGGCAGGGAGATCCAAGCACAAAACCTATGAGGGGAGAATGTGAGGAGGCATTTTAAGAGCTTCTCAAGTGTCCCTCAAGGACTGGGATAGGGAGACAGTGGACCAAGGGAGAAGGTGAAATACATCTGAGGAAATGTCTGTGGATGGCTATGGAAGTGGAAGGTAGAGAGAAGCTGTGAGAACGGGTGGCTGCTCTGAAAAGAAGGACCGTTTCAGTAATTCAGTGCTGCCAATTACTGAAAAGACTAATGTTGTACCGTTCTGGAATTGTAATTGTCTTAAATCTGAGCATTGCACATACTAGGGAGAGAAAAGAGTGACATGTTGCTCTCCAAGGCTGGGATTCACCTCTGTACTTAAGACACAGACACCAGTCCAAGGTAAAACAGCAAAGCAGTTTATTGAAGAATAAAAAGCAATTCAGCAAAATAGTGTAAAAACCAAAGTTCAGGAATAATCCTCAGTATTCAAAGTACATGATATGCATCAAAACCCAGGAATACAAAAGCAGGTTAAATCCAAAACAGGCAATACATTAACAGTCTTTAGAAACTTGGAAGATGAACACAAGGAAACCTGGAACTAGAAATCCCCTAGAAGACCTGACTTGGCATGAGTTCTATTCCCTAACATCAACATTGCCTAGACTGACCAAATAATCTTCTGGTTTCTCTAATATAGCCAAAAAATTATTCTGTTTCACCTGAGAAACTGATAAGGACTTTTTGGCTAATAAGCAGGTTGACCTTTGTACGCTTTCTTGAGAAGCTGTATGTTGACGAAATATAAATCTCCTATCTAACTGCTCATTAGTCCGTCCACCTGGACTTTAATTTTCATCCTCTGAGCTCAGTTCTGTCTCTAACCTTGCATCTCTAGGAAACTGCCTTTCTGGAATGTGGCCTCTCTCGGACAGAGACATCTCATTCTCAGGACTTAAAATCTCTTGATTCTCCTGCTGGTCTGCAAGCCCAGAATCCTCAATGTCATCATCAGGCTGCCTAAGAGGCCCAGAATCCCAAGTGAGATCAGGTGCAGGCACAATCAAAGGCTGGATTACAACATGACAGGTGATCTGGCTTTGTTATGGTCACCCTTCCAGAGGTTTCAAGGTTCCTGCTTTTGCCCCAAAGATGCCATGCTGGGTGCGAGACAGAGCCAAAAACAGCTTGGGATATAGCGTGGACCAAGGGAGAAGGTAGATTATCACAGATTAAACAAAGCGTAGGCCATATCTTACTCAGTACTCTTCTTTTCAGTCTTCCAGCACAGTTTTGGTTTAATCTGATTATTTCAGTAGAGGAAAATTAACCTCTATGACATCAGCCGGACAGTGGATATACAACATAATTAAAATGTGAACCCAAAACTGTTGTCCTCACTCCATATAGCCCTCAAAAAGCCACATTAGCTTTCCTAATAGTGCCAGTCTAAGCTGGTTCAGGGACAGCAATACTAATGAGGTCACCATGAGGACGCAGTGACAGGCAATGCAGATGTAATAACAAATAAATCATTCCTGAAACCACTCTCAGGGATGATGAGCAGACAATCAGTGACAAATCTTTCTCCGATCAGACATTCAAAGCAAGTTTCACCCACGGTCCCTGTACCTCTTTGCTGCAGCCTCCGGCCACCACCTCCCCCCTCCCCATGTCTGAGAAGAGTGCCAGCCACTTACGGGAAAGGCAGGCAATTGAATATATTTGCTGAGGGACTTGAAATGCGCCCAGAGCACTGCTAAAGGGGATGGGATGGAAGTAGGGAAAGAGAGAGGGAGGAAGAGAGAGACTGAAGCAGAGCAATTGAAACATCAGTGAAATGTCAACTATATTGAATTTTCAGCCTTAATGGATCCTCTGCAGCCAGACCAGCCTTTGCTAAGAGCCAGATGCTGAATCACTAGATAGATAGATAGATAGATAGATAGATAGATAGATAGATAGATAGATAGACAGACAAAGCAGAAATATATATTTTAGTGTATCCCAGCAATACTTGAAAATACGGATGAGGATACTTAACAGATAAAACAAAGGTAAAGGTTTCCCTTTGATGTTAAGTCTAGTCGTATCCCACTCTGGGTGTTGATGCTCATCTTCATTTCTAAGCCAAAGAGCTGGCGTTGTCCGTAGACACCTTCTAGGTTATGTGGCTGGCATGACTGCATGGAGCGCCATTACCTTCCTGCTACTCACATTTGCACGTTTTCAAACTGCTAGGTTGGCAGAAGCTGGGGCTAACAGCAGGAGCTCACCCACTCCCCAGATTTGAACTGCTGACTTAATACAACACTACATATTCCACAAGGATATATCCAACAGGGGATACATTCTTGGATTTCATGTAGATATTCATAACCATAGACAATAGCAACCCTATTGAAATGAAGGTTTTTTATGCCAAGGATATCAAAGGGAGGAACTAGAAAATGCCTATTTTGTCAGACTTGGATAAATAAAAACATGGATTTCAGTCTTGCAGATTGTAATATAGACTAGATTTAATAATTGCCTTTTAGACACAGCATACTAGCATAGATGTGGGTGAAACGTCAGGAGGTAATGCTTCTGGAACATGACCAGACAGCCTGGAAAACTCACAGCAACCTAGTAATTCTGGCCATGAAAGCCTTCGACAACACATATCCAAAGACTGTTTTCGAAGTGGAAGGTGTTACCTGAGAAGATGATGGGTCTCCCTCCCCCTGAGATTTTAAAACAAAGGTTGGGTAGCCAATGTCAGGTCTCTAGTAACTTTGGGTTCCTGTACTGACAGGAACTGAACCTGATCCCTTGGGATGCTCCCCAGGTTAGCAATCCTCTTATTTCTGAGATTCAGATCCATGAGTCAATATTATAGTGTGATTGTTCCACTTTAACTGCCATGGCTGCCTTTGAAACCACCCATATAGCCAGCAGAGTCATTGGGCCTTTGAGGAAGCCTGAAGGAACATTGTGGCAGTCTCTACCAATTGCATGGCCTTCTCTTCCCTCCAATGGAAGAATTTCTGGGTTGCTGTGAGTTTTCTGAGCTGTATGGCCATGTTCCAGAATCATTTTCTCCTGACATTTCACCCACATCTATGGCAGGCATCCTCAGAGGTTGTGAGGTATATTGGGAACTAGGAAAATTAGGGTTATATATCTGTGGAAGGTTCAGGGTGGGAGAAAGAACTCTTGTCTGTTGGAAGCAGGTGTGAATGTTTCATTTGCGCCACCTTGATTAGCATTGAATAGGTCTGGCTGCTTACTGCCTGGGAGAATCCTTTGTTGGGAGGTGTTAGCTGGCCATTATTGTTTCTTATTTGGAATTCCCGTTTTCAGAGTGTTGTTGTTTATTTGCGGTCCTGATTTTTTAGTTTTTTAATACTGGTAGCCAGATTTTGTTCATGTTCATGGTTTCCTCCTTTCTGTCGTTGTACAGAACAGAATGGATTGTTGCACTCTGGCACTGTACAACTGATATCTATTTATATTTATTTTAAATCTGCAGTCAATGCTGTGTTTTATTGACTATTTTATGTAATTAATAGAGGTTTTATATGTTGATTTATGTATATTTGTTTTATGTATAACTAGCTTTGCCCGGCCACGCGTTGCTGTGGCTTATGCTTTCAGAGTGTTGCTCTTTATTTACTGTCCTGATTTTAGAGATTATATTGTTCTGTATTATTATATCACAGTAATTATTACATATTATATTTATAATCTTATATTATCTTCTTAGAACTGGATTATATGAGGCCCCTTCTTCACAGCTGTATAAAATGCACACTGAAGTGGATTATATGGCAGTGTGGAGTCCAGATAATCCAGTTCAAAGCAGATAATATAAGGTTCTAAATGGGTTATATAGCTGTGTGGAAGGGCCTTGAGTCTACACTGCAATACAATCCAGTTCAAATCTGATAATCTGTATTTTATAGGCAACGTGAAAGAGGCCTAAGTGAGGCCTAACTCTGCCTGTCCCCTGGGCTGAGTGGGTTGCTAGGAGACCAAGTGGGCAGAGATTAGCCTTCTAACTGGCAGCAATTGGATAAAAACAATTATTCCTCTCCCTCTAATTAGGACTTTATTTTTCTTTTCTTTTGTATGAACGTAGAGGCATGGATGAGGGGTTGTGCTGCCAAGTTTAGTGTTTCTAGGGTGTGTGGTTTTGTTGTTTTGTCCTAGGCCAAAATTTCATTACCCTTTTATATATATAGATGCCATTGTTTTGTTTTATTGTATTTTTGTGTATTTTACTGCATTAGTATGTGCTTTTGTAAGCTGCCCTGAGTCCCTTTTGGGAGATGGTGGCATGATAAAAATAAAGTTTATTTATTATTATTATTGTTGAAATTGCTTGTGGAGTGCACTGGCTTCTCTGTGTAGTCTGACATAGTGGTTGTGAGAGTGGTCTACAACTTCTGTGTTCTCAAATAACATGCTGTGTCCAGGATGGTTCATCAACTGCTCTGCTATGCCTGACTCTGGTTAGATTAGCCTGCCGTGCCTTTCATGTTCCTTTCCATTCCAGGGTTGCCAACTTTTCGACGCCGGGGACTCCTTCCTTCCCCCGCCCCGCGGCTCCAGGCGATTAATTTCGGCTTCAGCGATTAATTTAGAAAGGAAAACTCTGCCTGCCCTCCCGGCGCCCGGTCACGAGGCGGGCGAAGAGGAGCGGGATCGACCCTCCGCGCTTTTGGTCAGTTCGCGGGATCAATGCCCGCCGGCGGGGAGGGCAGAGGCCTCGGCTTCGGGAAGAGAGCCAACGCGCCCCTCCAGGCCTTCCTCCCACTCGGGACGCAGTCATCTCTCCGCCAGGAAGATGCAACCTGCTGCAGGGAACAGTGAAGAAGGCTCTCCGGCTCCTGTGTCCTGCGGGAAGGTGAACGTGGCGCCAGGGGGCGCTGTTGTGTACAGAACAGAAGCAACGCATATGCCTGTGTTGTCGAAGGCTTTCATGGCCGGAATCACTGGTACAGTAGAGTCTCACTTATCCAACACTCGCTTATCCAACGTTCTGGATTATCCAACGCATTTCTGAAGTCAATGTTTTCAATACATTGTGATAAATTCGTAAATACAGTAATTACTACATAGCATTACTGCGTATTGAACTACTTTTTCTGTCAAATTTGTTGTATAACATGTTTTGGTGCTTAATTTGTAAAATCATAATCTAATTTGATGTTTAATAGGCTTTTCCTTCATCCCTCCTTATTATCCAACATATTCGCTTATCCAACGTTCTGCCGGCCCGTTTATGTTGGATAAGTGAGACTCTACTGTATTTAATTTGCTGTCATTGGTATATATTTTATATGGTTGTATTTTGCTCTACCTTGTTGGGCTTGGTCCCCATGTGAGCCGCCCCGAGTCCCCTTGTGGAGATGGGGTGGGATAAAAGAATAAAGTAGCTGTTATTATATTATTGCTGTGAGTTTTCCGGCCTGTATGGCCATGTTCCAGAAGCATTCCCTCCTGACGTTTCCTCCACATCTAAGGCAGGCATCCTCGGAGGTTGTGAGGTACAGTAGAGGCTCACTTATCCAACACTCGCTTATCCAACATTCTGGATTATCCAATGCATATTTGTAGTCAATGTTTTCAATACATTGTGATATTTTGGCGCTAAATTCGTAAACACAGTAATTACTAATTACTACATAGCATTACTGTGTATTGAACTACTTAGTCTGTCAAATTTGTTTTATAACATAATGATTTGGTCCTTAATTTGTAAAATCATAACCTAATTTGATGTTTAATAGGCTTTTCCTTAATCTCTCCTTATTATCCAACATATTCGCTTATCTAACAATCTGCTGGCCCGTTTACGTTGGATAAGCAAGACTCTACTGTATATTGGAAACTAGGCCAGTGAGGTTTATATATCTGTGGAAGATCCAGGGTGGGAGAAAGAACTCTTGTCTGTTGGAGGCAAGTGGGGATGCTGCAATTAATCACCTTGGTTAACATTGAATGGCCATGCAGCTACAAGGCCTGGTTGCTTCCTGCTTGGGGGATTTCTACCCCGCCACCATCTCCACAAAGGGACTCGGGGCGGCCAACAAAATATAGTGAAAAACAGGGGGGGGGGGGACCACAGAATTACCACCTTTGTTGGGAGGTGTTAGCTGACCCTGATTGTTTCATGCCTGGAATTCCCGTTTGCAGAATGGTGTTCTTTATTTACCATCCTGATTCTAGAGTTTAATAATATTGGTCACCAGATTTTGCTCATTTTCATGGTTTCCTCCTTTCTGTTGAAATTATCCACATGCTTGTGGATTTCAGTGGCTTCTCTGACTATTCTGACATGGTGGTTGTTAGAGTGATCCAGCATTTCTGTGTTCTCAAATAATAGGCTGTGTCCAGGCTGGTTCATCAAGTGCTCTGCTATGGCTGACTTTTCTGGTTGAGTTATCCCTCTTTGGCTGAAGAGGAGGAAAGAAATCCTTTTCCTCTCCCTCCTTTTCTTTTTCCCTCCCTTCCTCCCCTTTCCTCCTCTTTCTTGTCCCCTTATTCTTCTTCCTACTCCTCCCCTTCCTCCTCCCCTCCTTCTTCTTCCTCCCCTGCATCCTCCTCCCCTCCCTCCCTCTCCTCCTCTTTCTTCTTCCCTTCCTCCTCTTCTTTCCTCTCCTCTCTCCCCCTTTTTCCTCCTCCTTTTCCTTCTCCCCCCTCCACCTTTTTCTTTGATAGAATTGAAATCCTTGATGGTCCAAAACCTCAGTGAGTAGCAGCTGCTAGACTTTGGCACCAAGAAGGAGGAGGAAAAGGGGGCTGCTGCCCCCTTTTCCCTGCCAGGTTCCACCCTCATGCAGTTGGCCCAATGGTGGAAGTGGTAATTTTCATGCACAAACTCCAATGTAGGACCTCCTATGCTTTTTATTTATCATGTCAGAAGCGAATTGAGGGTACAGTTGTAATGTATTTAAAAACACAAAGTTTAAAAACTTGGCATTATACTAAATGTCCTTTGACCAGAAGCTGGCCACTTGGAGTGCCTCTGGTGTTGCTGTAAGAAGGTCCTCCATTGTGCATGTGGCAGGGCTCAGGTCACATTAGTACATGGTCTGTGGCTTGCTCTTCTCCACGCTCGCATGTTGTGGACCCCACTTTGTGGCCCCATTTCTTAAGGTTGGCTCTGTATCTCGTGGTGCCAAAGCTCAGCCTGTTCAGCACCTTCTAAGTTGTCCCATCTTCTGTGTGCCCAGAAGGGAGTCTCTCATCCGGCATCAGCCATGGATTGAGGTTCCGGGTTTTAGCCTGCCACTTTTGGACTCTCGCTTGCTGAGATGTTCCTACGAGTATCTCTGTAGATCTTAAAAATCTATTTCTTGATTTAAGGTGCTGGCGTGCTGGCTGATATCCTATGGTTAGGTAGGGCTTTTAAGTAAGGAAGAATTAACCAAATGTTTAGTTCTATATAACTGGTTAAAAATAAAACAGAAAGTTGGCTGAAAACCAGGAGCCTACCCGCTACCCAGATATGTTGACTCTCTGCCCAGGCCTGGGTTTATGCAGATACCATTGTGGGATAGCTGAAAGCAACAACAGTTACCAATGCCATCCATTCAAATTCTCCTGCCTTTTAATTATGCTGCCACCCAGTAAACCAGTTAGCAAGCAGCTATGTTTTCATGTGTAGGAACTGACTTCCAAGTTGCCCATGCTTTGATACTTGCTGGCTTGCAACACACACCATAAAAACAGGCAAGCTTGTAAGTGAAGGGCAAGGATATAACGCATATGTTTTGATTAATAGGAGTCCAGTGAGGCTCCCATAATAGCACTTGGACATTGCCTACATATAAATTACTTTATGCCTTTGATAAGGATATTTTTGTAACAACCTACAGGGGAAAAAAATCTCGAATATACAATTCTGAAGATACAATTTGTAAAAGTAATTAAAAATGGAAAGATATAGAGAAGTTGGAATACAGTGATTAATGACAAACTGACTCGTGACATCAAAGTTAAAAAGGGAATATGGAAACAATAATAATAATAATAATAATAATAATAATAATAATAATAATAATAATAATAATAAAAACTTTATACCCCGCCACCATCTCCCCAACGGGGACTCGGGGCGGCTCACATGGGGCCATGCCCAAGACAATACAATAAACAAAATATAAAAACAACATATCAAAATACAATTAAACAATACAAGAATAACACTACACAGAACAGAACAAAATCAAAGCAAAACGTAGCATAACATAACAAGGGCGGGCCGCATGGACACAAAGTTAAAAACTCGGGGTAAGAAGAGATAAGAATAAAACCATGGGGAACAGGGTCTACAGAATAGATGTTGGGGGAGAAACAAAGGAGGTATATACAGTTACTCTCCGAAAGCACACCGGAAGAGCCATGTTTTTAAATCTTTCCTAAAGGCTAAAAGAGTGGGGGCTTGCCTGATCTCAATGGGCAGTGAGTTCCATAAAAGGGGGGCCACAGCAGAAAAGGCCCTCTCCCTTGTTCCCACAAGGCGGGCCTGAGATAAAGGCAGTGGTGACAGGAGGGCCTCCCCAGATGATCGAAGGGCTCGGGCAGGTTTATGGTAGGAGATACGGTCACGAAGGTAGGCGGGTCCCAAACCGTTTAGGGCTTTATAAATGATGGTCTGCACCTTGAATTGGGACCGGAAAATGAACGGTAGCCAGTGGAGCTCTTTAAACAAGGGAGTAGATCTCTCCCTGTAACTCGCTCCCATTATTAATCTGGCCGCCGAGCGTTGGACCAATTGTAGTTTCCGGGCCGTCTTCAAGGGAAGCCCCATGTAGAGCGCATTACAGTAGTCCAGTCTAGAGGTAACTAAGGTATGCACCACCGTGGTCAAGTCAGACTTCACGAGGTATGGTCGCAGTTGGCGCACAAGTTTGAGTTGTGCAAAAGCCCTCCCGGCCACCGCCGACACCTGAGCCTCAAGCGTCAACGCTGAATCCAGGAGGACCCCCAAACTGCGGACCTGTGATTTCAGGGGGAGTGCAACCCCGTCCAGCACAGGTTGCCACCCAATACCCCGATCCGACGAGCGACTGACCAGGAGGGCCTCTGTCTTGTCGGGATTGATCCTCAGCTTGTTCCTCCTCATCCAGTCCGCCACAGCGGCCAGGCACTGGTTCAGCACCTGAGGGGCTTCCTTGGAGTCAGATGGGAACGAGTAGTGGATTTGCGTGTCATCTGCGTAGAGATGGCAACGCCCTCCAAAACTCCGGATGACCTCTCCCAGCGGTTTCATGTAGATGTTGAAAAGCATGGGGGATAGAATAGACCCTTGTAGGACCCCACAGGTCAAAGGCCAGGGGTCCGAGCAGGTGTCCCCCAGCTTCACCATCTGGGAACGGCCCTCCAGGAAGGACAAACAGACTTTTGGAAAATATGGGGGAAGTTTATAGAATTTGTGTTTACTGACGGACAGGATAACAAACCTGCAACAGAAACAATGAAATTTTGGGGATAAAGAATTAGATAAATTGGTCCAGGGGAAGGTGGCACAAAGAAGAGGGAAAGGGGGAAGGGGAGGAGGGGGGAATTAAATATATTCAAGTAATTAGAAAAATTGTATTAGAACTATAAGTAATGTATATTTTAGATAAGGAAAGTTTTAAACTAATTTAGATGTCCTTTTATTATTACTTTTATAATTATCATACTTTATTAATTATTAATGTTAAGTCCTTTAATTAATTCCAAGCAATGCTTGAGAAAAGAATGTTCAAATTGTAGAATGCAAAATAACTATATGATGATGACTGTATTGGTTGTAAACAACTATGAATTTTTAATATATATATATATCTTTTGTCAGTGTATTCAAGAAGGGTTTGTGTCTTCTAATTTAAGTGATGTACAACAGTCATCGGTTTCCAGCACAACCCTTGGCTGGTGTCAATTTATTTATATTCCAATTCCCCATTTTGCTAGAGCCAAGTCTCTTTTTAGCTACGCAAGAGGGAATTTTATTGGCTCTTCCTGGCATTGCTAAAACATTGATAGGGCAGAGTTAGTTAACTACTGGACCTCTCCCTGACCCTTCAATAAAATACCAGATCTAGCCCTGAAGCCAATCATAGCCCAGTCATGCTTTGTCAGTGCCATTCAAAATCGCTTCCTGTTATAACCCTGACCAAATGATATAAAATGACAAGTACCCTTGTCATGGGGTAGTTAGTGGGAAGAGATCACATGCTGTAAAAACACCTCATTCTGAAAGCAGTCCCAAGAATTAAATGATTTTCAAATACAAAATTCAGCTCACTGCAAAGTCTGAGGTGTTGCCTTGCAAGTGCCCAGCCAGTTCTTTTCCACTCTATTATAGTTTCTAAAGAAACACATGAATCTCTGGACAGTTAAATTATTTTCTTATGTTTGGTGCGCCTGGATTTACAGATCTGGGAATTATAGGATCCTCATATGTTGATGGGCTGCAGTTCCCATCTTCCTTAGCCCAAACGTTCACCTAAGAGAACTTGATAGACAATGAAGTTTCATAACACATGAAGAGCTGTACATTCCCTGTTCCTCATTGCAATGGGTTAAACTCTTGTGCCAGCAGAACTGCTGACTTGGAAGGTTGGGTTGCTGACCTCAATGTTGTCAGTTCGAATTTGGGGAGAGCTCGGATAAGCTCCCTCTGTCAGCTCCAGCTCCCCATGCAGAGATATGAGAGGAGCCTCCCACAAGGATGGTAAAACATCAAAACATCTGGGTGTCCCCTGGGTTTATTTTATTTATTTATTTCATGTCAAAAGCATTGTACATTTGTACATTGTACAGCATTGTCCCCTGGGTAACATCCTTGCAGACGGCCAATTCTCTCACACCAAAAGCAACTTGCAGTCTCTCAAGTTGCTCCTAACATGAAAAAAATGCTGGTCAATCTCTGGCTGGTTAACATGGATTGGCAAGTATTTTCCATTAGTTAATAATGGCATTAGAATGCATTCTTCACTCACTCTAAATTATATTAATTTATTTATAAATTATATTAATTATATTAATTTATAAATTATATTAATTTATATTAATTATATCATTCAACTCTAAATGTTGGGGTAACCAGGATGATATATTAATTATATCATTCAACTCTAAATGTTGGGGTAACCATTATGAAGATGCTGGAAGTTTTCTTCTGATACTTAAATGCCTCAGTACAGAACTCTTTAATTTCAAATTGAAGCATTTTCCACAGTCCATCATTGTGATGCCTCATGGGCCTTGTAGTCCTGTTCCTGGTACTATCGTGGCAGATGAAGAGGAAAACATGGGGTTTTCGCCGGTTCAACAAGAGCCGGAGTCCCTTCACCTGCCGGATGTTGATGTTTGCCCTCAAGAATTCAGTAAACCAGGCCTTGGGCAGTACTCCCCTCCGTTTCCCAGGAAGGAATCTTATTCTAGAGACAGAGGAGTTAGAGAAGCTAATCGGAGAAGCTTAAGAATCGCTGCCAAACAACTGGCTGATTAGGTCTGCTTCCCTTGGGAAATTCTAAGGAGTAATGCATCTGGACAGAGTGGGTTTCGCTTCTCGTTCTCTAGGGAAAGAGATTGTTGGCGGGAAAACAAGACCCAATATAGGGGTTTGGCGCGAGAGATTCTTTGCGGAGTCAATTGATCAGCTTCAGGAGAGAGATCGTGTGTGGACTTCGTAACCCCAGTTCCTTGCTTCCCGGATCAAGTTTTCGAGCCTTGCCTTGCCTTGCAGTTTAACCACGGACCCTGTTCCACGCTTCATGTTTTGCCTTGTTTCTAGTCACGGACCTAGTCAAGAATCAAGTTTATTTCCAGCCTTGTTGTCAAGCTTCATTGGACTTCTAAGACTCTGATATTTCCCCACACTATTGCTTGGCAAGAGTGTGTGTTTCGGTCAAGTGGATTAAAACTTTGAACTCTAATATCATTTATTGGACAATACATTTTTGGACTATATTTGACCTATTTTGAAAGGTCTGTTTCTGAACTATATTCTTCACTTGTTTTTATTGCTTTTATATATTTCTTTAATAAAGATATTAGATAGAGACTGGCCTCCGTGTAAGGTTATTGGTGCCCAGCAGCCAGGGTTCTGACAATCATCAACATACCCACTGGCCATGCTGACTACGAGATTTTGTGAGATGTGGTTCAAAATTCCTTTATGGAGCTTTGCTATATCACCTCATTCTGGTGTGTGCTTTCTAGTAGAAAAAACAAAAACACTCTCATAAACCTTGACATGCCCATGCATGTTCTGTAGGAGCTTGAGTTCAGTACAAAGTATTTCTGTGCTCACTTAACCCCTTACATCTGTCCTCATATAAAACTCCCGACACTCTCCTGTTACTTACTGGATGGATCACAGAAACGTTCAATTCATGCTGAAATGGGGATGATTAATGTCAGTGAATGTGACCAAGGGCATAACCAAGAAAATGCCACAAATCACATCAACCTGTGCCAGAAAGACCTACTCACTAGGCAAAATGAGACCCATATTCACCCTCTCATTAAAAAAAGATCTGGTACCTCCAATGCAGACAAATTTCTTAAATAGTGCAATGAAAACCAGGGGACCAATCCAGTCTATCAGTAGTGCTACTCGGCTTTTTACAGGTTATCAAAGTCCATCCTGTTATATAAAGAAGAAACACTGGCACCTCTTTGCCTTCCACTGTGTGTGTGTGCCTTCAAGTCGCGTGTGAATTTATGGCAATGCAATCCCTTGAATTTCATAGGCAAGGAATACTCAGAAATGTATACTCTGAAATATAGCCCACAGCACCTAGTATCCATTGGTCTCCCATCCAGGTACTAACCAGAAGTGACCCTACTTGGCTTCCAAGATCAGGTTCCTTAGGTCTATTACACAGTAGCTGAATCTGATTGAAGCCAATCAGTGACTTGAGAAATACAGTATATCTGCATCAGCCTGGGATGCAATGGGTTAAACCCTTGTGCCAGCTGAACTGCTGACCGAAAGCTGGGCTGCTGACCTGAAGGTTGCCAGTTCAAATCCACGAGATGAGATGAGCTCCCATCTATCAGCTCTAGGTTGCAAGAACATGAGAGAAGCCTCCCAATTAACACATCCGGGCATCCCCTGGACGACGTCTCTGTAGATGGCCAAATTTCTCACACCAGAAGCGACTTGCAATATGTTCTCAAGTCACTTCTGACACAATAAAGGAAGCAATCCCACAGGACAGGAGCTTCGATCAAGAAGGCCTTCTTCCATGTCCTCACCAAAGTGCCTTTGACCGTGGTGGCACTAAGGTTCCCACAACCTTAAGTTGCTTTTGACACAATAAAAATGCCTGGGATGATGAAGCTCCTTCAACTTCTGGGCCTTCCAGTGGTTAGACACCACTAAGTACATCTCCACTCTCCACCACTGACTATATGTTTGAGTGATGTCCAGCTACTCTTGCTAAGCCAGAGAATAGGAACTGTGAAAGGAGGCATACCTATTTGCGCAATGCCCTAAAAATAATTGCATTGCTATAACCCCCATTAGTAAACCTCTGATACGAATCAGGCCCCAGTGTTTGGATTCTTGTTAAGCAGCCCAAACAATCTCTAGATTCTTGCTGCAAGAATGCTTTGGTGTCAAAATGATATTTTTTCAAAAATATATCTCAAAATGTCCTTAATACTGTTTTAGAATGTTAACTTGGCAATTATGTATTTTGCTTTTTGGGTAGTTTCCCCCTATCTAGATGTTTTAAACTACAATTTGCATAATCCCCAATCAGCATAGTCAACAGCATTTCTGGTTGGGGAATAAATAGAAGGGATCCCCCAAACATCTCGTGCACATCAGATTTAGAGAGATTGATTTGTGATGAATATCTCCTAGAATATCTGCTTGAGAAGAAAAACAAATTCATCCTATGTAGTAACTTGATAAGCCACCCATAGACAGGAAGACCATGTGTCCAATTAGGGGGATACCCTTCCTGTCACCACCAAATTACTAGAGTGCTGCAAATTTCTAGGTCATTGCCCTTGCAAGCTTCACTGGTTGCAAACGTTTACATTGCCCTGACGCAGAACCATTCATGCCTTGCCAAGTTAACAGCCAACCAATCCCATTCAAATTATTCAGCCAGGACGTTCTCAGCTGACACCAGAGCATAGCAGGTCCCTGGCCTACACTCTTTATGCAGCTCAGTAAGACAGGGCACAGCTTGTTCTACAAAGAAAGGAACAAGACTGCTTTCATCTGAAGACAGCTTTTAATGAGAGTTGGCACAACAGACAGTGACAGGAGTAAAAAGCGCAAAACAAAACCCCATACAAAATTAGTATTCTTCCCCTTCATCTTCCCCCTCAGCACTGTCTGCTCCTACTTCTTCATAATCCTTTTCCAGGGCAGCCATGTCTTCCCGGGCCTCGGAGAACTCTCCTTCCTCCATCCCCTCCCCGACGTACCAGTGGACAAAGGCACGCTTGGCATACATCAGGTCAAACTTGTGGTCCAGGCGAGCCCAGGCCTCCGCAATGGCGGTGGTGTTGCTCAACATGCAGACGGCACGCTGCACTTTGGCCAGGTCACCCCCGGGGACCACTGTGGGTGGCTGATAGTTGATGCCCACCTTGAAACCAGTGGGACACCAGTCCACAAACTGGATGCTACGTTTGGTCTTGATGGTGGCAATGGCAGCATTGACATCTTTTGGAACCACATCCCCACGGTATAAGAGGCAGCAGGCCATATATTTACCGTGACGAGGGTCACATTTCACCATCTGGTTGGCCGGCTCAAAGCAAGCATTGGTGATCTCAGCTACAGTTAGCTGTTCATGGTAAGCTTTCTCAGCAGAGATGACTGGGGCATAAGTGGCCAAGGGGAAGTGGATACGGGGATAGGGCACCAAGTTGGTCTGGAATTCGGTTAGATCTACATTCAGGGCACCATCAAATCGTAGGGAGGCTGTGATGGAGGACACAATCTGGCTGATCAGGCGGTTAAGGTTGGTGTAAGTGGGGCGCTCGATGTCGAGGTTTCTGCGGCAGATGTCATAGATAGCTTCATTGTCTACCATGAAGGCGCAGTCGGAGTGCTCCAGGGTGGTGTGGGTGGTCAGAATGGAGTTGTAGGGCTCAACTACGGCTGTGGAGACTTGGGGGGCTGGGTAGATGGAGAACTCCAGCTTGGACTTCTTCCCATAGTCAACAGAGAGACGCTCCATCAGCAAGGAGGTAAACCCAGAGCCCGTGCCACCACCAAAGCTGTGGAAGACCAGAAAGCCCTGGAGACCTGTACATTGATCAGCCTGTGGGAATAAATTACTGTTAATTTTAATGCTGGTCACTGACCAAAACAAAACAGTTACTTAAAAAAAAATCAACCAACATCTAAATCAGAGTTGCGTATTTTACAGTCCTCCAGGTGTTGTCCTACTGTAATCTTGCATCATCCCTAACCAAAATAGTCCATGACAAAATAGTCCATGGGAATTCCAATTCACTTGGAAAGTCGTAATGTGCCCATGCCCAATGTAAAGAGCATGGGGAAAATGTAAGCATAAAAATACAAATCTGCTTGGCTAGATACCACATGGGACTTTCTCAGCCCCATTTTCATTTTTCCATTGTGCCCAGGTCATCTTTAAGACAAAAGATGCTTACCAGCTTCCTGATCCTGTCCAGGACCAAGTCAATGATCTCCTTGCCAATGGTGTAGTGGCCCCTGGCATAGTTGTTGGCTGCATCTTCCTTGCCAGTGATGAGCTGCTCAGGGTGGAAGAGCTGTCGGTAGGTTCCTGTGCGCACTTCATCTGCAGAGAGAACAGAGAGGTTGGAAAAGGGGAACATTTAGACCACTCTGGTGTGATGTGAACTGAACTACTGATTCAGCAAGTTCCGTAAATGAAATTCCTCAGTTACATAAAATTAATACTTTCAATGATTTTAGGAAGGACTGAGCTGCGAGACTAGATCAAAGGATTACCAAAAGAAAAAAATATATTGGATGAACAGGGTGGAGCTGTGCTTCTAGGACTGAGCTTTCTAAATATAAGTGAAAAGTTTTCATGATATATGTTGTATCTCCATACATTTCATTATTACAGTTTATGATTCAACCTCCAGTTTGCTAGGAAAGCTGAAATGATTCATGTCTAAAAAGTATGTCACCAACATGAAACGTTTGAAAAGATCTGTTCTAGAACAGAGTGGTCAGATGAGCTGGGGGAATGTGAGAGTCATAGCCCACAAACATTACTTTCTCAAATTCTTGACATTATGATAATGCTTTAGATCAAGTCAGATTATTAGTATATTTAGTCCACTTGTTTACTTCATTATAAACCTATGTGCACCCTTTCTTGACATTTTTATCCTGGAGGAAGTCTTAAAATAATTTTCAGTTCTCAGGAAACTCCTGCATACAATCTATCTACAATTTTTAAAAGTTTCTTAGCACACTTAAAGACTTCCTCTTAAAGAATCCTGGCACAGAAACTCTGCTCTAATGTCTCAAACACAACTAAGCCCTACTCTTTCTACTTGCTGCCCTTTAATCAGAAATACTGCATATTAGCAAAGAACCTTCTGCATAAAGCACCCACCCATTGATCTTTAGCCCTCTCCTCTGGCATCTTGTCTCTAAAGAGTGTTTGTGATATAGCTTGCATACGCACCAATCACAGTTGGCTCCAAGTCTACAAAGACAGCCCTGGGGACATGTTTGCCAGCTCCCGTCTCACTGAAGAAAGTGTTGAAGGAGTCGTCTCCTCCCCCAATGGTCTTGTCGCTGGGCATCTGCCCATCAGGCTGGATGCCATGCTCAAGGCAGTAGAGCTCCCAGCAGGCATTGCCAATCTGGACTCCGGCTTGGCCAACGTGGATGGAGATGCACTCACGCTGCAAAGAAAAACAATTACACTCCAAAGTAAGCCCATCCCAAAGTAAGGAATTTAACACTGTGCCATCACAGCAGATAATCAGTTTATTTTAAAAGTTTAAGCCAAAGTTTTTTTATTGACTAGTGTCCTCCAGATCAGATGCATGAGGAGAAAACCTGAACTATAGATGAATGCACAAAGACATCTGAAGAATTTAGATAGTTTATTATAGCTTATCCCACAACAAAAGATGGAGCTGATCAATTTGCACAAGATCAGTAGGGATTTGGGGTTTTTAACTATTTAACAAAAGCAAAATTACTTCCCAACTCTGTAACCTAAATCATCCTGCTGAAGTTAAGCAAGCTTTGGGTAATCAGTAATGGAATTTTCTGTGTAAGGATTGTGAAATTTTTTATCCAAAACAAATGCCTGAGCTCAAAAACCTTAAATTCTAAGCGTATTTGCAACAGGTTTATCCTCTTAGTGCAAAAACAACACACTTAGTCCTACAAGTCTGCATACCCTTGCCATCATTAATAAGACTTGGTTTTGCTATGGGCATGCTTGGTTATACCCCTGAAAATAAGCCACCAATATATGATATTATTTCTAGAACAGAAAAAAATATGCTTTGAGTTACATCTAGTTATGGATTGAACATGTTGCCTATTGCTAGAAGACTGTGGTAAAGTGTCATGTAATAAGTATCTGAAGTCTGGCAATCTTTGATCAGAGAAATGCTGCAGATAAATATGAGCTCTGCTATTATCCTTTCTTTTAAAAAATCTATATATTTGTTATGTTAATTGCATAAAATCATCATGCAATTCGTAAAAGACAACATTTTCCCCATATGTAACATATCACTATGTAAACCAGTTAAAACTAGCTCCCCTCCTCTTCCTTAACCATTATCTTTTCTGAGGAGAACAGTAACAAGTAAGCTGGACATCTGCTGTTTCAAATTGCTAATTTTTGGATTTCAAAAAAGCAAGTTTTCCCGATTTCAGAAGCATTCCTAATTAAGCATACAAACTGTCTCACCTCTGCCCCTTCATGTTTGGGATAAAGAGCAATCTAGTAACCATCTATTACTCACTGAGCTCATTCATTATTCCTTTAATTCTAATCTTTAAAAGGTTTCTTCTCTCTTCTTCTCCAACCTCTTTTAAGCCAGCTTAAGCCAGCCAGCTCTCGTCATCTGACTCACAGCAGCACAAAGGGTTAGATAAGCAGTAGGGAGAAATGCAGTTTCGGAGACTAAAATCTTCCCTATTACCACCGTGAACCATCTCGGAAGAATGAGTCAATGGACAAAATGGCTTAAATGAGAAGAGCAGTTATACCGCCAGCTTATCAGAAGACTACATTCCCAAAATTTCCCTATGACTGGGTGGGCAGAAGCAGAATCTCTTGAGCTCGCCAATTTCTGTGCATCACCAAAGGTTTGCAACTACCAGTTGTTTTGTAAATGAGACGATCCTTTCCACTCCAATCTAAACTGAAGCAACAAGGAAGTGGGCTTTTGAGGAAACACCTTGGGCCTCATTCTACTAGTACTAAAACCATGCTTAATGCCATCTGTCTTGTTTAGGAGGCTTTAGGCATCTGAAAAAAGCCTAAGGGAACACAAAAGTGGCCCTGGGAGACATGCGATGTCCACCTTTACTGCCGGTTCAGGACTTTTTAAGGCCCCCGAAACCTAGGACTGGCCCCTGGTGGTGTTATTAAGCATTAATCTTTCAAGGATCAACTTCAGTTGCTCAGATTTCATTCAAACACACAAAGATTGACAGGGAAAATATATTTGATAATCAAGACAGAAATCTTAAGGGGCTGTTCTCAGAGCAAGTTGAAATGGGAGACCCATTTCATTCTAATTTACTGACAGAAATGCTTACTGATTTCCATACTGACCTGTCCTTTTGCTTATAACTGAGCTCACCAAAACCGGAGAATTTGCTCCCTTCCCTCTCACCTGGAAATGACCCGCAAAAACTCAGGGCCAAGCCCCAAGATCTAGCAATCCGAAATCTAAATCTGTTCACATGTAGGCAGCTCTGCCCTAGTAAATGACAATCACAATCCTTCAAAAAAAAAGGACTGACTGAATTTCTGACTGAAATTTGGCTAGAACTCTTTACCACTACAATATGAAGGTACATATTACAGAACCACCATCTGGTTGTTCTTGAGCTTCTAGTAGGAACCAAATTATGGTCGATCCTGCAGGTCTGACAACTGCCCAGTCTTGTTTTAAGTTCTCTTTTTTAGCTTTATATGACTAAGGCATATATCCTCTCAGGTGACCTGCGGTGAGGTTTCTACAATAGGTTGTAAGAAAGGATTTTCCTAAAGGATTTAGTATTTTTTGTTGAATACAGGAAAATCAAGGCTACACCCAACTCTGTACTGGAATCCAGCAATTGTATGTATGCTGATTTGTGAGTATCTGAAGAGGAATGCAGTAGGCCTTATTCAACTAAACATGAACAGATATATGTGCACATATAACATCCCCATGTAATCCATGGGGTTTGCTTTTGTGTCTGATGCAACAAGGAAGCCAATAGGGATGGGAGTGCAGTAGCCATACTATGTGAACTTTTTAATGGGACCCCATAAAACATTTTTACTGTCTGTGCCTTGTTTACAGACCATATGTGTTATTGCCCTAGCAGCATTCAACTTCAGTTAGTAGTTAGTGCTTTCACAACAGTACTGTAGCTCCTATAATTTACTGGCACCGAGTTGCCTGCCCAGTATCTAGAATAAAGGTAGACCAAGTGTCTCCTTGAAGGCTACTTTTCTACTCACTTGGTTTTATTCAGGACTTCAAAGGTGTCCCAATCAAAACAAACACATCATAAACATGCATGAATATGGCCTAGGTTCAGTTGCTAGTCTCAACTGGAGTAGACCAATTGAGTCAGTGGGATGATATAAATCTGCTTCATATAACAATAATTTATTTCTTACCTGCCTCTCCCCATGGCTCAGGTGGGTTACAGCACAGCACAGTAGTGTGTACACATACTATAAAGGTTCTACAAACACACATATTAAAATGCAGTTCCATAAAACATACTTCCCAGCCTGGGACAAAATGGGATTTAGCTCTATGCTTTTGGAAAGATAACGATGTGATTGAAAAAGAGAGGCATATCTATCCTGATCAAAGAACACACTGATGGGCTGCTGGATAGTACCTTCTTTCCCCATTCAAAAAGGGGTTAATAAGAAGAGCCACTGGTCCCCAGATGCCGGAGTCTCTAATTCCTTACCATAGGTCATTCTGGTTGGAACAAGTAAGAACTGGAGGCCAAAAGGTCTGGAAGGCCAGATGCTCCCCCACCCTTCCCCAAGGGGTTTCAAAGAGGGGCTGATCTCTAGAGCGAGTCATATTGCAACCCTCCCCCTGCTGTTCAGTGATTGTATCTTAGATATTGTTGCTCATTCCTAATCAGCCCAGGAAACCTTGGGTGTGACTCAGAACCACCCAGAGGCTGGCTGAGTCATTGTGTCTGTGGCAACACAATATATCCAGCAAAGGGGAGTCAGGGCCAGCATCACATCAGGGTCATCCTCTGTATCTATCTCTGGCTTCCAGCTGCTGAGCACTATTTTTCACATAGCTAATCATAATTTCAAGTTGCCTGTTGACTTCTGGTGACCCCATAGGATTTTTTTAAGCAAGGAAAACTTGAGTGATTTTGCCAGTTCCTTCCTGTGGAATATAGCCCGCAGCACCAGGGATTCCTTAGCAATTTGAAATCCCATTCTGCACTCACAGCCCTCTACAAATATGCAAAAGGGCAATAGGTCAAGCTGGGGGCTCTGAGGCATCCCCACATCAGGGAATTTTCTGGACATTTTAACCAAAGCCAGAGAAACCATG
This sequence comes from Anolis carolinensis, assembly GCF_035594765.1. NCBI lineage: Eukaryota > Metazoa > Chordata > Lepidosauria > Squamata > Anolidae > Anolis > Anolis carolinensis. The sequence goes on from NC_085842.1 coordinate 166,128,121, forward strand.
TGACATTGTTGACTGAAGGGAAAACAAAAGAAACAGGCCCGAGGAGTCAAAATAATAGTGTCTTGTGTACACTATATTTTAATCATTGTTCTGTGTATTTTAATATATGTATTTTGTAGAAATATATTTAATAGGTATATTTTATATAATGATTATGTATTTTACCTATGTTGTAACCTGCTTTGAACCACAAAGAGAAGGTAAGAAATATAATAATAATAATAACAACAACAACAACATCTCCACTTCCACTTATTTTATTTAGCAATTCCATACATTTACAATAGGCACAGGAAAATATAATTTGGAACAACCAAAGTACAGGCTATGTCCCAGGTTCTTCACTGAGAAAACTATAGAGTCTAGAGCTCCCTTTGGCTCCCAAGTCTGTGCTGAAGTATCCATCTATCTGTTAATGCAGGGGTCCCCAAACTAAGGCCCGGGGGCCGGATGCGGCCCTCCAAGGTCATTTACCTGGCCCCCACCCTCATTTATAATATAATATTTTTATATCAGTTTTAATAATATAATATATTATATATACATATGATATTGATAATATTATCATGTTATACAATGTAATACTAATACCATATAATAATATTAATTACATGTTATATATTACATATAATATTACAGTATAGTGGTATAGTTCAATATAGTAATATATAATGCTAATATTGTGCTATGCTAATAATATAATATATTGTATGTACATACAGCTGCTCTGAGTTCCCTTCGGGGTGAGAAGGGTTGGATATAAATGTAGTAAATAAATGTAGTAAATGAATAAATAAATAATTTTAGACTTAGGCTCGCCCACTTGACTTGAAGGCACACAACAACAACAACAATCCTAATTAACTTGACTATCTCATTGGCCTGATAGGTTTATGTTGGTTAAAATTGTTTTCATTTTAAAATATTTTATTGTTCTTTGTTGTTGTTGTTTTGCTCTACAAATAAGACATGTGCAGTGTGCATAGGGATTTGTTCGTATTTCTTTTTCAAATGATAATTTGGCCCCTCAACAGTCTGAAGGATTGTGGACCGGCCCCCTGCTTAAAAAGTTTGAGGACCCCTGTGTTAATGAGTACCTCCCAGCCGGATTAGGCTTGTTTTAACTAGTCATACCTAGCTGGGGGAATAGTCAGCAACAACCTGCAGAAGAGGGAGGATTCTGTGCAGGTCTCACCCACCCAAATTTAAGGCCACTTTAAATACCACAGTTTTTCACAACATACAAAAGAGAGGGGAGAGAAGTAAATACAACTAGCCAAGGGAAAGCAGTTGCTACTTTGTGGGCTTCTGGAACTCAGAATGGCTGTCCCCTAAAAGTATCAGAGATTCAATCCTAACCTAATCTTTAGAACAAGAATGAGGAATTGGTAGGCCTAACAGTGTAGTTACGTCTCAAGACTGATCGTGCTGGCTAGGTCTGATGGGGATTGCATTCCAGGGTCCATAACCTCATGGACTGACATCTCAAACATTGGGCAAAAGTACCCAGCATTCACTACAGCTATATGCCAAGTGTGTGTGTTCCTTGAGATGCAATCACAACTGTCCTTAAAGACAGAGGTGAAACATGCTCTGGCTATTCATCCCAGAAGACTACAAGGACCAGATGTTTTATTCCATACATATCTCATACCTTTCACTGGAAACCATGGAAGAGAATGGGCAGGAAGAGATTGGATTGGTCATTGAATCCAGTGCCTTCAGAACTGGTGGTCTCTGAACATCCTCCCACCAGACCTCTCAGGCAACAGGCCAACTTATGGAACAAAAAGGCAGGCTTGTGGGGCTCACACAACTCAGTACACCCACAAAGGAGAATGGCTGGGACTTTGAGAAACTAAGAACCTGGTTACTGCTACCTCATTGGTTGCCTCACTGTGTGTAATGGTATGGCAGGCTTTATAGGAGAAGAGTCATTATGACATTCTGGAAATGAATAGAATCCAAAGTACAAACCAAGTATACGGAAGTAGCCACGCCTCATGTAGCAACTGCCCTTTATGATTCGATGGTGTGCCACTGTAAAGCCCAGAGGGAGAACTTGGGAAATTTTCTACTTCAGTACACACCAGCCTTAACAGCAACTTTTATATAGGCTTCTACAGAATGCATGACCTTCCCAATCTTGAAATAGAAAATTCCACTTCATTCTCAATCATGATAGATTTTTAGAATTGATTTAGATTGTATTATTGAGCAACATAATGCTTTTTAAAATGGATGTTTCAATTGCATCTTTCGCACTCTCCTGGAGTAATGTTGAGTCATGCAACAGAGCTATTCCATCCATTAGTTTTGCATTTTCCCACTGAGATGCACAGCCATGAAATTGCTTATAAGTTTCACCCTGCTGCTTCACAACTAGCTTCATGCCATGTTCTACTATAAAATACCTTACAGAATATCTTTGCAGACGCAACTGCTATTCAAACTGAGCCACTTTCACTTTCAACTGAGACATTTATTGTGTTTCAGGAGGCCTGGCTTTAAGTGTGCCCCACATGTACAGCAGTCCAATAATATCTGCCAGGACTCCCACTGATACCAACATCCAAGGATGCTCAAGTCCCATTATATAGAATGGCATAGTAAAATGGTGGACCTTATATCAAATACAATGGTAAAATGGTGTCCTTTATATAAAGTGGCAAAATCAAGGTTTGGTTTTTGGATTTTTGAAGACTGCTAGTGGTTGAATCTGCAAGTGCTGAATCCATGGATATGGGCAACCAACTTTTTAAAAAGGTGACTATAGGGAAATTTTCACAACGCAGTTTTCCCAGCCAGAGAGAGGCGTACTTGAAATGCCGGGGAAACAGATGAGCCATGAGACACAAATCTCCTCCCAGGCCTGCTCTGGGATTGGTGGCTCTCCTCCCTCTGAGTCAGAACCACCCCTCTGAATGGCCCCTTCCCTGAAAAGTGACTCAGCGGACATGATTCACAAAAGGGAGCGGAAGCCAGGAAAATGATGCGACCAACCAGGTTGCCATGCGGGAGCCACAAGAAAGGCATATCCTGCAGCTCAGAGCAAGTTAATGTGCCCTATCTCCCACCAGCATCTCTTCTGCTCCCTCATGATACAGCATGAGCTAATTTGGGGAATAACCTTTATGCAAAGATTCACAGACCTAGTAAGCAGGCAACGCACAACGAGATTCTCTGCCTTGTTCAAAGAACTCAGCCCGGGTTTATGACAAATGAGGCACTGTGCTTATGAGGCCCCTTTCCTTGGGCCCTGAAGGTCAGCTCGGTAGGCCAACACTGCCTGCTTTGTGGCACACTCCCATATATTGTTGTTGTAAGCTGCCCTGCCCTGAGTCCCTTCGGGTGAAAAGGGCGGGGTATAAATGCTGGAAATAAAATAAATAATATATAAACTCTATGGGTTGCTGTGAGTTTTTTGAGCTGTATGGCCATGTTCAAGAAGCATTCTCTCCTGATGTTTCACCCACATCTATGGCAGGCATCCTCAGAGTTTTGTGAGGTATTTTGGAAACTAGTCAAGTGAGATTTATATATCTGTGGAAGGTCCAGGGTGGGAGAAATAACTCGTCTGTTGCACGGCTTTTCAATGTTAATCAAGGTGATTAATTGCAGCATTCCCACCTGCCTCCAACAGACAAGAGTTCTTTCTTCCACCCTGGACTTTCCACAGATATATAAACCTCCCTTGCTTAGTTTCCTCACAAGCTCTGATGAGGATGCTATAGATGTGGGCAAAACATCAGGAGAGAATGCTTCTGGAACATGGCCAGAAAACCCAGAAAACTCACAGCAACCCAGTGATTCTGGCCATGAAAGCCTTCAACAACACATATAAACTATCATTGTGTCTGAAATTCCTCCAAAACAGCCTTCATATTTCGAATTGCACCACATAAGGGGAAAAAACAGACAAAAAGATGACACCCCCCTACCCCAGCCAATGGGACCCTGTACTTAAGCACACCTAAGCACAATAGTACACCCAGCACTGTCCAGTGGCCTCAGGCTGGCAGTGCTCCCTGAACTGGGCCATAGGTGCAAGCAGCATTTTGCCTCAGGCATCCAAATTCTTGGGAGTGGCTCCACCTGGAAGTCTCCCGCACTCTTGTGCACTCACCATTAAGAATTATTATTTTATAGTTGGCCCTCTGTTGCATGGATTCAACCATCCTTGGGTTAAAGTAGTAAAACATAAATTCCAAAAGGCACTTTTATTTTTGCCATTTTAGATAAGGGACATTATTTCACTCTTATCATTTCAAAAGAGCCCCAAAGTCTAGTGGAATATACTTTAAGGAAGTATTTGACTATAGGACTGGAGCAGCCATGGAATTGGGGATCCCGGAACTGAACTCTGGCTGATACCAAGAGCCTAGTGCCGCCGCTTCCCATTTATTTCCTACAAAAACTCCCAGGAGAGAGGGAGAGAGTACATCTGCACTGGAGAATGAATGCAGCCTGGACACCACTTTGACTGCCATGGTTCAATTATATGGAATCCTGGGAGCTGTACTTTTAGCCGAGGAACAACTGTGTTAATCTAATGCTCATAACTTTATTGTTAATTTTTGCTATTTAATTGTGCTGAATTGTGGTTTTATATTTATTGATGTGTTATTAATTGTTCTGTTTCATTTTTTTTATTTTACTGTATTGCACTTATTGTGTTATTATGCTGTAATATGGCCCGAGTCCCCTGGGGAGAGAGGATGGGATATAAATCAACTTGATTATGTGTTGTCTAAGGCTTTCATGGCCGGAATCACTGGGTTGCTGTGGGTTTTCCAGGCTGTGTGGCCATGTTCCAGAAGCATTCTCTCCTGATGTTTTGCCTATATCTATGGCAGGCATCCTCAGAGGTTGTGAGGTATATTGGAAACAAAGCAAGGGAGTTTTATATACCTGTGGAAGGTCCAGGGTGGGAGAAAGAACCTTGCAATGCCATTAAATGCTAATCAACGTGATTAATTACAACATTCACACTTGCCTCCAAACCAACAAGAGTTATTTCTCCCACCCTGGACCTTCCACAGATATATGAACCTCACTGGCCTAGTTTCCAATAGAAGTCACAACCTCTGAAGATACTTGACATAGATGTGGGTAAAACATCAGGAGAAAATACTTCTGGAACATGGCCATACAGCTCAGAAAACTCACAGTAAACATATTATTATAGCTTTGGGAATAAGGCACTATAATTATTTAGCAGAGAAGGAGAAAGTCCTTGACAAACTACAATCCCGGGATTCCATCACATTAAACTATAGAAGTGAAAGTGGTGTCAAACGGCATTAATTCTACAGTGTAGATGCACCCAGAGAGAAACTGTCCCCATCTCTGAACCCTCTCCTTATTAATATTGAACCCCCATAAACTTACTCTGACAGCCAGAGTCTTGGGGGACACATAGTTAGGCAAAGGAAAAGTTCATTTGGGAAGATCCAACTCCAGAAAGGAGCTAGGCGTGATCTGGGCACCCTGCCCAAATAACACTATGTAACAAAATTTGAAAAAAAAAATCTGTTCCTGGTTTGAAAGTGTTATTTCCTGTTTAAGTGTGTGGAACTTCCTCAGAAAGTAGTTGTTATCCTCCAGAAACTTTGTTTTTGTGGCTGCCACAAACTAGGTTGAACTGGTTGAAACTCTTATGAGATATTCATTGAAAAACTATTGCAAAATGTACAGCACAAAGTTTTGGCAGTTCATAAACTTTTGCCATGTTTTTATGATACAGTACTACCAATTAGGAAATGGCATTTATAACCCAGGAACAGAAATCGTGTTACATCGGTCTCTGAAGCCCTGCCAATCAAGCCCCACCCCGCCACAGATGCGTACAGCCCGGGGATGTCCCTTCCGAACACGCCACGCGACACGTGTGCGACTCTCCAAAGGCGGGGAGATTTGGGGACCAACTTCGGCAGAAGCGCTTTCCTTCCTTCTCGACCTGGAGAGGCACTGCTCGTCCCTTTCCTCACACGTTCAGGAAGCAGGAAGAAGAAATCCGGCATCTACACCGTCGAATTAAAGCCGTTTGGCACCCCTTGAGCGGCCCTGACTGAATGCTACAGAATCCTGAGAGTTCTCAAGAACTTTTCCCTCCTCCGCCTATGGGTCTCCTTCCTCTAAAGCAGGGGAGGGCAAACTTCGGCCCTCCAGGTGTTTTGGACTTCCAACTCCCACAATTCCTAACACTTGGAGAGCCGAACTCGAAAGGCTCCTTTTTCCATGTGTAGCTCTTTCACTCACTTACCATGTTTCTGGAGAGCGGAGGTTTAAGAGGCAGAAGCCGGAAAAAGAATAAGGAAGGAAGGCGAAAGTCTTCCTCACTGTCCGACTCGTCAAGGGAGCCTCCAGTGAGCAGGAACTTCTTGTCCGGTCCCGTCCTCGGCAAAGGCGCGGCCTTTTATAGCCACGGGGGCGGGGCTTTGTGGCTCGGGGGCGGGGCTAAAGCGGACAGGCATTTCCCCCTCCCTTTTTTTCAAAAATCCCCTGCCTCTCATTGGCGGGTTCGAATTTTCCGAATGGGGGAATAGTTTAATACAGCGACGCGCACAATCCCGGATGTGGGGCGGGTCTTGAGAAAGGCATGGAGCCAACACTGTAGAATTAATACAATGTGTCGTCGAAGGCTTTCATGGGCTGCTGTGCGTTTTCTGGCCATGTCCCAGAAGCAGTCTCTCCTAACGTTTCGTCCATCACTGGCAGGCATCCTCACAGATTGTGAGGTGTGTTGGAAACTAGGCGAGTAGGGTTTACATATCTGTGGAATAATATCCAGGGTGGGAGAAAGAACTCTTCTCTGTTGAAGGAAAGTGTGAATATTGAAATAATCACCTTGATTAGTATTGAAAAGCCTTGCAGCTTCAAAGCCTGGTTGATTCCTCCCTAGAGGGATCCTTTGTTGTTTATTCGTTCAGTTGCTTTCAACTCTTGGTGACCTGGACCAGTCCACGCAGAGCTCCCTGTTGGCCGTGGCCACCCCAATCTCCTTCAAGGTCAAGCCAGTCCCTTCAAGGATACCATCCATCCATCTTGCCCTTCGTCGGCTACGTTTTTTCCTTCCTTTTTCCCCAGCATCATTCTCTTCTCCAAGCTTTCCTGTCTTCTCATTATATGGCCAAAGTACTTCAGCTTTGTCTCCAATATCCTTCCCTCCAGTGAGCAGTCAGGCTTTATTTCCTGGAAGATGGATTGGTTGGATCTTCTTGCAGTCCAAGGCACTCTCAGAATTTTTCTCCAACACCACCGTTCAAAAGCATCTACCTTCCTTTGCTCAGCCTTCGTAATGTTCCAGCTCTTACATCCATAGGTTACTATGGGGAATACCATTGCTTGGAAGGTGTTAGCTGGCCCTAATTGTTTCAAGGCTTTTCAATGCTAATCAAGGTGATTAATTGCAACATTCATACTTGCCTCAAACAGACAAGAGTTCTTTCTCCCACCCTGGTCCTTCCACAGATATACCAACCCCACTTGACTAATTTCCAACAGACCTCACAACCTCTGAGGATGCCTGCCATAGATGTGGGCAAAACGTCAGGCGAGAATGCTTCTGGAACATGGCCATACAGCCAGGAAAACTCACAGCAACCCAGGATTGATACAGTTTGGCAACACTTTTAAACTGCGATGGAATCCTGGGAGTTGTGGTTTGAGTGAAGCACCAGCCCTCCTCTTTGACAAAGGAGTCTTCCCTAGCGTTGAGCCATGACACTTTAAAAGTGCTACTATGCTGCATTAATTCCAGAGTGTAGATAAATGTTTCTCAACCTGTGGGTTCCCAGGTGTTTTGCCCTACAACTCCCAGAAATCCCAGCCAATTTACCAGCTGTTAGGATTTCTGGGAGTTGAAGGCCAAAACATCTGGGGAACAACATGGTGAGAACCTCTGGGATAATAATAATAATAATACTTTATTTTTATATCTCGCTCCCATCTCTCCCAGGGGGGCTCAGGGCGGCTCACATGGGGAACAAGCCCAATGTCACATACAATAAACAGTTATACATTAAAACCAATATAAGCAATATAAACAATAAAACCATATAACAGCATAAAAAGGTAAAGGTTTCCCCTGACGTTAAGTCCAGTCATGTCTGACTCTGGGGGTTGGTGCTCATCTCCATTTCTAAGCCGAAGAGCCGGCGTTGTCCGTAGACACCTCCAAGGTCATGTGGCCGGCATGACTACGTGGAGCGTCATTACCTTCCCGCCAGAGCGGTACCTATTGATCTACTCACATTGGCAAGTTTTCGAACTGCTAGGTTGGCGGGAGCTGGGGCTAACAGCAGGTGCTCATTCTGCTCCCGGGATTTGAACCTGGGACCTTTCGGTCTGCAAGTTTAGCAGCTCGGTGCTTTGACACATATCAGAACAATGAGTCTGAGCATAGCGCAATATATATAGAGGCAAAAATTATAGATGCAGCCTTAGCTGAGCCTCAGGACCTCATCACACTAGAGTTTGGATCCACTGTAAATCCACTTTACATTTACTTTGGGGGGAGGCTTTAAACAGTTCAGCCAGACAGGTCCAGGGCCTCACCAAACTACAAACCTCAGAATTCTGCAGGAGGCAGAAACCGGATTTAAAGTGGATCCATGCTCTGGTGTGATGCAGCAGTAAGGGGTCCCCCATTGCCTCACCCCTTTTCTTGAAGGACACAAACTTTCCACATTCCGTTTATATTATAACATAATACCCAGGCCCCTTCCACGGAGCTGAATAAAATTCCACATTACCTGAATTGGAATACAGTAGAGTCTCACTTATCCAACATTCTGGATTATCCAATGCATTTTTGTAGTCAATGTTTTCAATATATCGTGATATTTTGGTGCTAAAGTCGTAAATACAGTAATTGCTACATAGCATTACTGTGTATTGAACTACTTTTTCTGTCAAATTTGTTGTCTAACATGATGTTTTGGTGCTTAATTTGAAAAATCATAACCTAATTTGATGTTTAATAGGCTTTTCCTTAATCTCTCATTATGCAACATATTCGCTTATCCAACGTTCAGCCGGCCCGTTTATGTTGGATAAGTGAGACTCTACTGTATATGATAAACCAGTTCAAAGTCCATATCGTGGGATTTTCTGCCTTGATATTCTGTGTTACAGGGCTGAGTGGAAGGGCGTCCAGTTAAAAGAAAAGTTGCTGTAAAAAAAAAAAAAGGGCGGGCTTACTTCCGGGTTATTTCCACCAAAAGAAAAGCTTCAGAGAAAAAAGAGCGGGAGTATAACCACTCTTTCTTTGTCCTGCGTCTGAAGCAAGAAAAAGCCCCCTCAGCAGCAGAAGCAGCAGCCCAAAGAAATGCTTTATTTTCAGAGGAAATGGCGCATTCGCGTGAAAAAAATAATAAACCACCATTTTCCTGTGAGGCAACAAACGCTCCCCTCCCCCCGCCACCATCAAATCCTCCATTGTCCCTTTCTTTTGACACTAGAGATAGGAGGTGAGTAGGAAAGTTTTTGAGGAGGGGGAAAATGGCGGGGGAAGAAGAGCGCAGTGGAGGAAGGAGGAGGAGCTGGAGGAGAAGGAAGGGGAAAGAAGGGCTGTTTGGACGGCTTCTTCTCCCAAAACGCCCTCGCGGCACATTCCAGACGAGAGAGAGGGAGGGACGGACTGACTGACTGACTGACTGACTGCTGGGCTTGCATTTATGACACACACGCAAAGGGAAGGAAAGGTTTATTTGTGTTGGCCCCTCCAAAACCCAAGGACTCCGGGATGCCAAGGCTGAGAGCAGAACCAATGAGTCTGTCTTCTGTGGAGACTTTAGAGACAGGCCCCACTCAGCCATAGAAACCCTTGGGTGACCTTAGGCAAGTCGTTATGTGTTTTCTGGGCTGTATGGCCATGTTGCAGAAATAGTATCTCCTGATGTTTCACCCAGGCACCCTCAGAGGTTGTGGGGTATATTGGAAACTAGGCAAGAGTTCTTTCTTTTCCCCACCCTGGACATTATTCCACAGATATATAAACCTCCCTTGTTTAGTTTCCAACAGACCTCACAATGTGTTGTCGAAGGCTCTCATGGCCGGAATCACAGGGTTGTTGTATGTTTTCCGGGCTGTATGGCCATTTATTTATTTATTTATTACGATATTTATATCCCGCCCTTCTCACCCAACAGGGGACTCAGGGCGGCTTACAATAAAACACATATATAAAAATTATACAGTGCAATATAAATCAGTTAAAAAATTATTAACTTACATCAGTATTCATAAAACACATTATAAAATACAGGTAGGCGTGTTCAGTTCCAAAAAAAAACTGGGTCTGTCGATTGAGTTCAGCGTACATGATAATAATTAACGCTGTCAGTTATTATTCAAAAGCCTGGCCCCATAACCAAGTTTTAACCTTCCTACGGAAGGATAGGAGGGAGGGAGCCTGCCTGACTTCAATGTACTAGAAGTATTCTCTCCTGACGTTTCCCCACATCTATGGCAGGCATCCTCAGAGGTTGTGAGGTATGAAGAAACTAAGCAAGGAAAGTTTATATATACAGTAGAGTCTCATCCAATATTCGCTTATCCAACATTCTGGATTATCCAACGCATTTTTGTAGTCAATGTTTTCAATACATCATGATATTTTGGTGCTAAATTCGTAAATACAGTAATTACTACATAGCATTACTGCGTATTGAACTACTTTTTCTGTCAAATTTGTTGTATAACATGTTTTGGTACTTAATTTGTAAAATCATAACCTATTTTGATGTTTAATAGGCTTTTTCTTAATATCTCCTTATTATCCAACATATTCGCTTATCCAACGTTCTGCCAGCCCGTTTATGTTGGATAATTGAGACTCTACTGTATCTGTGGAAAGTCCAGGGTGAGAGAAGAACTCTTTGTCAGTTGGAGGCCAGTGTGAACGTTGTAGTTAATCACCTCAATTAGCATTGCATAGCTTCATCTCCTAGCTTCCTGCCTGGGGGCATCCTTTGTTTAGAACAGTAAATAAAGACATGGGAACCAAGGGCAGCTAACCACTCTAAACAAAGGATGCCCCCCCCCACAGGAAGCCAGGAGATGAACCTATTCAATGCTAATTGAGGTGATTAACTACAACATTCACACTGGCCTCCAACTGACAAAGAGTTCTTCTTTCACCCTCGACTTTCCACAGATATATATATATAAACCTTCCTTGCTTAGTTTCTTCATACCTCACAACCTCTGAGGATGCCTGCCATAGATGTGGGTGAAACATCAGGAGAGAATACTTCTAGAACATGGCCATACAGCCCGGAAAACATACAACAACCATCAGACCTCACAATCTCTGAGGATGCCTGCCACAGATGTGGGCGAAACATCAAGAGAGAATATGTCTGGAACATGGCCACACAGCCTGGAAAACACACAACAACCCTGTGATTCCGACCATGAAAGCCTTCGACAACACTTAGGCAAGTCGCTTCCTCCCATGGACAAGACCCCCAAGGGCCACCCAGCCCAACACCATTTTGCTATGCAGGAATATACAACCTGAAGCATGCTTGACCTTTGCATTCAAAACTCCAGAGAAGGAGACTCCCTTCAAAGTCTGGGGAAGGCTATTCCACTGCTAACCCCAGAAAGTTCTTCCTAATGCCCTGCCAGACCGTGCAAATAGAATCTGAAAACCCCACTTCTTCCAAGGTGAAGTGAACCACCTAAACTGGGCTCTACAGGCCAATGGATACTCCACCACAGACATCAGAAGAGCTGCAAGGCCAAGAACAAGCCATGAGAGTAAAGACAAAGATCCACCCAGAAGGAAGGTGTTCCTAGCATACATCATGGGAACCACTTGACCGCATAGGGAAGCTGATGAAGAAACACAACCTACAAACTATCTACAGACCCACTACGAAGATCTAACAAATGCTACGTTCAGCAAAGGACAAGAGGGGTCCTCTCACCTCTGCAGGAGTCTACCATATACCATGCAGCTATGGACAAGTATACATAGGGACCACCAAACGCAGCTGTATTGCCCAGACACGAATCAAGGAACATGAAAGGCACTGCAGACTAGCTCATAGTCAGCCATAACAGAAATGGTGGACCGCTCTAACAACCGCCATGTCATATAAAAACAACATAACATTACAGAATAAAAACACATACAAAATTTAAAACATATCCAAGTTAAAATCCATACATAGGTACCACTTCTCTGTCCTGCATGGTGGAAGGACAGCAGATTGTGAAAGCATTGCCTCTTCCCTAAAAAGGCATTCCTCCCTTAAATATTCCTTCTGTCTTCAAATGTCTAGCACCGCATTAACTTAAATTTCAGTCAATCACCCATCTAAAAGGAACAGATAAAGCGAGCAAGGGGGGATATAAGGATTTGAGGTGAGGATGACTGTATTTTTGAAGGCTTTCACAGCCAGAATAACTGGGGTGTTGTATGGTTTCCAGGTTGTATGGCCATGTTGTAGCATCTGTGACTGGCATATTCAGAGGTGAGGGTGATTTTCAGCTCCTCATTTTCCACAATGCTAACAATTCAGGAAATCCAGGAAAATGTATCTGGGCAACAAAATTCTTATTTTGAGGCAGTGCACCTCATCCCTCTTTGGCCACATCCCTACCGTCCTGTGATATCCAAGCGCCAGACCGTCGACATAAATATGGGATCCACACATGGTCAAAACTATCTGAATCATTCCCTTTAGTGCAACTGGGGTGATGACCGAGTGGGCAAGATCCACATAATTTGCTCTTAGTGTTGATATTCATGTATAGTTACTGCCAAATTACATCTTTCCAGAGGAGAGGAGTGTCTCCTGTGCTCCAGGGCATGTGTGAATACAGGCCTTGTTTCAATGTACATGGACAGGATCAGGAGGACGCAAGCCTGAGAATCATTCATGCCTTTAGAGATGCTGATGGCCCCTTTTCTTTGGAAGCTCAAACTCTGTTTTTAGCCACTTATCTGAAAGCTTAAGGTAGTGAAATGCTAGAAATTTGGGGAATACAACAAAATTTAATGCAATGAAGAAGAAGACGTAATCATTCCCAGAATACAAGAAAAATAAAGCCAAGCAATATACAAGTTCCTTTTCAGCATCCTACACCCTACAATGCTAGAAATTTGGAAACAGAAAATAAATTTAATTTTGGAGAGGCAGAATTCTCCTTTGAGGATCAAATGTTGTACCTTCCCCTTAGATACACCTTTGCACCCCATCCCAATCCTGTTATCTTTTCTTTCTTTTTTCTGTTTATCTTTTGACTGAAATCTCTGTTCTTAATGATTCAACTTAAGCAAGTCTTCACTCTTTTGAAAAGCTGCATCACATCCTAACAGCAGAACTACATCATGTTAGCAAATACATGTGCTACAAGGTCAGGGCTGATTAAACCCTCTCCCTAATCTCTTATGTACTGCAATGGGTCAGTTTGAGTTCCTGAAACGGTCCAGAGAAAGGGAAGGAGGGAGGGAGGGGAACACATTTTGTAGAGACTTTGTGAGTCAGGGGAAAGGGATAAGAGGCTGATTCCCATCTGATTCACTCTTCTGCAAATTTTACTTGCCTCCACATTAGTGTTATTAATCAAAAATTGCATGGGAATCCCAAACTTGATGATTTCTAGTTATGGTTATGGTAACCCCTGAAAATGCTTACCTTTCTTTTAGAGCTAGAGTTGTCATTATAGTACAGCCCCCTTATCCACAATTTCACTTATCCATGCTCCCCAAACATTCTCCCCCAGGAGTGCTTGTGGGCCTCTCTAGTCTTCCAGTGTGATTCGATCCTCAAAATATAGGGTTCAATTATATATGTGGTTTCAGGTATCCACGGGGTTCTTGGGTCATACTGTACGTATCTACAATCCAGTTCTCATGCACCTGCATAGTTAATCTGTGTAAAAAGAACTGCCTACATTACAAATTCAGCATGCATATCTTAATAGGATTATGTAGGCTTTTCTTTTCATATACTCAGCTTTGTTTATGCAGTGTACAGTTTTCACGTGTGACAATCTATTACAGGCCATTTCCTCTGACAGAAGTATATTTACTGCTTTCAATAGACCTGACTTCGAATTACTGGTTATGCAAACAGCTACTATGTTTACTTATTAATATGTTTATTGTATGTCATATTCTTTTTTTTTCTTCCAGGAAATTCATCACAGCCTATGAACAGTTCCAAAAAGTGGCAGTGGTCAAACTGGGATCTATTCAGGAATTATTTCACTCATCTTTAGTTATCTGAGGTTATTGATAATCTGCTGTTCCAGAGAGTCATCAAAATAATTCTCAAGGATGCAGCTGGCTTTGGTTCCTCATTCTCATCTGTGAACAAATTTAATTGTTTTTCTTGTGGAATGTGAGAAGCTTGACCCTGAACAAATGTTTCTCTGCAATCAGCTCAGGTGAAAAAGCCCTGTTACCCAGGGAACCATGGTTATTTATTTATGAGCATGCATGACACCAACATTTTGATGACCATGATGCAAGGAAGCAGGCAGATATCCTCAGGGTAAAACTGTCCAGGACTGCTGTGGGAAATGAACACAGACTGGAATAATATCAATCAAACTAATTGCCCAATAAGGTGACCACTATCAACATTATATCTATGTAAAGCAGGGCCAGAAGACTTGTACAATATGGGATGTTTGCAAAACTTCTTGTGAGAGTCTAATCTGATGGTGTAGTGGCAAAGAGCTGTGGGAAGGATAGAACAACAACTGAGTCTTTATGTTCAAACTAGTACTTAAATCCTAGTCAAAGGCATCTTCAAGGACCACAAACAGGAAGTTGTCCTGGTTCAGCTATGAACAGAATGTGAGAGCCATACACACCACAGTCTGTCAGTGATAAGCCTCTATTAGTGTATATACCGTGCTGTTCTGCGGTGGGAAGATTCCTGGCTTGCATGAATTTACTTTGTTTTTTTCCACCACAATGCTGAGATCCACTAACCCTCGCCTGGTCCAAAAGACACAAACCTAGAATTAAATGACACTGAGCTCAGGAATTTGTTTTGAGTACTAAAGAAGAACAGAGCTCACAGCCACTGGACACAAAAATGTTATGCTCCCCCCATTCCCTCATTTCAACAGTATAGTTGGTTGAGTTGAAGAAGGCACACAGTCATATTTTTGCTGCTATTGTTAGAGGTGGAAGTGAGAAATCCTTGATAGCTGCAAAGCATCCAGAGATCTCCCCTGGATCCAGCTCAATTTCCTGCCCACACTCCTTAATATAGTGTCCTAAACACAGATTGCTTTTGGGGGTTCCATTTTTCAGCTCCAAATGTATCTCTCTCCAGGGACACCTAATTTGCATCCTGTGAGCTGAGCTTTGTTTCTGGGTAAAGGCATGACTACGCCTGCATTCTTGATGTTTTTAAAACAATCAGTTCACTGTCCTCTTTTTTAAAGCTTGGAAATTACTGGGACTTGATTGCTGACATTAGTTTTTTTTTCTTGCATGATTTGAATAGAAACATAAAGGCAGCCTTCTGCAACAAAGTCTAAAAAGAATGTGGTGCAATATGGTGCTGCTGTTGTATGATACAATCCAATCTACTTTCACTTTGTTGTAAAACTACTAAAATTAAACATGTGGAAAAAGGAAGGAATCATCAGGCACTCCCCTTATCCCTGCTTCTAAACTCTGAGAATATTCCTTTTGACATATGTACAGCAGCAAGGACTCTTGTAGTAATATATGTAGTGTGCCAAAAACCCACCATCTTTGTTCATACCTCTACTAATAGGTTGGAATTTGTGAATATAATTTAGTTCAGCTGTTGTTCTAGACTAGCTTTGTAATTTTCTTTTTTGAGGATCACAACATATAGATCCCTTGCCATATGTTAAAAAATGTTGAAATCCTCTGTGGTGTATTTTTGGAATTACTATTACTAATGTCAGATTTGTGATCATTAATTATTTTCTATAGAAACTCTTTTGTCTTTCCAATCTACAACATAGAGGGGCTTTTCAGAGGGGCTTCCTACAATAGATCAAAAATAAGTATTTACCCTCTAGCAATCATCAGTAGACAACAGCATAGAGGATTATGTGTACACAAATAAACAGCATAAAAAGGGATGCTAAATTGCTCAGTACACAATCACATGGATGCTCCGAAGTGTGTATTAAGTAGAGGGACAGCAAGAAACTGATGAAAGCCAAAGATGTAGGAAGAGCAAGTACAGTAAATTATCTCTGCTGTTGTGGGTAGTATTATTGGTCCCTGTAATACTGCTCGCAGAGTAGATGGGGGGGACAGAGCTGGCATATGAATATGTGGCAGAGTCTTGTTCCTATGGAGGCCGGTGGCAAAGTGCGTTAAAGCGCTGAGCTGCTGAACTTGCAGACCGAAAGATCCCAGGTTCAAACTCCGTGAGCAGCCACTGTTAGCTCCAGCTCCTGCCAACCTAGCAGTTCAAAAACATGCCAATGTGAGTAGATCAATAGGTACCGCTCTGGTGGGAAGGTAACGGCGCTCCATGCAGTCATGCCGGCCACATGACCTTGGAGGTATGTACGGACAACGCCGGCTCTTCGGCTTAGAAATGGAGATAAGCATCAACCCCCAGAGTCAGACATGACTGGACTTAATGTCAGGGGAAACTTTTGCCTTTACTTTGTTCCTATATCTAGACCTGCACTATCTGTGGCCCTCTAGATATTTGGGACTCCAGCTCCCAGAAATCCTAGCCAGCTTGTTCAATGATCAGGAATTCTGGGAGGTGAAATCCAAAACACCTGGAGAGCCACAGGTTGTGCAGGTCTCCTATATACCACCCATGGTATATGTATAGCTGTTGTCGAAAATCCATGCCCCTACCCTCAAAATAAAAAGTCCCAAGGATGGGATCTGTGGTTATCCAAAGGACATGGGTAGACAACTCGGTGGTGGCGCTCCTCTGTCCTCATAACACTCACACACCAGCAGCAGCACCCAAATGCCCATCTTGCCACACACTTATCAGGGCTCCAGTCATCAGATTTAACAAAGGATACAATGTGGATACACCATTATGGCTCCTGCTTCCTTGTAGCAGCTACATTCCCTGTCTGTCTCTTTGTTTCCATTTCTTTCTTGGCAAACGGACACGGATCTGTCAGAAATCAAGGAACCAACTCCATAACTCTCTGCCTCTATAAAAGCAGCCATCTCCCTCCTTTCCAACTCCTCACTGCTCCCCGCTCTCGTGATTATATTTATATTTTATCTTTATTTTTATTTGCACAGATCTTTCTGAAGGTAAGCCAGAGGGACTTCAGTTTGACTCTTTCAACCCCCCAAGGTTGGAACAACATTCCAAGAACACCTTGATCTATGGGAAAATTGCTGGCCCTATACATGTAAATACCAACAGTGGCGATTTCCCCACAGACATCAGGTGTGACCTGTCTCACAAAAGGGACATGATTGCTGAATTAACATCTGGAGCCCCCCCCTTTTTTTTTTTTTTTTTTTTGCTGTCTAGGAACAGGGACTGGACAATCAAAATTCATTGTGCCAGATTCTTGGGACTTGGGCAACCTCACTTAATCCCTTGTCACATCAATTGTTTTAGAAATTCCATTCCAAGCACCCAAAAAGGTGCAGCCATCAAGGATCCTCTCCACCACCAGAGATGCCTCCACTTGCTGTTTGGCCTCCTCAGGCCACTGGAAACCAACCAACTTGGAATCCCTCGCCCCAACGCAAGAGCCCCTGCCAATCAACATGCATTCAGAGCAAGCCCCTCAGCCAATAGACACTGGTTGGCTTTTAGGCCCTGGACCAATTGGGAGTGAGGGAGGGAAGATTGAATGGGGCAATGCAAGTGAATGTACTGTATTAAAAGGCCTGTTTTTGACCCTGTGTTTATACTTGTACCCTTTAGCATCTTATTGCTGTACATAGTATTAAAAACTCCAAGATTATGGCAATCAGACTGATTGATAACTGGCAAATAGAGGGGGAAAACATTGAGGCAGTGACAGACTTTATATTTCTAGGCACAAAAATTACTTTAGACAGGAAATCAGAAGAGTATTGACCAATCTCGATAAAATAGTGAAGAGTAGAGACATCACACTGGCAATGAAGCTCCGCATAGTTAAAGCAATGATATTCCCCATAGTAAACTATGGATGCGAGAGCTGGACCATAAGGAAGGCTGAGAAAAGGAAGCTAGACACTTTTGAACTGTGGTTTGGAGGAAAATTCTGAGAGTGCCTCAGACTGCAAGAAGATCTAACCAGTCCATACTCCAGGAAATAAAGCCCGACTGCTCACTGGAGGGAAGGATATTAGAGGCAAAGCTGAAGTAATTTGGCCACATAATAAGAAGACAGGAAAGCTTGGAGAAGAGAACGATGCTGGGGAAAAAGGAAGGAAAAAGGGTAGCGGACCAAGGGCAAGATGGATGGATGGTATCACTGAAGTGACTCGCTTGACCTTGAAGGAGCTGGGGGTAGCGCAACAGGGAGATCTGGCATGGGCTGGTCCATGAGGTCACGAAGAGTCGGAAGTGACTGAATGATTAAATAACAGTAGCATTCATCTCTGTCTGCTTGTCTTCAGCCTAGTGCAGGTCTTCATTTGGCTGAAAATCCCTATAATTAGCATTTCCCTCCAGCTCTAGTGAGCTCAGGAAAGTCTCGGCCATTTGGGAAACTACAGATTTCATCTACATAGCCTGTTGTGAGTAGTTATTTTAAGATTTGAATGCTGTCTGTAGGCCAATAAAGGTCTGTGAGTGGACTGTGTTATTCTCAAATTCACTGGTGATGCATTTGGGTGGTCTCATATGTGGACTGTAGGTGACCATTAGAGGCATCCTGTCATTTTGCGGTTTTGGTCTGTCTTGTAGTATATGATTCCTGGGTATTAATCTCCCTTTCCCCTCCTTAAATGGGCATTGCAGTTTGAGAAATACCTGGTGTAAATGCAAGAGTTTTGAGTCCCTGTCTTGTGGGTGTGAGCAGATACAGTTGGCTCAGCAGGCAATATATTTAGTAGCATGTTGTGGGTGGAGGCATATGAGTATGTGTACAGATCAGTTGGTTTTTGATGGAGTGTGGTGCTCGGGCTTCCATGACTGAGTGGGAATCAAACTCTGATCTCCAGAGTGGTAATCCAGTGCTGAAGTCACTATGCTCTGAAGGGCAGGTTATCACTCCTGCTATCCTTGCAAATACTGTAATTGTAGGACTACCAGAAGTTGAAACATTTAACTACCAGACATTTTGGACCTTGGCTCCCAGAAGCCTCAGCCAGACAGCATGGTCAGTGATAAGGGATTTTGTGATCTGTAGTCCAAAGGATCTCAAGAGCTAAACATTTCCTATAATTCAATGACAACTAAATGGAACTTCCAGGTTCCAAGGATACCTGCTCTTTAATATCTGGAACTAGAGAAAGCAGCTGGATGGTTTGTCACCTTGACCCACTGTTTGTCAAACTCCCAGGCTGGTTGAAGTTGGATATTCCAGCATTTGGAAAAATTTGCTTTCTTGAACTACAACTTTCAGAATTGCCAGCCAACATGGCCAGGGTTTTCAAGCTCTAAGAAAAACAAGCCTATACCTAATAGATTTATCAGATTCATCAAGGAACAGTTACCAAAATGAGTATTTCACAGCCTCCCAAACCCAATTTAAATATTATGCTTGGAGAGCACAAGCGCCTTGGAGCAATTTTTAACAAGAGCCCAATTCCCAGCCTCTGCCAAGGTTTTGCTCCTGTACCTGCTCTGACTGGTATTCTCCAGTCACACGGTTCATCAACTGCATGCTCAATGTGCCCTCAGACAGCCTCACAATTTTCAGGGCTGGGCCAAGTAACAGTTTTGTCCTAGCCAAGTAGAGGGATGGGGAGAGAAAGGCAATCAAGATTGACCAGGGATGCTGTACATCCCTTTCTTCTCCTATTTCTTTGCCATTCTATCTGAGCCAAATTCTGAAAAGGTCTTTCCAGTTCACGGCAGGCACACATACAGACTGGTTTGTGGATGGTGTGTGCTGAAAAGCTATTCTAAAAGTGTGCCAAAGGATTTCAGTTGGCAGAACTGAAATGCTGAAGCTTCTCCCTAAAACAGATTCTTCCCCCATGTATCCATCATTGTTTGTAAAGATCAAAACCAAAGGTATGCTGGCCTGAATACATTTTTGTATCCCTTAGAATTTGTTGCAAAGTTCTATCACACAGCTGACCTTGTTTTGGAACTCAGGAGCTAGTAACTGTTACTCTATGCATGCCTGATTTTGTTAAATGTTGCAGTCTTCCCACATCAGTGTTTCAACTGAACCTGGAAAGGGTTCCTAATCTTTCTGCCTCCTTGTGTCCAAGAGAAAGGACTGGGAATGGGAATGGCCAACTGGAGCTACCAGTCATTAAAACAGCCAGAGTATTATTACAGTACCACCTCCTCCAAAAGAAATATTAACATGTTCTCTTTTATAGTGTCAGTGCCTTCATCTTAAGTGGATAAGATTGGATTTATCAGATTTATAGCTGGTCATATTTGTATTGCTTACTGAAAAGAAAAGGAGCCTATGGATCTCCAGAGGTTGTTGGACTCCAACTCCCATCAGGTCCAGACAGGAAAATCTGATCTCAGATTATCTGGCAGTGTAAACTCATATAATCCAGTTCAAAGCAGATAATCTGGGATTGGATCCTGGGGTACAGGGTAGTGTAGATCCAGCCTAAGAGGTTACACTTCTGGCTATGGTGAGAAACAAGGCAGGTTTCTCCGCCTTTAATACATCCCTGGAAGAGGGAATTTCATCAGGTGCTGCTTGTCATACCAGATAAATCCCTCCTTTCTGCAAATCCACATTAAAGGAATAAGAGCCCTTTCCTATTTTTCACAAGCTAATGCTAATCTTGGAGTGTTCCCCATTGTCATAGGCAGAGAAAGGTCCTTACCATCAGCTGCTACCTGATTCTCAACAAACCAGAAAGCACCAAGGACTGGATCTTATACAAACCCTATTTTCTACCATTTTGCTACCCTTCTCTTTGGAGGCCTTACTCTACCCCCCCCCTCCTCAATATTTCAAAACATACAACACTTCTAAGGAATAATCCATTTACTAGAATAGTGCTAAATAATTAGTGGCTTTGTAAACTAGATCTGTATGCCCAGGAAAAGACGAGATGTCTTGCCAGTAAATGGAACTGTGGCCATTCGACTTGTGTTGGTAACTGTCACAAATATTGAGTAGCAATTGGAGTAAATTCTCTTAATCAACAATGCTTGTTTTGCAATTTAATCTTGAATATATCCTGAGGTAGGCCTCTGATTGTCTGAGGATGGTCTCTCCTTCTTAGGATGGTCTCTCCATCATTTAACTGATTATACATATCACATTCAGTAAGAGAGATTCTGAGACAATTTCTTGGTATACACATTGGTGCAGAAGTCCTTGAACTAGCCTATTCTGGATGTTTTTGTTTAAAAAATCCTATATTTGAGGCAAGAGAAGATACAGCCATTACATATGAGAACCATCATGAGGTTGACGTTGCCTGAGTTACTGTTTATATTGTGTCTTAAAATTGGGAACAAATGCAGTTTGTCAAGAGGGAGCGACTGAAGGAATGGGATCTTAGTTTGGAGAGAGATGAATCCTTTTACTTCAGAGTCTATAATTCCAGTACTTTAAAACCAGGAAAACTACCAATGAAATTTAGTACATATGGATTTTATAAAGCTTCTTTGGCTTTTGTCACCATACCATTAAATTCTAATTGGCAGTGACCTTTGTTGTTTCAAACAGAAAATCATACACTGTGGTGGCTTTATAAGGGGGGAAGCCCATCCTGCACAGCAGGAACCTCAGGATAAAAATAAATGTTGAAGCAAAACAGGAATTCAACCTAACAAACATGGGCAGGGAATGCAAAAGGCCCAGGGTGTGGGAGTTGATAAGGGTAGGGAGCAACGATTTTTTCCCTAGGTAATTTTCTCCCCAAAACTGCACTAAAAGGCTAATGTTCCATTCTGAACAGGGTTGTCTGCTCAATTTATAACATCTAAAAATAGGCAAGCTATGTTAACATTCTCTGCTTGGGTATGTGTGCCTGCATATTTTATTCCTCACGTTTAATGGCATTTTCCAAGCAGCTACAGAAAAGATAGCAGTGAGTAAATGTGTGAGAATATCTCAGTGCTAGTTTTCCCAAAGTCAGAGACAAGATGAAGTAGACTAGAGGGTAGGCCCATTGCTGTGCCCATGCTCTGGAACCTGGGCAATGATCCAGTGCTGTCCTAAGTGATCTTGTTGATTTATGGTTAGGTTTTGGGCCAAGAATACCCAACATACAAACCAAGTTGTTTTGTTTTCCTGACCAACTTCTGATCCTTCCTGAACTTGGCATGCTCACAGTTTTCCTGGCATGCAGAAGCCATTTATAGAGGTAGAAGACTGTCCTTCGTGATTCTCAGTGTCAGGGGGCACAAATTCACCATGAGAAAGAGTGGCTAAAGCCTTCCCTGCCCATACTGTTGTACAGCAGACATGGCAGGCCCCAGGATGTTGGGCCAGATCTGGCCTGATGGAGTTCCCTAGAAAGTCACATCTATTTCCCCAAATAGTTTGTTCTCTAGCTTTTGTACAGTTTAAATTATAGAATTAGAAGAGACTACAAGGGTCATCTAGTCCAATCCCCTGCTTGGAGGAACACCCAATCAAAGAAGTCCTGATAGATGGCAATCTAAGGTAAAGGTTTTCCTCTGACATTAAGTCTAGTCGTATCCAGCTCTGGGGGATGGTGCTCATCTCAATTTCTAAGCCAAAGAGCTGACATTGTTCGTAGACGCTTCCAAGGTCATGTGGCCAGTATGTCTACACCTTCCCGCCAGAGCAGTACCTATTGATCTACTCACATTTGCATGTTTTCAAACTGCTAGATTGGCAGAAGCTGGGGCTAACAGTGGGAGCTCACGCCACTCCCCGGATTCGAACTGCCAACTTTTCGGTCAACAAGTTCAGCAGCTCAGTGGTTTAACCCACTGGGCCACCGGGAATTCTGATGGCCATCTAGCCTTTGCTTAAAAACCTTCAGAGATAGAGACTCCAAGAGTGTATTCCACTGCCGAACAGCTCTGTCAAGAAGTTCTTTCTAATGCTTAAGTGGATTTTTTCCTGCAATTTGAATCTATTGCTCAGTGTCCAAGGGCCCTTCCACACTGCCCTACAACTCAGAATATCAAAGGAGAAAATCCCACAATATCTGCTTTGAACTGGGTTATCTGATTCCACATTGCCATATATTCCAGTTCAAAGCATGGTTTAAGGTTTTCCCCTGACGTTAAGTCCAGTCGTGACCGACTCTGGGGATTGGTGCTCATCTCCATTTCTAAGCCAAAGAGCCAGCGTTGTCTGTAGACATCTCCAAGGTCATGTGGCCGGCATGACTGCATGGAGCGCCGTTACCTTCCCACCGGAGTGGTACCTATTGATATACTCACATTGGCATGTTTTTGAACTGCTAGGTTGGCAGGAGCTGGGGCTAACAGCGGGCGCTCATTCCGCTCCCAGGATTTGAACCTGGGACCTTTCGGTCTGCAAGTTCAGCAGCTCAGTGCTTTAACACACTGTGCCGCCACCAGGGGCCCCAAAGCATAGCTGTGTGGAAGGGGCCCTAGTCTCCAGAGCTGCAGAAAGCAGGCTTGCCTCCTCCTCAGTGTGACATTTTTTCATATATATAAACACTAGCTGTGCCCGGCCGCACGTTGCGGTGGTATTGGTTAAAACTGTTGTGTAATTTTTATTTGACGTTATTTGCGTTTTTTAATTTATTTTATTGTAAGTTATATTTTTATTTATTATATTTTATTATTTTATTGTATTAATTTTTAGCGTTTTTTATTATTTTTTATTGGGTTGATAGGAGACCAGGTTGGAGGAGCTTGGCCTTCTAACTGGCAGCAATTTGATAAAAGCAATTATTCCTCTCTCTCAAATTAGGACTTTATTTTTCTTTTCTTTTTGTTGTATCAACCTAGAGCCGTGGATGATGGGTTGTGTTGTCAAATTTCGAGGTTGGGGGGGCCTGTAGATTTGTTGTTTTGTGGGTCGCCATGATGCCATCACTCTTTTATATATATAGATGGCTATCATGTTGTAAGCCTTCTTTTTTCCAAGCTCCTCATAGGGCTTGGTTTCCAAATGTTTGATCATTTTGGTCACCCTTCTCTGCAGATGTTCCAGTTTGAAATGCCTCATCAAAGACTTACTTAGAGTAAGAGGTTTAAGCTAAAATTGGCTTTTTTTATCCTACCTTTCATCTTTGGCCCTGCCCACCCCTGAAATATGCCTCTCCCAAAAAATATTATTATTGGAAATTTATCTAACTTTTGGCGTACTTAGGCAAACCAGTAGTTAGATATTCAACCAGTCCTCCATATCCATGGATTTTGCATCCACAGATTCAACCATCCACAGCTTGAAAAAAAATACTGTATATACTTGAGTATAAGCTGATCCGAATATAAGTCAAGGCACTTAATTTTACCACAAAATTGGGAAAACTTACTGACTTGAATATAAGATGAGAGTGAGAAATGTAGTAGCTACTTGTAAATTTCAAAAATAAAAAATAGATACCAATAAAATTACATTAACTGAGGCATCAGTAGGTTAAATGTTTTTGGATATTTACATGAAACTGTACTTTCCAACTCTGATTACCTATATAGTCAAATATAAAAAGGTAAAGGTTTTCTCCTGACGTTAAGTCCAATCATGACTGACTGGGGGTTGGTGCTCATCTCCATTTCTAAGCCGAAGAGCCGGCTATAAATCAACCCAAATATAAGCTGGCCAGGATCCTCATTCGAGTATAAACCAAGGGGGGGCCTTTTCAGCCCTAAAAAAGAGCTGAAAAACTTGGTTTATACTCGAGTATATACTGTAATCCAAAAAGCAAACCCTGATTTTGCTATTTTGTGAGGGACACCATTTTACTATGCCATTGTCTTTAATGGAACCTGAACTTCCATGGATTTTGGAATCCACAGGGCATTCTGGAACCAAACACCGGAAGATTCTATGGCTGTCTCTTGAATTTCCTAAAATAAAGAAGATAGATGGAATTCACTTGGGAACGTTATGTATTCATAAGCGAACTTGCCTCTGTATTAAAGACAATTTAGCAGTTTTGCAATGAGCATATTCAACAAAGGCTAATGTTACATTACTATATGGATAAGCCAGAAAAGTGATTGTTGCATATCAGGCGTAATGCACATGATACAAATGTGTACCCATAATACTTGCAGTGTATCGTTACTCATATTTGCAAGTTACTATCAGCCCTTCTGCTACATGGATAATAATACATACAATTATGTAAAGCAAACTGTGATAGTGTATTCTGTCCAATAAGAATCGTGATATAATCGTGTTCTACATAGAGAGTATTTAGACGTATTGTTCATTTGTGTATATTAAGGGTCAGATACTACTGATTGTAAACCTCCGCCCTCATCCTTGCTCATTGGCTATGATGGCTAGGGTTAATGGGAACTGCAATCCAACAACTTTCAGAGACAAATTGATACATCTGCCATAAAGTGTCTTTGGGGTGGTGGAGATGTTAGTTGAATGAGTAGCTGAGCCTAACCTAGATAGATGTAAGACTGATTGATGGATCTCTAGCTTCTTGTTCAGCTGATCTTCTAGAAACAACAGAGAGAAAGGCACGCAATAAGATACCGTAAAGGTAGAGAAAACCAGGGGCCTATGTAGGGAGGACAATCCTTGAGAAAACAGCAAGCCAAACACAAATGGGGTTGTGGGAAGGAAGTGGAAGTTGTTAGGCAGAGTCTGAGAGAGAGAGAAAGTAAAATTGGGGAGATATAAGGGACAGGGGAAAGAGAAATAAAACAAAAAGGAAGTATTGCCAAAGGAAGGCTAAAGTTGCCATATTTGAAAGAATCAGCCCTGGGGGAGGACATATGCTTCAAGCTATATAAAACTATATATAGCAGAAATAAGTTAAATTGATCCTCCACTTCCTTAAAGTCTTAAAAGACATCACCCACCTAGGAAAATCTGCCCACCAGTCATCTTTGCAATACCAAATATTTTAATTGCATGTAGTTTTTTAAAAGTGTTTTACATTTTTTTTTTTAATCCCATGGATTAAAAAACTACTGACCGACAGGTCGACAGGTCGGTGGTTCGAATCTGGGGAGAGTGGGTGAGCTCCCTCTGTCAGTTCCAGCTTCCCATGCGGGGACGTGAGAGAAGCCTCCCACGAGGATGGTAAAACATCAAACATGTGGGTGTACCCGGAGCAACGTCCTTGCAGATGACCAATTATCTCACAACAGAAGCGACTCGCAGTTTCTCACATTGCTCCTGACATGAAAAAAAAAATTCCATAAAAGTTGGCAAGTGCACACACAGGAAGAAATGCTTCTTTTATTGTGATAATGTTCCAATGCAATATATGTGTTTTGCTACAATTCTTTAAAAAGTTGTGCTTTTTCTTTCAGAACTAGCATGTGAAGCAAATCAGTACAAATGTGATCAGGTCATTTATTGACAAAACTAATGCTCTTAAAGAGACATGATTACATTATTTGCATGATAGTCTTTGCAGAGCAGTCTGATATTCAGAGGAGCAGCTAGATCTGTGTCATCATTATCTGTGGCATCAGTAATTGAATCTGTGGCATCAGTAATTGAACAAGAATAGTTTTGTGGTCTACCATCACATCAAAAAATATTTTGTGCCTTGTCTTTGTGAGGCAATTCTACAGTTGTGCAATCATTTCTGGTTAGAACTAAGCTTAATGTTTGTTTTGCTTGGGTGATGGAGTTGCTCTTTGGGGAGGGTTCTTTCCCCCCTTTTTTCTCTCTCATTGTATTGAGCCATTTTAATTTTTAATTGTAATAAATAATAGCTTTGGACAATATCTCTCAAACTGGCATGTCATCCCACAACTCCCATTTTGGCAGCATGGGAGGGAGTTGTAGTCTAGCACATCTGGTGCCAAGTTGGGAAATGCTGGTTTAGAAGATGCTCCCAATTTCCTGAAAGTAATATCATGCTCTTTTCAGTAATACAGAAAGGAGACTCTATTGAATTTCTTTAAAAGGAACTTTGTAACTTTAACACTTCATTCCTTAGATTGAAACTCAAAGGTGGGAAGTCAAAGTATACTTTCTTGCAAGCAAACTTTATGACTTCCAACTAAATGTGGTTACATTTGACCTATTTGGCAACTGTCTATCTTCTCAGATGTAAGGCTCACCAACGTCTCAGTGAGACTCCCAGGGAAATGTGTATAGGATTGCACCCCAGCGGTTATTTGGGATGGATCCAAAGAAGCAAGCTAAATAAGTAATTCCACCTACTGGTACTTGATGCTGCTGTTTTTTCCACTTGTCTGCAGCAGGTGGCACCATAACAAAATTTTATGTTACCAATTGGAACAGCAATTTGTGCAAAAATGCAAGAGAAGCTGTTGTTTGCAACGTGGCATTTTTAAACATCTCTCAGCAATCTTCCCAAAACTGAACAGACTCTTAAAGACGGATGGGAAGATTTACATTTCCATATGCCTAAAGATAGCATAGAGGAAGTTCTCTGTGGTTCTCCATGTAATAAGAAAACAAAAATCATGTTCTGAGATGGAGAACATATCTAGATTATTCAGCTGCTTTTAGAATGTCCTAGTTTCTGCCCACTTTCCCCTTTGTCCTCAGCTTGCTGTAAACTGAATTCAATGCAAACAAGCAATTTGCATTCACTTAACACAGTGGAGGAAGAAGAGGGGGCAGGGACTTGCTCTTTCCAGTAGGTTTAGGCGAAAGCAAACTACTACAAGCCTCTACTAGCTTGTGTATATTCTTTCTCATTAATAACTTTGCCATCTTGACCGCACTCCAATGTTGCTTTTCATCTGTGAAAAGTTGCAGGTTATGGGATAAGGAATTAATTCCCCAGAACAGTGTATGCTCATTTGCCATGTCAAAGAGGTCAATGGTCATGGAACAATTTGTCATCTTTTGAAAATTACCCAAAAAAGCAGTCTAGAGGTACGGGAGACAATTTCACCATGCTTTCTGTTTGTTCCAGATTGTTTAAAATTCAGAAGAAGCTTTTATTTCAAAAAGGAAGTAAACTCAATGTCAACTTCTTTACTTCCTTTTAAAGAAAGGGGTCTCTTAAGGCTAAAACAGTGTTGTGTGATTTCAGCCACCTCAAGGACTGCGGGTTAGGAGCCTGGCTTGTCATGTTCCCAAAAGATCGAATAGGCTACAGTCTTGCAGGACATTTAATAAACTGGCACTGGCATATTTGAAGCCTTGTGTTTGTTTATTGATCTGCACAGGAGAAGGGTGCAAGCTGAAAAGAATGCAGTGGGACAAGAGAGAATGGGTTGAAATGGGGTTTGATAACTC
Source organism: Anolis carolinensis (assembly GCF_035594765.1). NCBI lineage: Eukaryota > Metazoa > Chordata > Lepidosauria > Squamata > Anolidae > Anolis > Anolis carolinensis. Next base: position 166,156,537 of record NC_085842.1, read on the forward strand.
TGCTCCAGTCAGTGCAATGGGTGCCAGTCAAGTAGACAAAAGGCGTGGTCAAATTGTCTGCAAATTTAATGGAGACCTCAAGAAGGGGGTCCGATTTAACGATAAAGGTGAGGAAATGTTCCCAGGGATTAAATCATATCATATCAGAAAAACCCTGTGGCTCTTCCTAAAGCCTATTATGAGTTCTGTGTGTCTTCTCAGGGTATTGTGACGGGATTATGTTAACTAATGTGTGGTCATTCCCTGAGGTCTGGGGTATGTATCTGCAACGTTCTTAAGAAGTTCAATGCAAGGTGGCTTGGAAGCTAGAAGGAGGTGACTTGTCTAAATTCATCCAAGGCGTTTCCATGCCAAAGTGGGAGTTTGGACCCTGCCAGGGCTGTAATCTAATGTGAGAACCACTACGCCATGCTAGTTTTGTCACACAGAAAATAAGGACACCCCCACACAGCCCAAAACATCAGGCAGAAGAAGCAATAAGAGACCATGCTATTTATATTCAGATCTTCACTTGATGCAAATTTTGCCAGAAAATATTTTACTAAATTTATAATCATCTTTTCAAAAACACCCTCCCAATGCAAATAAAACTCCACTATTAAACCCATTCAGGATGGTATGAGGATGGCAGTGGGGCTGATCATGGGTTGCATCAGCACTGTTGTGGCCAAATTGTTCAGAAAAGTGTAAGACACCCTTGCAGTGTAGCACAGTGTCCTTATTCATTCAATTACAGTGTGTTGTCGAAGGCTTTCATGGCTGGAATCACTGGGTTGCTGTGAGTTTTCCAGGCTGTATGGCCATGTTCCAGAAGTATTCTCTCCTGACGTTTCACCCACATCTATGGCAGGCATCGTCAGAGCTCACAACCTCTGAGGATGCCTGCCATAGATGTGGGCAAAACATCAGGAGAGAATGCTTCTTGAACATGGCCATACAGCCTGGAAAACTCACAACAACCCAATTCTATGACAGCTTGAGTGTATTTAGGGAAACACTGTTGAGAAAAGGGCTGTGAAGGAGTAGACAATAAGCAGGGGAGAGCCATCTAATGTACAGTTTAATGCACATTTGTCTGAGAGCACATCTTATTGAAAACAGTAAGACTTTCTTCCTAAATAGATACACAGAAATTGTGCTGAAACCCAAGAATCCAATCTGCTCTTACCTCTGAGTAAGCCTATTAGAAGCCCTTGGTATACTATTTCTGAGAATGCATGCACAGAGCTGTATCTTAACAAAGCTTCTTTGTCATTCAGACAATGAAGGAGAGGCATGAAAGGCACAAATGAGAAGCAGTTGGGTGTGTTTTGCATCTATATACAGCATGACTTAAGAGGTACTTGCAATAAATCCCTATATCAAGAGAAAGGTGGGATAAAATATAAAGAAAACAAATTCAAATCTTAAGGGTTTAACTTCTTCCCCAGTGCTTCTATAGAATACATTTCTATCTGGAGTGCTGGATGAATCTTTAATGAAACCTTTTATTCAGGCAGGCTTTTAAGGAAGGTTTTTAAGTCCCTTTCCACAAAGCTGAATCAAATCCAACATTATCTGCTTAACTGAAATATATGGCAGTGTGGACTCAGATAACCCAGTTCAAAGCAGATATTGTGGGATTTTCTGCTTTGACATTCTGGGTTATTTGACTGTGTAGAAGGGCCTTAAGATCAAGTCAGGAACTGATTTTTAGTTCTGAATATGTTTTTATGGATTTTAACTGAATTTTTAAAATACCAAATGATATGTAATTCTGTTGTGATGTTTGTAGATTTTAAATTGTATTGAAATGCTTTTAATTTAAGCTGCTTTGAGTCTACTTGTGGAGAGAAAAAGCTGGGTATGAATAAACATAATAATATTAATCACACTAATAATGTCTCTAGTACACGCACACACATGTACATGTATGCACAGCTGAGCACCATGCAACACATAAGCTGCCAATTTACACACTACGTTAAGATGCTTACTTTGAAATGTGTAATATAAGACAGTTTCATTTTCGCATCTAGTATCTTTTTATTTTCATTGCATTTTATTTGACTTTTCCCTAAGTAGCTAAAAAACTAATTTTTATTAGGCTGAGACTGGCTCAAGGTTATCCAATGAGCAATGGGGGAGGGGGCATCTGCTTAGTCCCTTTCAAACAACGAAATGTCATTGGCCAGCCTGGCCTCAATGTATGTCTGCCTCCCTCTGTCTCTCTTTTGACAGTGATGTCTGAGTCACCGCATGTCTCCAGTGGGAGAAACTGCCTTTTGGGAAACAGGCTTATTGCTTTCATACGCCAACGCTAACAGGCCATTATAAAAATCTGAAAGACTTGTGTCACCTTATGCAGGGAGAGGGCCATGATTTGCATCTTTCTGGATCCTATTTCATCCCAAACACTCCTACAACAGTGTACAGATATATAAGCCTCACTTGCCTAGTTTTCAACAGACCTCACAACCTCTGAGGATGCCTGCCATAGATGTGGGCAAAACATCAGGAGAGAATGCTTCTGGAACATGGCCATACAGTCTGGAAAACTCACAGCAACCAATGTACATATGGTTTAAAATGCTAGGTTTTTCATATCACTTGGTACTGCATCTGAAGTAGTGGATTTGTATCCACAAAAGCTTATCCTAAAATTAAAACCAGTTAATCTGAAATGTGTGGATACTTCCCTTTTCTCCCTCCTCCTCCTTTTTTCTCCAGTGAGTGAGTGAGTGGGAGGCAGAGATGATTTGCATTTCCTAGACATGTGTAAAATGGGAAGTGAAAATGCAGGCTTGTATTACTACCTCTTCTCAACTGGGGACCATTTGGTAAAAAAAAATATTCAGGAAACATATGGCTATATTACTTCCATATAGGTTTGTAGAATGAAACTTTCATGCTTGGTGCAAACAGACAAAGAGATCTTTCTCCCACCCTGGACATTATTCCACAGATATATAAACTCCACTTGCCTAGTTTCCAACAGACCTCACAACTGCTGAGGATGCCTGCCATCGATGTGGGCGAAACATCAAGACAGAATGCTTCAGTTGAAGCCCTGCTAGTGGGTATGCAAGCCACACAGCACTGGTGCACATTGAGGGCTTGCTTTTGTATACTTTTATGGGAGTTTGTTTTGTTTTTTTGGTCTGGCCACCATGGTTTGAGGCTGACTTTGAACTAGATTAAATCATCTGTGTAGATGCCATTCACATGGGCATGACAATGGCAGCTTGCAAGGGACAATGAAAAGAGTAAATCCTACCCAGGACATGGCTTCTTTTTGTAAATAACTTTTGTGTTTATAATGAAGAGTGAGTGCAGTCCCCATTTCACATCTGATGATTTAGCCGAGTCAAGTATCTCTCAATAGCACAAGCACACATGTGAATGAGCTCACTTTGGAGTAAACTGAGAAAGCCAGAAGTAGTTTCCTTCTGATCGCACATGTCGTGCCTTTTGTTGTTGATGATGTTGTTGTTAACTACTGCCAAACTGACTTTGATTTCTGTTGCCCCTACGAATGAGAGGCCTCCAAGTCCTCAATACGTCTTGCAGACTCAAGACAGACATGGCTTCAATGTGTTGTCGAAGGCTTTCATGGCCGGAATCACTGGGTTACTGTAAGTTTTCTGGGTGGTATGTCCATGTTCCAGAAGCATTCTCTCCTGACATTTCACCCACATCTATGACAGGCATTCTCAGAGGTTGTGAAGTCTGTTGGAAATGAGATGAGACAAGAGGGATTTACAGTAGAGTCTCACTTATCCAACATAAGCGGGCCGGCAGAACGTTGGATAAGCGAGTATGTTGGATAATACGGAGAGATTAAGAAAAAGCCCATTAAACATCAAAATAGGTTATGATTTTACAAATTAAGCACCAAAACATCATGTTATACAACAAATTGGACAGAAAAAGTAGTTCATTACACATTAATGCTATGTAGTAATTACTGTATTTACGAATTTAGCACCAAAATATCACAATGCATTGAAAACATTGACTACAAAAAATGCGTTGGATAATCCAGAACGTTGGATAAGTGAGACTCTACTGTATATCTCTCTCGAATGTCCAGTGTGGGAGAGAGAACTCTTGTCTGCTTGAGGCAAGTGCGAATGTTGCAATTGGCCACCTTGAGGAGCACTTGCTTCCAACAGGCAAGAGTTCTTTCTCCCACCTGGACCTTCCACAGATTTATAAACCCCTTTTGCATAGTTTTCCAACAGACTTCATAACTTCTGAGGATGCCTGCCATAGATGTAGGCAAAACGCCAGGAGAGAATGCTTCTGGAACATGGCCATACAGCCTGGAAAACTCACAGCAACCCAGCCAGGGCTTCCTTAATTGTGGGATGCAGTCTTCCTCTTTTCCTATTGCCTTTGACCTCGTCATGCATGATAGTCTTTCCTTGCCAGCCATGTCTTCTTAGGAGATGAACTAAGCATGACAGCCTCAGTTTACTCATCCTGGCTTCAAGATCGGGCTTCGTTTTCTCTGAGGCCCGTTTATTTGGCTCCAGAGTCCCTGCAGGACTCTTCTCCAGAGGATTGTTTTCCTCCTTCCAAGCCTGAGACCCCTTCGGATGTCTTGCCTGCAGTAAGGACTGAATCAAGAGTCGAAAAGCCTAGGGATTCTGCCAGTAGCTTCTCCATCTCTCAGAAGGGAGAGAGAGTAAGGGCGGAGCATCGCCAAGGCCTCCCCCCGCTTCTTGTCTCGGGTTTTTTTAAATGATTATTTTAATTCCAGCCAGGTTTTGCCGCAATGCGGTGTGCGTCTCCCTCCCTCCCTCGGCTTCGGAGACTCCATGCAGATGTCAAGGAAGGAAGGAGGGAGGAAGCCAAGTCCCCGCCACTCCCCTCTCGCCATCCGCCGCCGCTTCCCTGCTGCTCTGCACGGCTTCAGCCGCTGAGCCAACGCCCTGCCGCTCCGGAGCTGGCCGCAAGGGGGCGCGGGAGAGCAGCAGAGAAACAAAGGCTGGCCAGAACGAGGCGTGGTCCACGCCAGTGGCTTCCTTCCTTCCTTCCTTCCTTCCTTCCTTCCTTCCTTCCTTCCTTCCTTCCTTCCTAAAAAAGGCAAATTTATGGTCAGGACAGGAAGGGTCAAATCCACAACTAAGGGCCTTTCCACACAGCCCTATATCCCAGAATATCAGGGCAGAAAATTCCACATTATCTGAGTGTGGACTGAGATAACCCAGTTCAAAGCAAATATTGTGGGATTTCTGCCTTGACATTCTGGGATATAAGGATGTGTGGTACCACCCAAGGTCTTTAGCTTCTGCCAAAGAGTGCTTTGTTGGAGGAAGCAACCTTTTCAATCTTCCTCTATTTGATTTTTTATATATCCTGAAATATATGTCTATCTGTGGTTTTGCAGTTTCCTTATCTCTATATGGGACCCCTGGTGGTGGCGCAGTGTGTTAAAGCACTGAGCTGCTCAACTTGCAGACCGAAAGGTCCCAGGTTCAAATCCCGGGAGCGGAATGAGCACCCGCTGTTAGCCCCAGCTCCTGCCAACCTAGCAGTTTGAAAACATGCCAATGTGAGTAGATCAATAGATACCGCTCCAGCGGGAAGGTAACAGCGCTCCATGCAGTCATGCCGGCCACATGACCTTGGAGGTGTCTATGGACAAAGCTGGCTTTTCGGCTTAGAAATGGAGATGAACACCAACCCCCAGAGTCAGACATGACTGGACTTAACATCAGGGGAAACCTTTACCTTTTAATAGACCTAATGTGAGTTAGTGGTTTCAGTACTGAACTACAAGTGAAGATCTGGGTTCAAATCCACAATTGGCCATGGAAGCTCGTTGGAGGGCCTTGGGCAAGTCACAGTCTCTCAGAATCAGAAGAAAGCAATGGCAAAATCTCTCTGAACATGTGATCGAGGTGACCCCCCTCCCCAGGACTTTGTAAAAGATAGTTCAAAAATCAAGACTTTATGTTCTATATTTCATAATTTATAGTAGAAGGTGATTGAGACTTTTTACTGGAGTTTACTGTGACTCTCTGCACAAAAGGTGTTTGACCTTTTAGCCTGAGGCAAGAGATAACAACTTCATGAATTGTAAAATCATGCTGCTAAAACTCCACTTTTATGAATTTCCATGCTGGGTTCTCCAGATGTTATAAACTTCGTTCTTATCAAATCTTTTCAATTGTTTATATTGTTTAACCTTCTAGCCTATCAACGATCAGATGGGCGGGGAAGCAGGGCGGGAAATTCAAAGGGTTGTCAGACTGAAATTTTGTATAAGTATGGCTTTATTTTGATTGTATGGTACCCTAGTAGACCGAATGATCGCTACTAGAGTCCTCTTCAGCTGAATTGCTCAATAAAGACTCCTTGGCGGATTTTCCTTCAACTTTGGCGGACCTTCTTCATTTCGGCTTCAGGTTGTATTGCGGCTCGTAATTCTCCTTTTGGCTTCGCCAAGGTCCGTTCTCTTAGGACCGGATCGGGTCTCTCCTTAAGGGCCCGATCGCCTAAAACGCGGTCGACAACAAACATATCTTGCCAAGAAACATTCATGATATGTTTACTAGGAGTTGGAAATTACCTGACAGCACACAACAACAATGTTTTTTATCCTGCAAATAGGATGAACATTCAGTCACCCATTAACTATACTTCATTGACTCCAATAAATAACACTAGATACACTGAAGGAAGGAACCCCTGGTGACGCAGCGGATTAAACCGCTGAGCTGCTGACCGAAAGGTCAGCGGTTTGAATCTAGGGAGCAAAGTGAGGTCCTGCTGTTAGTCCCAGCTTTTTTCAACCTAGCAGTTTGAAAACATGCAAATGTGAGTAGATCAATAGGTACCGCTCCAGTGGGAAGGTAATAGTGCTACATGCAGTCATGCTGGCCACATGACCTAGAAGACGTCTACAGACAAGTCCAGCTCTTCGGCTTATAAATGGAGATGAGCACCAACCTCCAGAGTTGGACACGACTAGGCTTAATGTCAGGGGAAAACCTTTACCTTTAACCTACACTGAAGGAAATCTGGACAGGATCTCTTTTTTATGGTGAAGAGCCTTCTTAATGCATTTGAGGGTTCAGTAGCTAAAACATTAAAAGCTGATCCTTCTAGGTCATGATCACACAGGCTCATTTATTCAAGGGTTGTTTTTGTTCTAGGTTGTTTTGCAGCCAGCTACAATCTGCCCCAGCAAGTTCCCACAGGCTCCTTGTAGTGCAAAGCCAGAACACGTAACTGGCCTAGATGCTACTACTGCCTGGAGGGTACAGCAACACTTCCACTCTACCTACCTCAAGGTTTCTGGGAAGGTTACAGCATCGGTCTCCTGCTTCTCAGGCTCTGCTTGCGATAGTTGGAATTGGGGAGTGTTTCCTCCCCACCACACAGTTTGGTTGGCTAATGATCCCAGTGCAGTGCTGGGAAAAATATGGTCCTCAAGATTTTTCTTTTCCTGTCCACCAACATTCCATTTTCCATTCTTGAGTTGAGAGTATAGTAACTACTTTGGGAGGTGATGATTGGGGATTCGGACAATATGTCCAGCCCAGCTATTGATGGCGTAGGAGCATCACTTCAATGCTGGTGGTGTTTGCTTCTTTCAGCATGCTGACATTTGTCCGCCTATCTTCCCAAGACATTTGCAGGATTCTTCAAAGGCAATGCTGATGGAATCGTTCCAGGAGTTGAATGTGACATCTGTAGACCGTCCACGTTTCGCAGGCATAGAGCAGGGTTGGGAGGACAGTAGCTTTATAAACAAGCACCTTGGTATCCCTACAGGTGTTCCGATCCTCAAACACACTTTGCTTCATTCAGAAGAATGCTGCACTCGCAGAGCTCAGGCAGTGTTGTATTTCAGTGTCAATGTTGACTTTTGTGGAGAGGTGGCTGCCAAGGCAGCGGAAATTGTCAACACTTTCTAACATTACACCATTGAACTATATTCCTGGCATTGTGGAGGGATTGACTCCTGGAAGAGCACTTTGGTTATCTCAATGTTCAATGAGAGGCCTGGTAGAACTGCATCTCTTATGCACAATAGCAAAATCTAGGCCTGTTTTTTGATGTTTTAAAAATATTTTCAAACATAGATGGTTGAATTCATGGATACAGAATCCATGGGTATGAAGGGGTAGCTGTATATAGGAAAAAGATCAATCTACTGTCAATCATTATTTTCAATTGAATGCAAAGATACAGAATGGGGGATGCCTGGCTCGACAGCAGTATGTGTGAAAAAGATCTTGGAGTCCTTGTGGACAACAAGTTAAATATGAGCCAACAATGTGATGCGGCTGCTAAAAAAGTCAACGGCATTCTGGCCTGCATAAATAGGGGAATAGCGTCTAGATCCAGGGAAGTCATGCTCCCCCTCTATTCTGCCTTGGTCAGACCACACCTGGAATACTGTGTCCAATTCTGGGCACCGCAATTGAAGGGAGATGTTGACAAGCTGGAAAGCATCCAGAGGAGGGCGACTAAAATGATCCAGGGTCTGGAGAACAAGCCCTATGAGGAGCGGCTTAAAGAACTAGGCATGTTTAGCCAGCAGAAGAGAAGGCTGAGAGGAGACATGATAGCCATGTACAAATACGTGAAGGGAAGTCATAGGGAGGAGGGAGGGAGCTTGTTTTCTGCTGCCCCGCAGACTAGGACGCGGAACAATGGCTTCAAACTTCAGGAAAGGAGATTCCACCTGAACATCAGGAAGAACTTCCTCACTGTGAGGGCTGTTTGGCAGTGAAATTCTCTGCCCCGGACTGTGGTGGAGGCTCCTTCTTTGGAGGCTTTTAAGCAGAGGCTGGATGGCCATCTGTCTGGGGTGCTTTGACTGCGATTTTCTGCTTTTTGGCAGAGGGTTGGACTGGATGGCCCATGAGGTCTCTTCCAACTCTACTATTCTATGAGTCTATGATTCTAATTTAGTATCTTCCATGTGTATAATACAGAGTGAAGTGTTTCACATCATGCATCTTGATATGCTTAATGCTTATGTTCTGAATGGGACTATGTGTGAATGCACTTGTATTCTGTCTCTTCTTTTGCTTTGAAGCCTCATTTTCTTCTGAAGGGTAGGAATGATCTGGTCCTGATGACAGACTGCAATTCCCAGCATTCCTTTCTATTAGCCATGCTAATGTTGATGAGTAATTGCACTCTGACAAAAGCTAAAGAACAGAACATTTCCTGTTCTTCCTCCTCTAGCTCAAAGTCAAAGAACTGGTAGTCCTCCAGAAGTTGGACTAAAATTCCCATCATTTCTCATGCTGCCTTGGATGGATAGGAGTTGATGTTTCAGCAACATCTGGAGCATGGCAGATTCCCCACCCATTTCTAGCTGCAAACGCTAGCTGCACGCGTACATACACTTGACCCTCCTTCCATCCTCACCTTCCCTTCCCAGCAAAGCAGTGGGGAAACAAGCCGTCATCCACTGCAGCTGTCACTCCCATGCATTTTTCATAGGATGTAAAAGGGCTTGCTTTTTTCTGCTGAGATCAGCCCCTGCTCAAGGAGCTCCCTTCCCCCAACTGCAGCAAAGCAAGCAGCTGCAGCACAAAGATGCCTCTTTTTAGTCCCCAGAGTCCTTCCTCCCATTGCAGACGTGGTTTCTCTCATAGCAGGTCCCTGGCAGCATTTTCCTTATTTGTCTTGTGAGCCTGCATAATTGACTAGGTCTGAAAGAAACGTTTCATTTAAAAACCAATACATTAGGCGAACACAAAGGCACCCCGCCTACCAGACATATCTGCAGAAGACATTCACAAAAATCTATTTTCCTTCTTCTTGGATACAATTCTTCCCAGAAATGCAGTTCCACTTCTTTCTTTTAATTTCCCAATTCTGAATGAGATCAAAAAGCACAAAAGGGAGGTGATCTGAACGCTGTTTAGTGCTTTTTCTGTACAGCCATTTCCTTCCATATCAATCCCTACTATTTCTGCATACAGATCAGCCAAGGAGGCGTCTCTTTAAATTTTCTTGAAGTGACATAAATGGTCTATTCTGCAAGGAATACAAAGGCTTTCTCAGTAGGGCTAGGCACAGTCACCCCAATTCAATTTTGAGCAAATTCGGTTATTTGATTCAAGATCTGATTCATATTTGATTGACCCAGTGAATTTCAATACAGGCCCCAAATTGAAATCAAAATTTGGGAACCTAAGTTGCCAGTTTTCTCCAGTTAATTTGTATTACTACCCAAAGATTGAACTTTTTAATTTTTTTCTCGTGTCAGAATAAATTGTTGAGATGCAATAAACCTTAAAGTGGGAATTACTTCATACCAGTTTTAAAGAGGTAACTCCAGGTGGTTCTGTGCAAAGCGGCAGTAAAATTTACTATTTTTTAAAAAACACACAATGTTAAAGGCTCTTTTTGACTATTTATTTGGCCTTGGCAATTCAGTTCATGTTGCTTTTGCCCTGGCACTGTGTCCCTAAAGCATCAAGGCAGTAAGTTTGTTAAAGCTTGACAAGATATAGGATGATGAAAGTCACGTGACAAGAGTCCTTGAAGGGAAGATTCTTTTTGATTATCCTACCAACAAACTGACTGGTAAGATTTGGCACATGTAAGGAAAGGAAGGATAAAGAAAGCATGTTATTACCAGTAGCCTAACTGGTGAGTTCCTTATCATTCCCCTTAAGACAGTGGACTGTGCTCAATTGGTGATCTTTTTTTCTCATGGCTTCAAATTCACCAGTCTGTCTCTTCTAGAGTTGTCTTTTCAGGCCTGTCAGAGAGGCTTTTGCCTTCATCCTTTGTTAATGCCTTATGAGTCTCACCCCTGCTGCTTGGCCGCTTAGACTTTTCTTCAACCGCTGAGTAAGACATTTAGTGCTGCAGCCTGCTGCTAGTACTGCATTGGATTTTTTTCTTCATTGTGCTTATTTTCTACTCAAAGTGAAGGCAAAGACTAACTCTGGGATCTCTTCCCAAACCAAAACAGTCACAGAAAATAACCTGTCCTTTTTGTAGTGACTCAGATTGTCTATTTCCCATGTAACAGCTTAGCAACAACAACAGGCAACTGGGTGGGGATATGGTTCACTGCCTAAAGCACACAGACAACCATTAAACCAGGGGTTCCCAACCGCTTTTTGACCAGGGATCACTTTGACTAAGGACCATTCTCCAACATTAGTACCAAAAGGGTTACAAATCGGTTTTTGGTCAATTTTAGATTCAGTTTGGTTATTTGGTGTGCTGATTCAGAAAATGGATTGGATAGAACACATCAGCTCTAGTTTCTGATACGGAACATATGCCATCCAGTAGTCGCTATTTGCTCGCCCACAGAAACCATATTTAATCATCTAGAGCTGTTGTGGTCTATCCAATGCAATGTTCTGAATCAGTACCCCAAATAACCCCAGGAACAGACCTAAAAAGGAAAACACCAAGCTTCCTGCTTCCAGGCGCCACATGGAATGGCTCCACTCAGGCGGAGGGAGGAGGAGAAGCAGCAGTCAGGAGACTTGTTGTCATAGCCTCTTCTCTCCTGGCATCATCATTGCCTGAGCACTATAAGAGGGTTTCACAAGACCAGTTGCCCTCATTGCAATGGTGTAGTAACCGTGAGGCCGTGGACCATATTTTAGTTCTTGGGGACCACTGGTGGTCCATGGACCACAGGTTGGGAACTACTGCACTAAACAGACAAATTAACAGAAAAGGCAAACTAGGAGATTATACTTGCTATTACAACAAAATTAAAAGACTCAACCAATGACAATCCTTACTTACTTAGGTGTTTCCTCATTGTCCGAATATGATGGCCTTCCAAGTGCAGTGTCTTGGCAGTGAGTATGTAGGTGACTGTAGAATCCTATTCTTGACCCACATGTTCCTCCACAGTGAAGACATCAGTTTCCAGGTGGAAGGCTCCCCTGGTCAGGGTTGGCTAGACGTGCCTTCCTCTTGGCACGTTTCTCCCTTTCGCCCTCCGTTCATGCCTCTTCAAATTCCACTGCACTGCTGGTCACAGCTGACCTCCAGCCAGAACCCTCAAGAGCTAGGGCCTGTCATATATTCCACCTCAAAGCAGATAATGTGGGATTTTATACAGCTGTATGGAAGGGGCCTCAAACAAGTATTGACCAAAGCTTGTGCCACTTTTTTGAACTGCAACTCTAAGAATCTACAGAATCCGATACAATTAGTTCCTTGGCCTTAATAATATTTTTGGCCTTGATGAGATTTCACTTTATTTTAAATGTATAGATGGTCTTATGACTTTTAAACATTTTACAAAGTAATACACCCTATGTATGGTTGGCTACCTTTAAAATTGCTGAGTACTGTAGTTCCAAAAGGCACTACTAAGGATTATTATAGGGAACATAGACTCTTGTTGGATGTATTGTCGAAGGCTTTCATGGCTGGAATCACTGGGTTGCTGTGAGTCTTTCGAGCTGTATAGCCATGTTCCAGAAGCTTTTCCTCCTGATGTTTTGCCCACATCTGTGGCAGGCATCCTCAGAGGTGTGAGGTACAGTAGAGTCTCACTTATCCAACATAAACGGGCCGGCAGAACGTTGGATAAGCTAATATGTTGGATAATAAGGAGGGATGAAGGAAAAGCCTATTACACATCAAATTAGGTTATGATTTTACAAATTAAGCACCAAAACATCATGTTTAACAACCAATTTGACAGAAAAAGTAGTTCAATACACAGTAATGCTATGTAGTAATTACTGTATTTACGAATTTAGCACCAGAATATCATGATGTATTGAAAACATTGACTCCAAAAATGCGTTGGATAATCCAGAACGTTGGATAAGTGAGTGTTGGATAAGTGAGACTACTGTATGTTGGAAACTAGGCAAGGGAGGTTTATATATCTGTGTAAGGTTCATGGTGAGAGAAAGAACTCTTGTCTGTTGGAGGCAGGTGTGGATGTTGTAATTAATCACCTTGATTAGCATTTGATGGCCCTGTGGCCTCAAGGCCTGGCTTCCTCCTGTCAGGGTGAATCCTTTGTTTGGAGGTATTAGCTGTCTCTGATTGTTTCATGTCTGGAATTTCTCTGTTCTCTGTTTTCTCTTGTTGTAATTATTCTGCTGGTTGCCAGTTTGTTTTCTGGCATAATTCAAAGTGCTTGTTATGACTTGGAAAGGCACACATGACTTAGGCCCAGCTTATCTGACAATCCATATCTCTACAAATGAGGTTGCCCAGGTTCTGGGAACCTTAGTGCCACCACGGTCAAAGGCACATTGGTGAGGACATGAAAGAAGGCCTTGATCGAAGCTCCTGTCCTGTGGGATTCCTTCCTTTTTATCGTGTCAGAAGTGACTTGAGAACATATTGCAAGTCGCTTCTGGTGTGAGAAATTTGGCCATCTACAAAGACGTTGCCCAGGGGACGCCCGGATGTGTTAATTGGGAGGCTTCTCTCATGTCCTTGCAAGCTAGAGCTGATAGATGGGAGCTCATCTTATCTCGTGGATTTGAACTGGCAACCTTCAGGTCAACAGCCCAACTTTCGGTCAGCAGTTCAGCTGGCACAAGGGTTTAACCCATTGCATCCCAGGCTGATGCAGATATACTGTATTTCTCAAGTCACTGATTGGCTTCAATCAAATTCAGCTACACTGTGTAATGGACCTAAGGAACCTGATCTTGGAAGCCAAGCAGGGTCACTTCTGGTTAGTACCTGGATGGGAGACCAATGGATACCAGGTGCTGTGGGCTATATTTCAGAGTATACATTTCTGAGTATTCCTTGCCTATGAAATTCAAGGGATTGCGTTGCCATAAATTCACACGCGACTTGAAGGTACACACACACACACACAGTGGAAGGCAAAGAGGTGCCAGTATTTCTTCTTTATATAACAGGATGGACTTACTTTGATAACCTGGATGTGTTACCGTCCTGTTGGGAGGTGTGGAGAAGTCATAGTTATTGTGTTTAATTTTGACTGTTGGAATATGTATTTGTGTTGTTTGACACTGGCTGAAACAGAAGCCATTTTGTTTCGATCCACAGTGGTGCTGTTACCAAGGAAACGAAGCTGGCTAGCTCATCAGAAGGAGAAGTGGGCGGAGCCAAGAAAAGGAAAAAAGGGCAGTTTTAAAAAGAGAAGCCAGAGGAGTGTGTGAGGTGTGTGTGCATGGCTGGAGGCTTTTCAGTCAGGAAGGGCTGAGGAGACAGGCCTGGCCAAGAAATCTTTAGTCAGGACAGACTAAAGGGAGCCTAGTTAAGATCTCTAGTTGAGGAAAGACTAGTGATCAGGGATTTGATCGGTATTAGATCAAATTAAAGGCTATTGTAGTTGGAACAATGTTCACTAAGGAACTCAGCTGAGGTTAGAGTTCGCTACAATTTATATCGTCAGTAGAAGAGTGAGATAGGATTTACACCAGAGACTACTGTTGGGTGGTTATAAGAGTTATTAAACCACTTGTTTATTTAAAGTTACAAAAGTAAATCAACCAACCTGCAACCATAAGCTTTGTATGCAATAAACTTGTTATTCTTTGTTAACAACTGACTCACTTCATCTTATCTGCGTCTGTGGAGCCAAATTTCATCGGTAATAATTCAAAAGCCTCACGTTGGTGGCAGTTACCTTAATGAATCACCTAATTGGGGAAGAGTTATAGTCACATTTACCTCAAAAAGGGAACCACAACACAGAAATCCCTAACTACAGAGACAGAGGCTGGGATCTTGAAATAAAGATCACCCCCTGTAATCCTTCCCCTCATATAAAGGTGATAGATATATAATCTAGAGAGATTATAAGATTCAAACATCCCTGTCACATCTCCATCATATACATCCATTACAGGAGGCTTCTCTCATGTCCCCGCAAGCTAGAGCTGAAAGACGGGAGACCCCGTCTTGTTGATTCGAACCGGCGACCTTCAGGTCAGCAACCCAATCTTCAGGTCAGCAGTCCACCCGGCACAAGGATTCCTCCTTCTTCTGCTTTGTTTTCAACAGCAAAAAAATACTGTTTTATTTAGACAGACAATCAGCTTTTAATTTATTGTTGCAATGTTGTTGTTTTTCAATCATGTGCACCAATCCTTTTCTGTATGAGGTTTTGAAGTGTTTTAAAATAATTTTTAAGATGTCACGTAAATCATTTTATTTATTTATTTATTTATTTTATTGCGGCATTTCTACCCCGCCTTTCTCAATTCTGGAGGAGTCTCAAGGCGGCTTTACAAATAAGCAACTATTTGATGCCTTAAAACAGTAAATCCCACCTTTATCTAATGGGATAGAGGTAGGATAGTAAGTACGGTAAATAAAACCATCTATCCTTAATTTAGCTAGAGGGCTGAGATTGCTACATCATCCAGCAAGCTGTTTGCATCTGTTTGGAATTCATGCATGGAAGAGCAGAGTTTTGGCATCATAGAGCTAACAGCTGGAAAATCTGACTGCTCTTGGAGGTGTACATCTGGACAACAAAGAAAGAGGAAATGCTGCTATGAGGCATGTAATGGCAGGCAGCTGTTACTGAACTATTTTGCTTTCTACAAAGGAAAGCGAGAAGCCAGGAAACACCCAATGTCAAAACAAGTGGAATAGTTCAATATAATGTTCCCCTCTGTATTAATATAATACAAAACCACTTCTCTTGTTTTGTAAACAATAAATTCTGCTGTCTAGGGGGCTACAGGGGTTCCTCCTTCAGGGAGATCTTGGATTGTTGCTTATGCTGTAGAACTCATGACTGAACTAATTTCTGCTTGCTCTGCAAAAAAACGCAGGAAAGGTGACCTTTGAGTGTGTATTAATGAATGTGAAATGACAGCTGTCTACACTTTAAAACAGTCTGTTGTGCAGTGTCCTAGTTTTGCTTGTTTTCATTCCTTTTCTTTCTTTCTATTTGCTATGCTATCAGCAGGCACCATGTTTATAAGTTTACACTTTTTTAAATTGCCTGTTCAAAGGACATCACATAATGGTATGTTACATTTAGTCCTTTGCTTTTAAACGAGGGACACCTTTCCTGGAGGTTTGTGGCTCGACAACCCATATGTTAAACCCCACAGTTCCACTCCATAAGATAATATCAGCATGTTTTTGGCCCTGTATACTTTTAGAATAGGGGATATGCTGGTGGGGTGGTTGTAGTTTAAGTTTATAGAGTATACTGGAATCAGCTATAGCTCTCTGTATGTTTCTACTGAGATGGTTTGAACATGCCCCTGTATTTGAGAAAAGTACCCCGAGGTATAAGTAAGAGTTAACTTGTTCGACCAGGACCCCATCCAGGTACCAATTGTATTTTTGTGCCTTTTCCCTAATACTGCCACCTTGGACTTGTCCTTGTTAATAACTCATTTTTGACCAGGGACCAGTTTGACCAGAGACCAATCTCTAACATTAGTACCAAAAGGGTTACAAATCAGTTTTTGGTCACCTTTATATTTGGTTTGGTTGTTTGGGGTGCTGATTCAGATAATTGCACTGGATAGACCACTTCAGCTGTGGTTTCTGAAACAGAACATATGCCATCCAGTAGTAGCCATCTGCTTGCCCACAGAAAACCATATTTAATCTAGAACTGATGTGGTCTATCAAATGCAATTTTCTGAATCAGCACCTCAAATAACCCCAGGAACAGACCTAACAAGGAAGACACCTCACTTCCAGGAGCCACATGGAACGAGAGGAGGAGGAGAAGCAGCAGTCAGGTGGCTCGTTGTTGCACCTTTCATGGGTAGTCAGCCTCTCCCCACTCAACATCCCAGTTGCCTCGGCACTATAAGAGGGGTTCACGAAACCAGTCACTCTCATTGCAACGATGTAGTAACGGTGAGGTCGCTGACCACATTTTAGTTCTTGGGGACCACTGGTGGTCCACAGGTTGGGAATCACTGGAATAGATCTTCAAGTGCTGAGTAGAGAGACATCCTTGTTCTTCTGAAAAAAATAACTAAGATTTTGCATGCAAACCTACAGCATAGAGAAGATCCACTGTTTACATAAAGAGACAGAGAAAGATTATTTTACAATTTATTTATTGTTCTGGAGTTTACTCTCATTTGAAAATATAGGCACTATCATATGGAAACATATAGAAATCCTCAACATGTTCAGACATTTAAATTCTTTCCTGCTCTTTTATTAGCTTCCCTGTATTTTCATTTTATAAATCAGGCAGTGTCTTCCAGACAGGAAAACGAGAGATGTCAGCAATTTTCAGAAAGTGCAAAAAGGAAGCAACTGAGCAAAGCATTGTAAAGCACAAAACTGGAGCTGACTGAATGATCTTATTTCTCTGTCCTAAATGGTGCAGAAAGTTAATGGCTTACTTACTTACTTAGGCGATCCCTCGTCGTTCGAGGACGATAGTCTTCCAACCTTGGTATCTTGGGCGTGTGTTCTTAGGTGACTGAAGAGACCGATTCTTGACCCGCATATTCTCCCGCAGTGAGGACATCGGTTTCCAGGTGGAAGGCGGTCCCGGTCGGGATTAGCTTGACGCTCCTTCCTCTTGGCACGTTTCTCCCTTAAGCCCTCCGTTCGTCCCTCTTCGAACTCCGCAGCACTGCTGGTCACAGCTGACCTCCAATTAGAGCACTCAAGGGCCAGGGCTTCCCAGTTCTCAGTGTCTATGCCACAGTTTTTAAGGTTGGCTTTGAGCCCATCTTTAAATCTCTTTTCCTGCCCTCCAACGTTCCGTTTCCCATTCTTGAGTTCAGAGTAGAGGAGCTGCTTTGGGAGACGGTGATCGGGCATTCGGACAACGTGGCCAGTCCAGCGGAGTTGATGGCGTAAGAGCATCGCTTCAATGCTGGTGGCCTTTGCTTCCTCAAGCACGCTGACATTTGTCCGCCTGTCTTCCCAAGAGATTTGCAGGATTTTCCTGAGGCAACGCTGATGGAAACGCTCCAGGAGTTTGGTGTGACGTCTGTACACAGTCCACGTTTCGCAGGCGTAGAGCAGGGTTGGGAGGACAATGGCTTTATAAACAAGCACCTTGGTCTCTCTACGGATGTCCCGGTCATCAAACACTCTCTGCTTCATACGGAAAAATGCTGCACTCGCAGAGCTCAGGCGGTGTTGTATTTCAGTGTCGATGTTGACTTTTGTGGAGAGGTGGCTACCAAGGTAGCGGAAATGGTCAACATTTTCTAATGTTACACCGTTAAGCTGTATTCCTGGCTTTGCAGAGGGATTAGCTGGTGCCTGTTGGAAGAGCACTTTGGTTTTCTCGATGTTCAGTGAGAGGCCGAGCTTCTCGTATGCTTCTGTGAAGGTGTTTAGAGTGGCTTGTAGGTCTTCTTCTGAATGCGCACAGACTACTGTAGCGGAAGCCAGATTTCCCCTCTTCCCGGCTTCTCGTGTGTCTGTGCGGACGCAGTGGAAGTAGGAGACAGACAACTGGAGGTTTTTTCCAAAGAAAGCAGTTTACTAAAGTTCCTGCAGCTGCAGAGGTTCATCCCACGCACAACTAGATGCTGAAAAGGGAGAACCCCGCAGACAGGGTCAAGTGTCTATTTATACAATTCAGTGGGTTCAGTTTACGACCGCCCACATATCAAACCATTGGTGCATATTTGTGGTGCAGTATTACATTTCATTACTTTCGTTTCTCTCAAAACACATGATTTCGGGGAAATCATGTGATAACCCATCGGCTGTGTTCCTGGCCTGCTCGTACCTCCTTATATGGCCATTTCCTCCTACCCCTTCATTCCTGACTTATTCCCCCATTTTTTTTTTTTTTTTGCGAAGCGTGTATACAAAAGCTGAAGCAAAACAAATGAGCAGACTTATGGGTCCCTCCAATCCCTTCTCGCTTGCAGCCAAGCTATCTTTTCAGTGGAAAATGAGCGCAGAATAGCATTTGTACATAGTTTCATCACCAGAGGTAAACAACACATGAGGATTAAAAATATTAATCAGGTTTTAGAAAGGACATAGTCCACAGTAGAATTCTGATCTAGCCCAGTCATTTGGCTTCTTCCGATGATGGATTTGTTGCTATGGCCAGAGGTGGCCATTCACATACATGTCCAACTTTCAGGTCTTTTCAGTCTTTGGCATAAAGTCAAACTGGGGGTGTGTTTCCTCTTCCTTGATCAAAGGAATAATGTTCAGTTAATTTGAAGAAAGTCTCTTTGTCCAATCAAGTCTCTAGTCTCTAAGAATTGTCTTTGTGTAAAGAAAAGTCTGTAAAGAAAATCTCCATCTCTCACAGGGCTTTAGCTGTCATACCCAGTATACCCAGTGTGTGGCGTGGGGTAGACTTAAACTCCTGCGGGTTTTGGATTCCAAAACAGGCCTTCCAGTAATAATGCCTTATGGATCTCCATTTTGGAAAACAGGCCTCTCAGTAACAATGCCTTATGGATCTCCAATTTAGGAACAGGAGTCCAAAAAGCTGAAAAAGAAAGCAGGAAGACAGTGAGAGAGAATGGGGGAGGGGGAACGGATTACCCATCTGTCGATCATCCTGTTCGGCATCACTTTTGTCTCAGCCAATCTTGTTGAAATCCCTTGTCTCTCCACGGGTGGGGCAGGTAGGCCACTATTCAGCTCCCAAACGACCCCTCCATGGCCTCTTGAGAAATGATTCCTCCATGGGCCTTCTTTCGCGATCTGCAGTAATCCTTTTTACTCTGGTCCTGCTGCAATGGTTAACTTATTTTATTCTTTGTCACATTGCCTCCGTGCTATATCCTCCTTTTGGCTTAAAAAGCAAGGTTGTTAGATGGCATATGAAAAAGTCCCTCATTGTCTCTCAAATCCGGCAAAAATCCGAATTATTTGCAATGTCCCATTACAAAAGGTCCTATCCAGGAGAGTTGGGTCAAAATAGAAAATTGTATGTTGTTGAGTTGGTCAGCCCTTACAGCCTCCAGCCTGATGCCACACTCCATCACAGCCTTAACACTCAGCAACACCTATAGGCCCTCCCAGGCCTCTCAATAAACATGTCTCATAGACTTCTGGGTTTATCCCATACAGGAGTTCAGGACCTGTAGCAAAAAAAAAACAATGAGAGGGAAAAGAAGGGGAGGGAAATACTCATCCTTCCAGGCTGTATGGCTCTTGAAGCACTCTCTCTAGTCATTTCGCTCACATCCACGGCAGGCCTCCTCAGAGGTTGTGCCTTTGACAACACACTCATCTGTCTTGAAATCCAACAAAAATCTTTCTTCTCCACATCTTTTTCTTTTCTTTTCCGCAAACGATTTAACAATCGTCTATCCACTTGCTGCAATGCAATCTTCCACTCCAATCCTGCTGCAGTGTTAAACTTACTCAATTCCCCTTTTACACCGACTTGTTGAACAGATCAAAATTTGTTAGTAACACACGTTGAAAAGCCTCCTGCCGCTTCTCAAATCTGGCAAAATCCAGGCTGGGGGCGATGGAAAAATGCCCCTATTTGCATGATCTAATGTCCCGTTTACAAAAGTCCTAGTCCTCCCTTTCCGTAACCTTTAGAAAGAGTTGGGCCAAAATCACAAAGTCCAGAATCCAAATCTCACAAAATTATTATGAAGCAACATGAGAAGTAGCCAATTATATCATGTCTTTGGTTCTCAAAAGGATAACTTTTTATCACTTGGGCACTAGCTCCCTTTTTGAATAAAATGTCAATCAAAAATTTAAAAATCAATGTCAGTTCTTAATCCTTCTGTGTCAGAAATATGGGATCAATTTTTTTTTTCCAAAAATAAATATTATTATTTTTTTTTTCAAAAATAATTTTTTTTTTGCACTGCCACCTTGTGACAGTTTTCCATACAAAGTCTCTACAACCAATAACTCCTCTCCTTGTCCTCTCCCTTCAGCATCCATCTCCTTTCCAAAACATTCATTCACATTCCTTCTCCTTCTTCTTGACTCACCAAGATCACCTGTATTCCAAAGTGCTGCAAAAAAGAACCTCCAACATTTCCCTATAACCTGTAAGGGGTTTAAACAGTCTGTAGAACAGAAAAAGGGGGAGTAGCCCACAGAGGCTTGAGTTTTCAAAAGTACACTTGTTCAGGCTCATTTTTTTTTTCTTGAGATTCAATTTCTGGGCAGATGTCCAGCTCTTATCTGTTGTATCACCATGTTCTCTAAAAACACTGAAGCATTGTTCTTTCAAAACAAGGATTTTTTTTTTCAAGCCTAAGACCATTTTTTTTTCCCAAAAAAAAATATCTACAGCTTCCGAATTGCTTCTGAACAAATCTACTAACATTGTTTATAACTCTTTATGCATTTTGAATTCAACACATACATCTCATTCACACAAGGTCCACAGGAATTCTGATTAGTGGTTAGTTGTTTAGATAAAGTCACACACTCTCTCTCAGCTCATGAAACATTCTCACCCAGTTGTCCCAAAACAAGTTCAAAGCAAGGATTTAAGTTCCAGGTGAAAGACAGAACCCCAATATTATATATATATATATACACACATTTACATCATCATTTTCTTTCTTTCTTTTTTTCATATTAAATTCACATTACATTTTTAAAACTTCACTAGTTCACAGCGGTTTTCATTGACCTTGGCTGTCCACTGGAATTCCATTATCTTTCTCTGGGCATTTCGCCTGAGTTTAACCAGAATGACAGGGAAGAAACATTCTAACAGACTTATCGTTTTACCTTGGGCTGTCTGCCAAGATTTTCCCACTATCTTTTTGGCATGAGGCCCAGGTGCAAAGGAAAACTTTTTAAGAAAACAGCCTTTGTTCCTCAGAAATAACAAGGAAAACTTTCTGAGCCTCAACACCACTTTAACAGCCTCCCTCCCTTTTTCTCGCCTCTCTGCAGCTTGTCAGCAAAAGCAAACTAACACAGACAGACCCTCTTCGAATCAGATTTTTTCAACCGTAATAAAACATTTCTAGATATTTGTGCTCAACATTTTTTGTGTAAATCTATAGACTCATTTTTCATTTTCACTTCAATATTACCACGAAACATGCAGAACTTGAAACTCATTATTCCCCACACATGACAAAGAAATCAAACAGTTTTTTTTTTCTTTTCCTTTCCCCGGGAGTTGCGACTCCTCATGAGCCCTGCACGACTTGGTCTTGGGGCACCCTCACAAGTCTTGTTCTCTGGGGAATTCCTTCTACGGCTCTACTTGCAACTGAGCCGAAATTGTCTAACATACACTGTAATGGGGTGGTGGATTTGAACCCACTGCCTCCCATCCTGCCTAATAGAGGGGACTGCCTTGGACTGGGCACCTGGACACTCAACGGTGTGTGTCAGGAATCACAAGACAGAACCCCTTTATACCTCCCTGGGAACCTTTGTGTCCCTCCCGGCGCTGGTAACTGTGTTCCCTTAGTGTCTCATTTAACCACTATACTTGCCAGATTGCTGTAGACGTCGGACCAACCTTCGCCCCTGGACTTTTCCCTGGATCCTTTTCCTCCTGGCTGGTTTCTTTGGAACCTCGCTGTCGTTGCGGCTCCCACCGTCGGCCGGCGTTGGCATCAGAGGCAAGTACCGCAGCCGGTCTTACAATATTCAGGGGCCCCTTCTCGTCTCACGGTAGTTGCCTCTGGCCCCCACCGCCGAGTTGGGACCGTCCCGCCAACGGGATCCGTCTCCGATCTCCTGGCCCGTCTTATTGTGGAATCACGTCGGGGTCACCAGAAAATGTAGCGGAAACCAGATTTCCCCTCTTCCCGGCTTCTCGTGTGTCTGTGCGGACGCAGTGGAAGTAGAAGACAGACAACTGGAGGTTTTTTCCAAAGAAAGCAGTTTACTAAAGTTCCTGCAGCTGCAGAGGTTCATCCCACGCACAACTAGATGCTGAAAAGGGAGAACCCCGCAGACAGGGTCAAGTGTCTATTTATACAATTCAGTGGGTTCAGCCCACATATCAAACCATTGGTGCATATTTGTGGTGCAGTATTACATTTCATTACTTTCGTTTCTCTCAAAACACATGATTTCGGGGAAATCATGTGATAACCCATCGGCTGTGTTCCTGGCCTGCTCGTACCTCCTTATATGGCCATTTCCTCCTACCCCTTCATTCCTGCCTTACTACGTTGTCATCAGCATATTGGAGTTCTATAACAGATTTTGTGGTGACCTTGGTTTTGGCTCTCAGTCTGCTGAGGTTAAATAGCTTGCCATCTGTCCGATAGATGATTTCCACTCCGGTGGGAAGCTTCCCATCAACAAGGTGAAGTATCATAGCGATGAAGATGGAAAATAAGGTGGGGGCAATAACACATCCCTGCTTGACACCTGATTCCACCTTAAATGGGTCACTTTGGGAGCCGTTGCTGTCCAGAAAGTTAATGGCATAATGAATACTAATAGGGACCTGTTCAGGAGCAGCTGCAGCATCCTGTCTGTTTGTTTTGTATTTGAAATTAAAAAAAGCACTTTAGCTTCTCTTTGCAATAGTGCAAATAGGATGCTGGCTACCCACCCCATACCTGCCGTTTCACATTACACAATTATGCCACTATTATCCCACTTGAACTACCTACTCATCACACTTGAGCATTTATCCACTTTAAATCTGGTTTCTGCCTCCTGCAAAATTCTGTGGTTTGTAGTTTGGTGAGGCCCAGGACCTGTCTCGCTGAGCTGTTAAATCCTAAGTGGATTTAAAGTGGATCCAAACTCTAGTGTGATGAAGTGTACTAGACTGAATCATACGGAGTCTTGGGGTTTGTACTTTGGAGAAGTACTAGTGCTCTATAACTAAGATTTCTAAATACAGTAGAGACTCACTTATCCAACATAAACAGGCCAGCAGAACCTTGGATAAGCAAATATGTTGGATAATAAGGAGGGGTTAAGGAAAAGCCTATTAAACATCAAATTAGGTTATGATTTTACAAATTAAGCACCAAAACATCATGTTATACAACAAATTTGACAGAAAAAGTAGTTCAGTATGCAGTAATGCTACATAGTAATTACTGTATTTACGAATTTAGCACAAAATATCACGATTTATTGAAAACATCGACTACAAAAATGTGTTGGATAATCCAGAACATTGGATAAGCGAGTGTTGGATTAGTGAGACTCTACTGTATCCCTTTCTAAATTACAAAATAGAATAATAAAACTATGATTACATGCTGTGAAGGGGCCACTGATGAAAAATAAATCATACCCAAGAATATTGTGAAGGTAGTGTTTGTTGCAGGATAGCTAGGGCATCTTCTTGTTAGAGCTCATATAAGTTTGAAATAATCAACACATGGTTAATATTGGTGTATTTAAAGGAGAGGGTTGGGGTATCTCAGTAGGAAATTCAGTGGCCACAAAAGTGAGATGTGAGCTATGGAGAACTGTGAGAAATTTAAAATAGCAACTCATAATCTTAGGTTTTTTTAAACAAACGTTGGCTCAGGGCAATAATAGGCAGTGGGTTCCACTTGGGACAATAAACCCCAGCTGGACACTAGGGAGCCTTTTTTAGGGAGTCATACCGTTCAGGTGGATGGTGTGCAAAGAGACCAACAAAAACCACACTGTGATGCAGCTAAAACACATCACTGCCAATCACTGGCTCATACTGGGAATCACCATCAGAGCATGTGATGTGGATTCTAACTTTTCTGGCTTGTTAATGATGTAAAGGAGGCTCTATGCATTGGCATATAATGTGCCAAATCCGGGGATGCACTATGGACTTCATCAGATTATGCTGGGAAGTGTTCAGAAGAAGAGAGTTAAGTCTAACTTCATTTCGTAATAAAATGGAGTTTTTCCCTACCTTTTAATCACACTGTTTAGTGCACTCAGTTGTCTTGCGTATTTTTTCAATGAAGAGGTTTCCACACTGCAGACATTTGGCCCCACCCACCATCCCTCTCGGTGTTTTTTGGTACTTCAACTCCCACAATTCCCAATAGCAGGGAGGAAGAGCGAGAAAAGGGATGGGAGGGAAGTCCATTTGGAAAAGCAACAGCAGGGGCTCTGGTGGTGTTTTGGACTGCAACTCCCACAATTCCCAACAGCAGTGAGGGAGAGAGAGAAAAGAGATGGGAGGGAAACCCATTTGGAAAGGCAACAGCACTGGCCCTCCCAACACAGGACACAGACAAATCATGGAAGGAATAAATGTACCCTAAAAGGCTGTTTTATTTTACAAAGTAGAAGCATTATGAGGTAGCTTACAACCAAGCCTTCCTGCTTGGGGAAAAAGGGAATTGCCTGAAAAAGTTTATTTTGACTCCTCCCCTAATTTCTCCTCCCACAAACTGGGTGATCCTAACCTGAGAGCAACAAGTGCTACTTCATTAGAAATTTGACAAAACATCCAGAGTTTTGAGAAAAATCCATTTTATCATCTCTTCCTGATATGTTGGGGAAAATGCTGCCCTCAATGTTTAAAAGACTCAAAAACTGCACTTTAACCAAAATGAATGTGGTGAACTCAGTGGAATACCAGATTTTAAGTGTAGAACTCAGTGGAATTTAAGTTAAGTGATGAAGTGGAAGGTGAATGGCCTTCACACTCTCTCCTCCCCACCCTACACAGAGATGCCTGCAGTAGGAAAGTCTTCCCATGTAAAGCACTGTCACAACTGGACTCCTGATCACAAGGATCACAGGTGGAAAACCACATGCATAGATAACTGTGCAATGCCAGCTTCTATAATAAATAATAATAAACTTTATTTATACCCCACCACCATCTCACAAAGCACTCAAGGTGCAACATGCAAAATACAAAACGTGCAAAAACATATGACATAAAAAAATAAGCATCACAACTTCACAGTGCCCTTATGGCTCTCCTATGGTTATCAGAGAGGAGAGGAAAGAAATTTAATAACTTAATTCAACAGGGAGGGACCCAATCCCCTTAGGTTTAGCTCTACCATTAGGCAGAGAGCAGCCAACACTCCATACAATCCTGCTTCCCATTCAAGAAATAGTAGCCCATTTCCATGATTAACATGTTAAGTTGTTCCTGCGTACAACCATTTCCAGTCACTCCTATTGCTGGTAAGAATTTCTGTTTCCATCGACAATCAGTTAGATGCTCGCCGCACAAAACTCCTATCTCTAATCTACAGTTAGCTCCCAGTGACTGATGAACAGCACCTGCCAGAAAGCAAACAATGCTCTATTTTCAAGACGAAAGGAATGGTGGAGTCAAGTCCATTTTGAGATACCATTCACACTCTTCATCATGGTCGGTTACCCAAACACAAGGTAAGCTCTGGGTTCCTATGCAACATCTCAAAGCAAGCTTTGGTCCCAACTGCCTTGCTTGTTTAGTGAATTGCTTTTGGGGAATGAGAGGCTCTAACGGTCCCTGCATACTTTCTTACAGTGTTTTTTTCTTCTTCAAAATATTGTATCTCCTTGGCTTTTAACACAATTCTAGGCTGCTTGAAACAGCATCCAGGGAGGGCCATAACAACGGTTGCTAGAGAGCTTGCACAGTTGCTATCAACAGTACACAAAAGGCTAGCAAAAAGAGCTGTTTGTCCTTGGAGATGAGCAGAAATCTGAGGTCAAATGGCAATGGTATTTCTCTCTTTGAGAGACCATGATAAGATGCCAACAGGCTCTGTGTGGCCTGCGGTTTCTCCAGGGCAATTTCACACATTACTTCCCCCCTGTTAATAGCCATACATGCAAAATTTTGCTGTTTGATACAAAGTATATGAAGTAGCATCTTCCAGATGGAAATTTCACAGTCGCCCCTTCATATTTGCAAGTCCAACTTCACAAATTTCATTTGATGACTATGGGTGCATCTACTGTAGAATTAATGCAGTTTGATGCCATTTTAACTGTCATGATTTAATACTATGAAACCCTGGGAGCTGTAGTTTTACAACATCTTTAATCTACAAAAGGGTGCTGGGGCCTTACCAAACTACAACTCCCAACATGTTTATTTAATTCATCATTTCTCCACTTTCCTGAGATCCTGTCACAAGATGGTAGTAAGCACTCCTATCTGTCACATCTATTTGGTCTGACATCTGGAAAGATGGATTCAGGAGCACTCCCAAGCTGTGAATACAATCTTTCAGGGCAGGCTGACACACCTCCATCCCCACGTTAGAACCCTTTATGGCAAGCACCTCTGTCTTGTCTGGATTCGGTTTCAATTTGTTTCTCCCCATCCAGCCCATTACCTTCTCCAGGCATTCATTCAGGAGAGACACACTATTCTTAGATGAGGCTGTTTTGGAAGGCATGGAGAAATATATTTGGGTGTCATCAGCATATTGAAAATACTCTGCTTCTGCCTTTGGATGATCTCTTCCAGCAGTTTCATGTCAATATTAAAGAGCATTGGAGATAGAATATCCCCTTGTGGGGTGCCACATAACAGCTCCCTTTTTGAGAAGCAGCTATCCCCAAGCACCACCATTTGGAACTTGCCTGAAACGTATGACTAGAACAACTACCACAGTTTTAACTCTGAAATTAAAATGAATGCAGGGAAAGGGGGGTAAGATGCTGCTTATACAAATGCATATCATGCAGTTATCTCAGTCTCAGTTTTGCCAGATAACAGCAACATCCAGACAAATCAGAGGAATGTCCTTCAAAAGCTGAATTGCCAAACCAAGGAATTAACTGCTGAAACACAAAACTCATACCAGATTACCAAAAAAATGCAAACTACAATGTTACCCCTGAAAAACTATTAACTTTTTGTGATGTTTGATTGGTCCTGTTTGGATTTTGGTATCAATTACTACTGGATACTGGATACTGGGGCCGGGCTGTGGCGCAGGCTGGGGAACAGCCAGCTGCAATAAATCACTCTGATCAAGAGGTCATGAGTTTGAGGCCAGCCCGTGGGGGGGGTGAGCACCCAACAATTAAAAAAATAGCCCCTGCTCGTTGCTGACCTAGCAACCCGAAAGATAGTTGCATCTATCAAGTAGGAAATTAAGGTACCACTTATAAAGTGGGGAGGCTAATTTAACTAATTTACAACTCCATAAAAATCATCCAGCCGCCATTGGAATGAGGAAGTGCCGTCACAGTGGATGATGAAGCAGCTGCTCCCCCTGTGGCCAGAATTGAACATCCCCTCAGGAGAAGGTTAAATTGCCTCTGTGTTTGTCTCTGTCTTTGTTCTATGTGTATATGGTATTGAATGTTTGCCTTATATGTATATACAATGTGATCCACCCTGAGTCCCCTTCAGGGTGAGAAGGGCAGAATATAAATACTGTAAATAAAATATTTCTTGATCTGAAAATGCACTGATGTATGTGTGTGTGTCTATGATGAAGAAACAATTGCATTTCATTTGAGCATGAGATTCATGGTTTCTCCTGTCAATAGTGGCCTCAGCTTTTCAACAGCCACAGCTAGAGTTCTAGACATGAAGGTTCTTCTGTTCTCGCGTCCTGTTCTTTAGTTTCTTGGTCTTAGGCAATGATATTGTATTATTGTAAAGATATATAGCTGTGGCAAACAATTCTTATCCTAAAATCTGGCAATGGGGAGAGAAGAGCAGAGAAGAGAGGGGAACTGGGACATTTTAAAGACTACTGGAAAAGTGGAAAACAGGGTATTAATCAGGTCTATCTCTGCCAAACTGGAACATCTGTAAGACATGTATTTGAAAGAATCTACTTCACAAAGTTGAATCATGCCTTTGAAGCATAGCTGCATCCTGATCTTTTTGGAAGAAGGATAAACATGGAAATGGAATAAATAAATCCCCCACTTCAACTTTGATTAGTGGGTTGTGGGTGCAGTTATATGTTCACTAGCTTAGAAGTCTCAGGGAAGCTTTGTAAAACTTCCAAGAGATTTAGCATATGATTCATGATGTTTGCTTCATCTACAAGTACAAAGCAACCGCTGTCAAAATCTCAGTCTGATATTATGGAAGGTGGGAAAGATAAATCATACTACCATTTCTCAATAGCCATTCACTCAGGCCCCTTGTACACTGCCATATAAAATCAAGATTATCTGCTTTGAACTGGTTTGTATGGCAATGTAGACTCATATAATCAGGTTCAAAACAAAATGTGGACTATTTGTTTAGATAATCTGAATTATATGGCAGCGTGGAAGGGGCCTTGGTAGGTTGTAAACTGCCCATTGGTTTTAAAGGTATCCAAGATCTCTCAAGTGGTTTTTACCATATCTATCTAATATTACCTACTTAGTAATTAGTAATACTAATTAATAAAAGTAATAATAGTAATAAGTGACTGTCCATGGTTCAGTTGATAAGGTGAAGCTCTGGGAGCTTTTAGTGTTCACTTTTTGTATGTTTTCAGGTGTATTGTTCCTTTCAAATGGTAAGACTCCTTGAACCCCAAATTTGAAAGAAAGGAAGGGTGATTTTTTTTTTCATGTCAGGAGTAACTTGAGAAGCTGCAAGTCACTTCTGGTGTGAGAGAATTGGCTGTCTGCAAGGATGCTACCTAGGGGATGCCTGGATGTTTTGATGTTTTTACCATCCTTGTGGGACGCTTCTCTCATGTCCCAGGAAGGATGATGATGGCAATATTTATTTGTACAAAGCGTCTCACAACATTAACTTGTTGTTTATTCGTTCAGCTGCTTCCGACTTTCTGTGATCTCATGGACCATCCCACACCACAACTTCCTGTCGGCCATCTTGCCCTCCGTCGGCCCCTCTTCTTTTTTTTTCTTCCATTTTCCCCAGCATCATTCTCTTCTCTAAGCTTTCCTGTCTTCTCATTATGTGGCCAAAGTACTTCATCTTTGCCTCAAATATCCTTACCTCCAATGAGCAGCCGGGCATTATTTCCTGGAGGATGGACTGGTTGGATCTTCTTGCGGTCCAAGGCACTCTCAGAATTTTCCTCCAACACCACAGTTCAAATGCGTCCATCTTCCTTCGTTCAGCCTTTCTTATGGTCCAGCTCTTGCATCCATAGGTGACCATTGCTTTAACTATGCGGACCTTTGTTGCCCGTGTGATGTCTCTACTCTTTACTATTTTATTGAGATTGGTCATTGCTCTCCTCCTAAGAAATAAGTGTCTTTTGATTTCCTGGCTGCAGTCTGCATCTGCAGTAATTTTCACAGCTAGAAATACAAACTCTGTCACTGGCTCCACTTTTTCTCCCTCTCTTTGCCAGTTATCAATCAGTCTGGTTGCCATAATCTTGGGGTTTTTTTTATGTTTAGCTGCAACCTAGTTTTTGCACTTTCTTCTTTCACCTTGGTTATAAGGCTCCTCAGCTCCTCCTCACGTTCAGTCATCAGAGTAGTACTATCCACATATCTAAGGTTATTAAGGTTTCTTCCAGCCTTGGATTCCTCAAGCGCCTCACATTGCATGATATGTTCTGTGTACAAGTTGAACAGGTAGGGCGAGAGTATACAGCCCTGCCGTACTCCTTTCCCGATCTTGAACCAGTCTATTATTCCGTGGTCTGTTCTTACTGAAGGTGTTCTTACTGAGGTGACTTGGTATCTCCATACCACCAAGAACTTGCCACAATTTATTATGATCCACATAGTCGAAGGCTTTAGAATAGTCAATAAAAGAGAAGTAGATGTTTTTCTGAAAGTCCCTGAGTTCCTCTATTATCCAGAGGCTATTGGCAATTTGGTCTCTCGTTCCTCTGCCTTTTCTAAACCCAGCTTGGACATCTGGCAACTCTCGCTCCATGTATTGCTGATGTCTGCCTTGCAGGATCTTAAGCATTACCTTACTGCAGTGGTTCCAACCTTTTTTTGACTGGGGACCACTTTGACCAGGGACCACTCTTCAACATTAATACCAAAAAGGTTATGAATCAGCTTTTGGTTAACTTTAGATTCAGTTTGGTTTTTTGGGGTGCTGATTCAGAAAATTGCATTGGATTGACTACATCAGCTCTAGTTTCTGATATAGAACATGTGCCACCCAGTAGTCACCATCTTCATGACCACAGAAAATAATATTTAATAATTTAGAGCTGATGTCCACTATATCCACTATTGCAACCTCATTGTTTTTAACCTGATGTTTTAATTCTGCGTTGTGTTTTTAACTTATTGTGTATATTTTTAATTGGTTTTGTTTTTGTCCTGATGTTTTATATTTTATCATTGTTTGTATTTTGATTTTGCTGTAAGCCGCCCCGAGTCCCCTTTGGGGGAGATGGAGGCGGGATACAAATAAACTTCTTCTTCTTCTTCTTCTTCTTCTTCTTCTTATTATTATTATTATTATTATTATTATTATTATTATTATTATGTGTTCTGTTCAATGCAATTTTACTTCAGTGGCCAGAGGTTATGGATATCTTTAAATGGTGCTTGCTGTAATTTTTTAAATTGTTTTATTTGATATGTTAATTGGGTTTTTTATATTTCAATATGATGTTTTAACTGTATTATGTATTTTGGTTGGATGTGTGTGTGTGAATTTTATATGTTGTACACTGCTTTGAATCTCATTCACGGGAGAAAAGTGAGATAGAAATGAATAAATAATAATAATAATAATAATTTTCTGAATCAGCACCCTAAATAACCCCAGGAACAGGCCTAAAAAATGAAAACACCAAGAATTTTTTTTTTGTTTGGGCTGTGTTATTATCCGTAGTATTAACAGTGAGGCTCAGACTATATTTTAGTTCTTGCAAACCACTGGTGGTCCACGGACCACAGGTTGGGAACCACTGCCTTACTGGCATGTGAAATAAGTGCCACTGTATAAAAGTATGAGCATTCTACATTAACTATCATACAATATAAAAAATCATGATGATGGTGATGATAGCTTGCTGATAATCACATCCATTCTAAAGGATAAAATTCAGCACATTTTTCCATCTTGTTTTCTTGTGCTTGAAAGCCATTGTTCTAAAGCCTAAGCGCTTTGGGTTCTGCCTATCTTCGTGATTGCATGTCTCCCTATAAACCTGCACGGGCTATAAGCTGCTCCAAATCCCCTCAGGGAGATGGAGGCGTGGTATAAGAAATAAATTATTATTGTTGGATTTTTTTGTGAAAGTTTTACTTCCCTTCCTCCTCCTCCGCCTCTCCCCCCCCCCCCTTCAGATAAAGAAGATTGGTGTTGTGGAAATGAAGATGACACCGGTCCTTTCCTGGAAAGAGCATTGAAAGTGATGTGGAGTATAACAATGTCTGACTGCTGTAAGTGGAGGAGGAGGAGCAGAGACAGCTCTCTGTCCTGTTTTTGCCTTCTCCCCCAGTCCCTGCCTTTGCAGACATTCATAGCAGCCCGACTTATCCCGGAGGCATGGCGGGATGACTTGCAAGGTGAAGCAGGAATACCAAAGGCCACCAGGGTTCCTGTCCCGTCTCCTAGCAACCAAATAGCTGGTTGCCTAGCAGCACGTGAGTATCTTGCATACTTAATTAGGCTGCAAGTATCTCCCAGGCTTCTGGTGCCTGAGAATGTGAAGGCATTGATTTTATTCTGGCCGAGGCCTGCTCTGGGAAACATCCTATTGATCTTTCTGCTGCATCGGGACAGCCATCCCACAGTTTGAAACAATCCTTTGGCCTCCTGCCATAGATGACAAGTGCTTTAGTGTTAATTGCAGGCAAAAGATCTGCTAAATTTGATATGATTGCCTCCCCACCTCCCAGTTACACTCCCCATCAGCACCAACTTCCACGCAATGCCTGGCAAGGCTAAGGACAAAGCAGCTCCCCCACTCAACTGTTTTTTATCCCTGCAAAGCACAGCTCATGATGCCTCTACACTATAGAATCAATGCAGTTTGTCACCACTTTAATCGCCACAACCTCAATGCTATGGAATCATGGGAGTTATAGTTTGATTAGGCTCCAGCACTCTTTGGCAAACGCTACAACTCCTATGATTTCATAACATTGAGCCATGGTCATTATAGTGTTAAACTTCATTAATTCTACAGTGTACATTAGTAAGTAAGTAACTTTATTTTTCTATCCCGCCACCATCTCCCGGCTGGGACTCGGGGCGGCTAACATGGGACAAAGGCCCGAAAACAATAACCAAAGTACAACAATTAAAACATTACAAAGAGTAAAAAATACAATAAAACAACATTATGCAAAACAATGAGTAACAATATAATAAAATATGATGGAGCACCAATTTGGTGGAGGGGGATAGCATGGAGGGGCCATTTAAACTAAAGTGCAATATTATGGTTATAAAGTGCTTCGGGGCAAGAGCACAAAGTGCAAACATATCTCGACTGTTGGGAAGGGGGACAAATGTCCAAATTAATTGTAGGAGAAGATAAAAAGTACTAAGGAAAATGTATTAATTTACATTTCAAACATGGGGACTAAGTTATTCAAATAGGAAACACTAAAGAATGCTCAAACTTTCATACTTCTTCTTCTTTACTCGTTCAGTCATTTTCGACTCTTCGTGACCTCATGGACCAGTCCACGCCAGAGCTCCCTGTCAGCCATCGCTGCCCCCAGCTCCTTCAAGGTCGAGCCAGTCACTTCAAGGATGCCGTCCATCCATCTCGCCTTTGGTCGGCCTCTCTTCCTTTTTCCTTCCATTTTCCCCAGCATCATGACCTTCTCCAAGCTTTCCTGTCTTCTCATGATGTGGCCAAAATACTTCAACTTTGCCTCTAATATCCTTCCCTCCAGTGAGCAGTCGAGCATTATTTCCTGGAGGATGGACTGGTTGGATCTTCTTGCAGTCCAATGCACACTCAGGATTTTCCTCTAGCACCAGAGTTCAAAAGCATCTATCTTCCTTTGCTCAGCCTTCCTCATGGTCCAGCTCTCGCAGCCATAGGTTACTATGGGGAATACCATTGCTTTGACTATGCGGACCTTCGTGGCCAGTGTGATGTCTCTGCTCTTCACTATTTTATCAAGGTTGGCCATTGCTCTCCTCCACTTTCATACAGTGGCACTTATTTCCCATGCCAGTAAGGTAATACTCAAGATCCTGCAAGAAAGACTCCAGCAATACATGGAACGAGAGTTGCCAGATGTACAAGCTGGGTTCAGAAAAGGCAGAGGAATGAGAGACCAGATTGCCAATATCAGCTGGATAATGGAGGAAGACAGGAAGTTTCAGAAAAACATCTATTTCTGTTTTATTGACTATTCCAAAGCCTTTGACTGTGTGGATCATAATAAACTGTGGCAAGTTCTTGGTGATATGGGGATACCAAGTCACCTTGTCTGTCTCCTGGGGAATCTGTATAAAGACCAAGTAGACACAGTAAGAACAGACCATGGAACAAGAGACTGGTTCAAGATTGGGGAAGGAGTATGGCAGGGCTGTATACTCTCACTCTTAACTATTCAACTTGTATGCAGAACACATCATGCAACATGCAGGGCTTGATGAATCCAAGACTGGATTCAAAATTCTTGGAAGAAACATCAGCAACCTTAGATATGAAGATGATACCACTCTGATGACTGAAGGGCAAGGAGGAGGGACAGTATCTTTGAAGTGACTGGCATGAACTTGAATGAACTGGGCGCGGCGATGGCCGACAGGGATCTCTGGCGTGGACTGGTCCATGAGGTCACAAAGAGTCGGAATCGACTGGGCGACTGAGCAGCAGCAGCAGTGACTACCATTTGGGGCATACAGAAATATTCCAAGTCTTTGGCAGAATACAAATATAAAAAGCAGTTCTGTAAACGTAATTGGAATGTTATGCATACACACATACATGGGATACTGATACTTCTGAATGTAAGTGGCTATGACACCTATAAGCTGCACATCTGCACAAACGTAAGAATTTAAGTCAACAAGGGGATTAGAGCCCCCGTGGCACAATACGTTAAACCTTTGTGCTGGCAGGACTGCTGACCTTGTGATCGAGGTGACCTCCCCCCCAGGACTTTGTAAAAGATAGTTCAAAAATCAAGACTTTATGTTCTATATTTCATATATTTATAGTAGAAGGTGATTGAGACTTTTTACTGGAGTTTACTGTGGATTATCCCTGCACTCTGAGGCAAGAGATAACAACTTCATGAATTGTAATATCATGCTGCTAAAACTCCACTCCTATGACTTTCCATATTGGGTTCCCCAGATGTTGTAAACCTCGTTCTTATCAAATGTTTTCAATTGTTTATATCATCCATGATTCCCCTTTATGTAATGTAACCCCCCTCTATGGATTCCCCCCTTACTTCCTTGAAATCTGTCTATCTGCCTATATGTATTTGTACTCTTTGGGATCCCCGGAAATTATGTGTTTTTCCTAGCTGGGTTTACGCTCCAACTTTATTTTATTTTTCATTTTTATCTCATATAATTGTCAAATCATGAAATCAAATGGGAAATATTTTGACCCCAACATGAACCCTAGCCCCTATGACCCAGGTCTCCCTTCCCAAAAACAAAAGGATAATCTGCCACAGCTTAACCCAATCTAATTCAGATTGCATGGACAATATAAGGCTAAGAGTCACCAAATTCGGAGTATAGTCCTAAAGGTGATTCAGCCCCCCAGGGCAAACATTGTCATATCTCCTCCAAAGGGAAAACCAGGACGTCTCAGGAAGACGCCCTGGTGCGCCCATTGCCACCCATCCTTACTTGACATATCTAAAATCAGTGTACATGACAGGAACCCCTGATGACTGTCATTAATCCCTTTAGAAATCGGCCGGGCAAGGACTAATCCGGTCCTTCCTGCTTAGTCACTTCATTGTTTCAATAGCTCCCGCCTCCCCCTCTCTGATTGGCCCGAGTGGGGACAAAAAGCGGCTCCCCATTGGGCCAGCAGAGCAAGGCGGGAAACGAAAGCCCGCCTCGTTCAATCTTCTAGCCTATCCGCGATCAGATGGGCGGGGGAGCGGGGCGGGAAATTCAAAGGGCTGTCAGACCGAAACATTGTATAAATATGGCTTTATTTGAAACATATGATACGCTAGTAGACTGAATGATCACTACTAGTGTCCTTTTCAGCTGAATCGCTAAATAAAGACTCCTTGGCGGATTTTCCTTCATCTTTGGCGGACCTTCTTCATTTCGGCTCCAGGTTGTATTGCGGCTCATATTCTCCTTTTGGCTTCGCCAAGGTCCGTTCCCTCAGGACCGGGTCGGGTCTCTCCTTAAGGGCCCGATCCCCTAAAACGCGGTCGATAACAACCTGAAGGTTGGGTTGCTGATCTGAAGGTTGCCAGTTCAAATCCAGGGAGAGCGCGGATGTCAGCTCCAGCTCCCCATGTGGGAACATGAGAGAAGCTTTCCACAAGGATGGCAAAACATCAAAACATCTGGGCGTCCCTTGGGCAACATCCTTGCGGACAGCCAATTCTTTCACACCAGAAGTGACTTGCAGTTTCTCAAGTTGCTCCTGAAATGGAAATACAAAACAAGGAATTTGTATGTGTGTGTATCAGGTATGGAACTGTATTACACCTAGGGATTTTGGTATATGTCTGGGGTTAAGCAGAGGCCTTGGTCTTTTGGGTTGGATTGGGATTTGCTGACAGCTATTCTGATATAAGTAATGATGATTGGAGGAGTCCAATGTTGGTGATCAGCCCTTCCTTCCACCCTCCCTCCCTCCCTCCCTCCCTCCCTCCCTCCTTCCTTCCTTCCTTCCTTCCTTCCTTCCTTCCTTCCTTCCTTCCACCCTTTTAAATTCTTCAGCAGAGGCAAGTGGGCAACTGAGCTGCTGTTGTGGTTTCATGTACTGTGCTCTAATCATGCTTTTTTTCTCTTTATAACCTTCATGAAAAAGCAAAAAGAGCATTGTTTCTATTCCCTCTACTATTTGCAAATTCAGTTCACAGCATATGGGATGCCGGAAGAGGATCAGCAGCTCAGCTGCCAGCTTGCCTCCGGCTTTAGTAAATTAAAAAAAGTGAGGGGCAGCCACTTGTCACCTCATTTCATCTCCCCACACAATCATCTTCACACCCAAAGGGAATCACTTTGAGTACTTTATGTTGAATTGGATTTCAGGAGATACTGGTGTGATGCTTAAAAAATGCAGGAAGAAAAGACTGTTTTATTTTGGAACCAGATCTGGCTTGGAAAAAAAGGCACTGGGAGAATTATTGTGTGTCTTCAAGTTGCCTCTTACTTATGACAACCTTATCACAGGGTTTTCTTGGCAATATTGATTCAGGACTTTACCCAAGTGCATTTCCATGGCTAAGGATTTGAACAGAGTTTTATCCCAACACCTAATCTAAATACTCTAATGGCATCAGATCCTGTCTGATTTTGGAAAGTAAGCAGGCTCGGCACTGATTAGTGCTTGGATGGGAGACGACCAACAAATATCAGGTGCTGTAGGCTATATTTCAAGGGAAAGAACTGGTGAAATCACTCCTAAGTATTCTTTGACTACACTGCCATAGAATCCAGATTATCTGCTTTGAACTGGATTATATGAATCTATACTGCCATATAATCCATTTCAAAGTAGATAATTTGGATGTTATATAGCTGTGTAGAAGGTGGCTAAGAAAACCCTATGGAATTCATAGGGTTGCTATAAGCTAACAGGTGACCTGAAGTACACACACACACACACACACATACAGGCCACTTGGAGAGCCCCTGGTGTTGCTATATGAAGGTCCTCCGTTATGCATGTGGCAGGGCTCAGACCGCATTGTAATAGGTGGTCTGTGGTTTGCTCTTCTCCACACTTGTGGATTCCACTTCATGGCCCTATTTCTTAAGGTTGGGTCTGCCTCTCATGGTGCCAGAGCGCAGTCTGTTCAGCACCTCCCAGTCTTCTGTGTGCCCAGGAGGGAGACTCTTCAGTACCAGCCATGGCTTGAGGTTCCAGGTTTTAGCCTGCCAACCTGCAATAACTCTGCAAGTATCTATGTAGATCTTAGAAAACCATTTCATGATTTAAGGCATTGGCATGCTGGCTGATATCTGAACAGGGAATGAGCCGGAGATGTCAATGCCTTGGTTCTTTCATTATTGGCTGCTACTTCCTGGCGGATGTCAGGTGGTACAATACCAGCTAAACAGTATAATTTCTTCAGCGGTGTAGGGCATAGACATCCTATGATAATGCAGCATGTCTCATTAAGAGCCAGATCCACTGTTTTAACATGGTGAGATGTGTTCCACACTGGGCATGTGTATTCAGCAGCAGAGTAGCAAAGCGCAAGTGCAGGTGTCTTCACTGTTTGGTTGTGATCCCCAGGTTGTGCCAGTCAGCTTTCGTATTATATTATTTCAAGCACCCACTTTTTGCTTCTCTTCAGCAGTGCTTCTTGTAAGTCAGAGCACAGTCCAGAGTAACTTCCACCTATTTTGGTGAGCTGCAATGCTCCAGTGGGATTCCTTCTCAGGTAATCCCAGGTGGGTGAATAGTGAGAAACCCTGACACTGATCCTTGTCCGCTATGACTGAGAGCAGACACCCACACAAAATGTCAAGAATTGCTACAGTCAAGTAGCTAACAGATTTGAAACATGTCACACTAGAAGTCACAGGAATCACAAGCTAAGGAAAGAGTTGAACTGAAGAAAGAAGATAATCAGAAGTAAAGTCTGACGTTAAGTCCAGTTGTGACCGACTCTAGGGGTTGGTGCTCATCTCCATTTCTAAGCCGAAGAGCCAGCGTTGTCCATAGACACCTCCAAGGTCATGTGGCCGGCATGACTGCATGGAGTGCTGTTAGCCTCCCGCCGGAGCGGTACCTATTGATCTACTCACATTTGCATGTTTTCGAACTGCTTAGGTTGGCAGAAGCTGGGGCTAACAGCAGGCGCTCATTCCACTCCCAGGATTTGAACCTGGGACCTAATCAGAAGAACTAAGGGCATATGAAATATTACAGAGAGAGATACAGTGTCTCAAAGAGTTCAGCTCTTTGTAATATTTCACATCCTTTGTTCTTCAAAAACTTGGTTAACTGAAGGACTCCTTTTATGTAGAATGGTTTTATATGAAGCATTGCTGTGTTAAATGTGAAAATATATACTGCAGCCATCCCACTTTTACCTTGATTTTTTTTTCCTAAGGAAAAAAAAGATGGGAGAACCAGTAGGACTATGACCCCTTGTGCAATTCTGTGAGTGGTGCAGTACAATTGCACAATAAGAGCTTTGTCTAGAAGCAACTTGAAATGTTAAAATGATGGCATGGTCTCTTCCTTGAATACAGTTGCTAATCAGAGAATAATGTTACATTCCATGCATTTTTCTGTTCTTTTCATGCACTGAATTTTGATCTGAATTTTTCTTTCTAGCCCAGTAGTTTGTGAAAACTTTATATCAATCTTTTTTATTATTATTTTCAACCATACTGCGGCATTCCCTTCCCAGAATACTTATTGTATATACTCGAGTATAAGCCTAGTTTTTTAGCCCTTTTTTAGGACTGAAAAAAAACCCTTCTCAGCTTATACTCAGGTGAGGGCCCTGGTGGGCTTATATTCAGCCCGGTTTATACTCAAGTATATATGGTATATTTATTATTTTTCTCTATTATTATTGGTATTGTTACATTTATTATTTTACTCTATTATTGTTGCTACTTTTACATTTATTTTACTCTATTTTTATTATTATTAATACATTTGTTATTTTACTCTATTATTACATTTATTATTTTACTG
The DNA here is from genome assembly GCF_035594765.1 of Anolis carolinensis. Lineage (NCBI taxonomy): Eukaryota > Metazoa > Chordata > Lepidosauria > Squamata > Anolidae > Anolis > Anolis carolinensis. The sequence goes on from NC_085842.1 coordinate 166,195,977, forward strand.
CATCTATTATTATTATTACATTTATTATTTCACTCTATTATTATTAAAAGGATACATAAGCACATTTACATTGAAGATGAAAATAATGATTTAATCAGAGTCATATCTTAAATTACAATTTGATGTAAATTACAGTTTGAGATTCAGAAACATTTAAACTACTGATACCTCAATTAATGTAATTTTATTGGTATCTCTGCTTATACTGGAGTCAATGTTTTCCCAGTTTTTTGTGGTAAAATTAGATGCCTCAGCTTATATTCGGGTCGGCTTATACTCGAGTATATACAGTACATGCCTTTGTAAAGTCAGTGCATTTCACCATTTAGAAATGCATTTAAATTTAGTGTCCTTGGGTAACTGGTATAAAACACAACTGTGCAAATCAATTCAATTAAATCAAGTTAACGAGAAAGCAAGTTAGAAGCTGGCAATCGTTCCATTGAACTTTAAATGGAACTGAAGTCAGCTATAGGTTCCTGCACAATTGGGGAGTTGCTGTAGTTTGGGAAATGCAATAAGAAACTAGCAGAACCCAGGACTGACCCTCTTTGGGCTTCTATTTCCAGTAATATTGCTTTGACCTATGCTGCTCCTAAGAAGGGATGAGCTGCTCAAGCTCATGTACGACCAGATGGTTGAGATATTTGGGGGGGAGGGCTGTTGCAACAGAAAAACAGAAAAGGGTTAGGCATCTGTCATTGGACTTAGCCAGAATGGATCCCTAAAGTCAATCCAAGAAAGCAAGGAGCAAGATTAATTAGTTGGCTGCAATGGACTTGTGTTGCCTTGTGATCAAAAAGCAAAAAAGAAATACAGTTGTAATGGGCAGAACGTAATAGAGCTCCTGCAAAGAGAAAGGTAAGTTCCTGGGAAGCGGTGGCACATTTCACTTGGACTGGGGGGCCTCCACTGTGCTTGAAATGTGGGCCACCAGAGGATCCCCAACTTCTTTCAAGAATCAAGAAGGCAACCAGTTGAACGGGGGCTTCCTCTATGTTGACCTGTTCCAGTGATGTGAATGCTTGACTATCATGTCACAAGAGAGATAAATGTTTCACAATGAGGGTAGGGATCCTGCTGGGCACTGAATGTTATTGGACTGCATCTTCCAGCATTCCTCACCACTATGTCATGTGTTGCTGTTCAGCCACATCTGGAAGAAATGCTGCCTCTGGCCAGTCTAAAAGGACATACATCCTTTCCACACTGATCCATAGTGGATTCTAATCCAGAAAGGTTTGTACTGAAATATACATCACTGTGTGCATCTACACAATGCTATGGAACACTGGGATTTGTAGTTTGGTGAGGCACCAGCACTCTTTTGCAGAGACAGCTAAAGACCATGCAAAACAACAACTCCCATAATTCCATAGCACTGAGCCAAGAGAGTTAAAGTTGTGTTGAGCTGCATTAATTATACAGTGTAGATGCATCCATTAAGTCTTTCAGGACAAGACTCTCTTGCTGCTGCTCCCTAACTATTATTCTCATGGACAAGCAACATTTGACTAATTGGTTCAAGAAGTCAAACAACCAGAGGTCTGAGCTGAAGCTTTTTACAAGAGTAACAACAGGAAGTTGTGATTGGCATTGCCACCTGTCTAGGGGATTCTCAATCCATTCAGACTGAGACTGTCACATGACAACTCACTTGAATGAACTGGAGGGGTTAGAGGGGTCTGACACATCACGCATTCTGAGCAGACCCTTCCTAATCCCACTGTCCATCTTCCTTTGTTTGTGGGAAGCTTGAGGAAGCAAGAGGAAAGGCAATAACGGACAGCATATAGAGAAGCTGAGACTACTTTTACATCATTCAAATTCCCGTCTTATTTGCACTGACTCCCAGTGGCCCTTTAGAGTGCCTCAGACAGGAGTCTTCCCATCTGAACATACCAAAAGTATGTAGTAAGACCTCATCACACTAGAGCTTGGATCCACTTTAAATCCACTTTAGGGAGGAGCCTTTAAATAGCTCAGCCAGACAAGTCCTGGGCCTCACCAAACTACAAACCCCAGAAATCTGCAGAAGGCAGAAACTAGATTTAAAGTGGATCCATGCTCTGGTGTGATGAGGCAGTAGGACATTTTGCATGCCATCCATATATTCCACAACTGAGCCGTGACTCATTTTATTTATTGTCTTACTTTCTACAGCAGTGGTTCCCAAGCAACCTTTGGGTCTCCAGGTGTTTTGGGCTTCAACTCAGAAATCCCAGCCAGCTTACCAGCTGTTAGGAACTGTGCGAGCTGAAGTCCACCGGGGCCGGGCTGTGGCGCAGGCTGTTGAGCAGCTGCAATAAATCACTCTGACCATGAGGTCATGAGTTCGAGGCCAGCCCGTGGCGGGGTGAGCATCCGTCAATTAAAAATTAAAAATAGCCCCTCCTCGCTGCTGACCTAGCAACCCGAAAGATAGTTGGATCCATCAAGTAGGAAATAAGGTACCACTTATAAAAGTGGGGAGGCAAGTTTAACTAATTTACGACCGGGAGTGAGGAAGTGCGGTCAGAGTGGATGATGAAGCAGCTGCTCCCCCCTGTGGCCAGAATCGAACATCCCCTCTGGAGAAGGTTAAATTGCCTCTGTGTCTGTCTGTCTCTGTCTCTGTTTGGTGTGTGTTATGGGCATTGATTGTTTGCCCTTCGGGGTGAGAAGGGCGGAATATAAATACTGTAAATAAATAAATAAATAAGTCCAAAACACTGGAGGCCCAAAGGCCAGGAACCCCTGTTGTACGGTATCCTTCTGCTCTGTGCTTCCTTGTACCTGGGGAAGGATAAGAGCATAGTCTAGCCCTCAACCTTGGAACAAATTCTGGAGTGTCTCCATGTGCCTAAACATACAAGTGGCACAGTGTGCCTATCAATACCACTTGCCAAGTTCTGAAGGGTAGGAGGATGCTGAGATACTTGTATTTTCCTTCTGGACTTCCAGCTGCCACTGTGAAACTACGTTGGCTAGAGAGGCCCCTTGGCTGATCCAATAGTTATATTCCTATCTTCGTTTATCATGTAACCCAGTCAAACCTTACACAAATGAAGTTCATAGAACCTCCCATTCAAGAAGCTGTGATGTCCAAATTATACATTCATAATAATATAATTCTTGTTTTGTTGTTGCTGTTGTTGTTGTGTGCTGTCAAGTCATCTCTGACTTATGGCAACACCACCCTAGGATTTTCTTGGTCTGATTTGTTCATATGGAGCTGTACCAATGCTTTCACAGCATGACTTGCCCAAAGCCATCCAGACAATTTCCTTAGCTGGGCAGAGATCCCAATCCTAGTCTTTCATGGTCTTGCTCCACCACTCAGACCTGCTCCACCACAAAACAGAAGCGAATATTTATATATACATCGGGAGTTAACATCTTTGGTAGGTTTGGAAGCCCTTTTAGCCTCTGAATTTCTGCCACCTCCCCTATGCTGCCATAGTAAACGATAAAGATTTCCCCTTGACATTGTCTAGTTGTGTCCGACTCTGGGGGTTGGTGCTCATCTCCATAGATGCCACCAAGCTCATGTGGCCGACATGACTGCATGGAGCACCATTACCTTCCCACCACAGAGGTACCTATTGATCTACTCACATTTGCATGTTTCTGAACTGCTAGGTTGGCAGAAGCTGGGGCTAACAGCGGGAGCTCACCCTGCTCCCCAGATTCATAGAATCATAAAATCATAGAGTTGGATGAGACCTCATGGGCCATCCAGTCCAACCACCTGCCAAGAAGCAGGAAATCGCATTCAAAGCACCCCTGACAGATGGCCATCCAGCCTCTGCTTAAAAGCCTCCAAAGGAGGAGCCTCCACCACACTCCACTGACCTTTCGGTCAGCAAGTTCAGCAGCTCAGTGGTTTAATCCACTACGCCACCGGGGGCTCCCATATATGCTGTCATATACTTCCAAAATTCAGGGATGCAGGAACAACCAGAAACAGAAGAATGCTTTCAGTTGCTAAAAGTACCCTTTCGTGTCAAAAGAAATTTGGGGAACACATACCTTGTTTGAGAGGCAAATGGCATTCTCTGGGGTTTCAGTGCGGTCGTCTTTTCTAAAACAAAGCTCTGTTTGAAGTTTTTGAAGGTTTTGTTAGCTGTTTTGAGAATGGTTGATTGATTCATCCACCGTTGATTGAGAATGGTGGATTGGAAAAATAATTTCATTATGATGAGATAAAAGACCTGCAACAAAAGGGACACTTTTACTATTTTTTTTCCGAATAGGAAGTTTTAAAAAAAGCCAGGACATCTGTTTTGAAAAATATTTGTAGCCCTCTTACAGACATATGTTTTATCTGTCATGTGCCTGAACCACTTGCAAAAAGGCAAGTGTGGCCTCACACTGGGATTTAAGACTTCGTTCCACAATGTGCTTACTATCTTGGCATAGAATTGCATTGGTGAGCATTTACACTGCCTTGGTAGTCTACATTAGTAACTATCACCAGGGATAAAATTTAGGGTGTATTCCACAGATGAAAAGATCAGTCTTTATTGATCTAAGAATAAAATAACAAAAATGCAAGACATTTTTGTTGTCATCTGCTTCAACATCTTAACATGCTTCTTTATTTATTTATTTATTTTATTGGATAGTGTTTAATAGGATCTTACTTCAAAGCTGGGTCCTTTTTTTCCTCCCACAAATGTGCTGAAAAGCCATGCTATTATTATTATTTCTTTATTATTATTTACTGTGTACTTATACCCCGTCCTTCTCACCCCTGAAGGAGGACTCAGGGCGGCTTACAAACTATGGCAATAATTCAATGCCAGATTCAGACAATAATAATATCAGTAAAACTCAATATTATAAAACTGTAAAAAACATATACATCAATTAAAATAGTCTTTCAAACGATTAAAACATATCAAAAGCATCCAAAGTCTAGCACCAACTGGGCTTTGTAAACATTGAAGCAATTCCTATAAACCAGAATAAAATTATTCTGATAACTTGTCCAGTCTATGGAGAATCGCCTTTCCCAGCTTCCCCTCTCAACTTTGCTGGTAAATAAATATGTAATGCCTCTGCTCAGGAAGTACAGCTCATCATTCAGGGAAATGTATAGCATATTAAAGTGAAGCACTGGAGAAGGCAAATGCAACATTTTGCAGTATCCGGCAGGGAATCTATCACTGCTGTTGCACATTCTCTTTGTTCCCAGGTAGAATTAACCAATGCATATTTCAGTGGCTCCCAAGATGCAAATCCCCAGATTTGCTAATGTACAGCAATTGTACACAAACCAGGTGCTCATGTCAGTTTGATCTATTTCATGTGTTCGTTGTAAGGGAGATTGGCTACAATTAAATATTGATGCTCACTTGGTACCAACTGAGAATCCTGGTGCAAATGACTCTCCTGCACATACAGACCTGTTTTTAATCACTAAACATGAGGATTTTTTTGTATTTAATAAGAGGAAATCTAGCAATGCACATAAGAAATAAATATTTCAGAGTAGAGATCGACAATTTGCAGAGCTTAGTCTAATTTCAAAAGGCCACTGGCAGATTCAGACCTCTGGAAAGACCGGTCTGTCCCTCCCTTGGCAACCCACTGTGGAAAGAGAAAGGGGAAAGGGGTGTGGGAATGACATAAAGAGAGAGAGTGTGTGTAATGTAGTAACACTAGAATAAGAGAAAGGGCTACTGACAGTCCATCAAAATAGTAATTGTCAGAAGCTGTGCTGAGGGAGGGGAACAGAGAAGCCAATGAACTGGTAAAAGATCAAAGTCAAGGCCCAACCTTTCCAATTAAGCAGAATATAATTCAAAGAAATACACAGATATATGGTGGTGTGGTCATAGAAAGAGGCAGAACCAGTTCTACCGTCGGGCACCCCCAAATTAGCAGTTCTGAGCTTTCATAAACTGCAACAAATTGTTAGGTATTTGGTTAGCCTGCTTGATGTTGAAACAACAAGGCTGGTATTGTTGGCTTCTTGACCAGAGGTAGGGATGAAAAACTTTGCTGCTCCATCTCAGAATGCATCTACACTGTAGAATTAATGCAATCTGACACCATTTAGACTCCCATGGCTACATGCTACAGAATCGTGGAAGCTGTAATTTTACAAGGGATTTAGCCAAACTGCAAATCCCAGGATTCCACAGCATAGAGCAATAGCACCTAAAGTGGTGCCAAACTGGATTAAATCCACAACACAGAGCCAGCCTGAATGTGATTTGTAATTTTGTGGGGCTCCAGCAGTCTCTGGCAGAGAAAGCGTAACTACACCTGCCATAATTCCATAGCATGGAGCTATGGTGGTGTCAAATTGTATTAATTCTATATGTACTCACAGTCAGCAAAAGACATTGGTTTGGCACAGAATGGGGGCTGTCATTTTACAAAGAGAAATAACAGGCCGTACTAAGGCAGGCTTAAATAAGGTAGAATCGAGCAAAGGGGAGTGATTGTAAAGGTTGGAAATATTCAGAAGATGGAGGCAGGCAGGGAAGAAAGGAAGCATTTGGGTGTGTCTTCTCAAAGAAAGAGAAGGCACCAGGCCCGCCTTCTCCACCTGCTGCCTCTCTTTTTCCCTCCGCTCCCTTCCTCCGGCTGCCTTGCCAGACTAGTAGGAGGCGAGTAAGTGGTGGGAGGAAAGGCGGGAGAAGAGCCGGGAAAAATTGTGCTTGCTGGTGCTGAGAGAAATAATTCACTGTTTTGTGCTGTAACTGGTTGGGGATGCTTTACGGGTATGCAGGACATGACTTGCCATACTAGTAAAAGAAAAAGCTGAAATCCTGGGTGTGCTTTTGAAAGCAGGTACCAATTTCTTTCCCGTTTTAATAGAATCAGAGCATTGCAAGGGAGCATAAGCCCCATCCGGTCCAACCTCATTCTATCATGCTGGAACACTCAATCAAAGCACTCCCAACAGATGGCCATACAACCTCTGCTCATAAACCTCCAGAGAAGGAAACTCTATTTATTTATTTATGTATTTATTTACAGTATTTATATTCCGCCCTTCTCACCCCAAAAGGGACTCGGGGTGGATCATATTACACATACCGTGTTTCCTCGAAAATAAGACAGTGTCTTATATTAATTTTTGCCCCCAAAGATGCTCTAGGTCTTATTTTCAGGGGATGTCTTATTTTTCCATGAAGAAGAATTCACATTTATTGTTGAACAAAAAAAATGAACATTTATTATATACTGTACAGTAGTTGCCATCACAAACCAGCATAACCAGCCAAACTGTGAACCCTATCAAGAATTTCTTGTTACTACCAATATTTCCATGTACAACACTCTATGGTACGTACATTTAATGATCCTGCATGCTCTGGTGTTCTGTTCGGTGGGCATGCTTCCAAACAAAAGCTTTGCTAGGTCTTACTTTTGGGGGAGGCCTTATATTTAGCAATTCAGCAAAACCTCTACTAGGTCTTATTTTCTGGGGATGTCTTATTTTAGGGGAAACAGGATATAAGGCAAACATTCAATGCCTTAACATAGAACAGAGACAGAGATAAACCCAGGCTCCAAGCTGGCCTTGAACTTATGACCTCTTGGTCAGAGTGATTTGTTGCAGCTGGCTACTCACCAGCCTGTACCACAGCCCGGCCCTAACTCTACCACAGTCTGAGGCTGAATATTCCACTGTCAGACAGCTCTTACAATCAGATAGTCCTTTCTAAGGTTCAGGTGGCATCCGTTTTCCCGCAGCCTGAATCCTCTGATCCATATCTTAGCCTTTTAGTCTCTAGACACTAAGCCCTCTTCTACACTACCCTATATCCCAGGATCTGCTCCCAGATTATGTGTTTATCCCAGATTATATGGCAGTGGAGAATCATACAATACAGTTCAATCCAGATCAGATCCTGGGATATAGGACAGTGTTGAAGGGGCCGAAGACACCAGTTCAAATATTTAATCATAGTTATCATGTCTCAGTCTTCTGTTCTCCAAGCTAAACATACCCAGCTCTCTAAGCCACTCCCTTTCTGTACCTGTCTAGTTTGGACTTGGATTTCATGCCTGGTCCTCTTCCTTATCCTAGAAGCATATATTTCTAGCTTAGTGGTGCTCAACTGGTAGGTCCCCAGATGGTTTGGCCTACAACTCCCAGAAATCCCAGCCAGTTTACCAGCTGCTACGATTTCTGGGAGTTGAAGGCAAAAACATCTGGGGACCCACAGATTGAGAACCACTGCCTTAGATGCTTTCATGCCTCTTGCCTTTCAGCCACCTTTGACCCTCATCCCAGCCTCATTGCTGTACCTCATAGTCCAAAGGAAAGTGAGGATCGGTGGCCAAATATTACACTAATTATTATTATTATTATTATTAATAATAATTTGTTTGACCAGTCATATGACCATTTCAAAGTGCAACATAAATAAAAACAAGGCAAAAAGGATGGGAGGACAGCAGCTAACCTTCTGTTTGCTGTCAAAATCTTATTTTCCTGATTCTTCTTTCAGGAAATGTGCTCTTTTCTTTATAGCTTTCAAGATAAAAAGGCTTACTCTGATTATGGTGGATCTTTCTTGTCCTTGCAAGAGGACTGTCAGAAGATCATTTCTGTTGAGGGGCCTAAAATTAGATAGTAATGAATGAAAATATCTGTGTCGAAGTTCAGCATATGCTGGGCAGTCAATCAAAAAATGTTCGATATCTTCCACTATTTGTTCTCCCCAGACACAAAATCTCTCATTTCTTGGGATGTTACCATAGCGACCAGTTTGCATCATAATACCGAGTTGTTCAAACCTGGCGAATATTACACTATGTATTGTAACACGATTCTAGTTCTTGGGTTATGAACGTCATTTCCTAATTTGAACTATCATAAAAACATGGCAAAAGTTTATTAAACTGCAAAAACTTTGTTTTTGCAAGGCATTCTACAACACATGTTGCTATCGTTTTACAATGAATATGTCATAGAGTTTCAACCAATTCAACATAGTTTGTGGCATCCACAAAAACAAAGTGTCTGGAGGATAACAACTACTTTCAAAGTAAGTACCACACAATTAAACAGGAAATAACATTTTCAAACCAGGAACATAATCTTTTTCAAATTTTGTTATATAGTGTTATCCACCTGTGCCAAGATACTGCTCTTCAGTCTGTTGTTGTTGTTGTTGTTATATGTGATCATGTTGTTTGAGGATGTCAACCAAACCCCTTGGCATCCATGAATCCTTGGAGTTGTCATTTGGGGAGGCGGAGAAGACGAAAGACCTTGTAAAACTGCAGTCCCTTTGGGATATAATATAACCCAGATTATCGAAGCAGATAATCCACATTATTTGCTTTGAATTGGATTATCGGAGTCAACACTGCCATATAATCCAGTTCAAAGTAGATAATCTGGATTATATAAATCAGTGTAGAGTGGGACTTAAGGCCCCTTCCACACAGTTGAATGAAATCCCATATACAGTAGAGTCTCACTTATCCAAGCTAAACGGGCCAGCAGAAGCTTGGATAAGCGAATATCTTGGATAATAAGGAGGGACTAAGGAAAAGTCTATTAAACATCAAATTAGGTTTTGATGTTACAAATTAAGCACCAAAACATCATGTTTTACAACAAATTTGGCAGAAAAAGCAGTTCAATATGAAGTAATGTTATGTTGTAATTACTGTATTTACAAATTTAGCACTAAATATCATGATATATTGAAAACATTGACTACAAAAATGGCTTGGATAATCCAGAAACTTGGATAAGCGAGGCTCTACTTACTGTATTATGCTTTGAACTGGGATATATGGCAGTGTGGACTCAAATAACCCAGTGCAAAGCAGATATTGTGGGATTTTCTGCCTTGATGTTCTGGGTTTTATGGCTGTGTGGAAGGGCCCATAACCTTTAGCATTTGCCCTTAGGAACAAAACCGCTTTTTCTCCCCCAAGGCTGTTGTAAGCTCTTGCAGAATCCGCTTTCCCTCCCTCCTCCTTGCTCCCCGCCTTCACCCTCCTTTTGGTGCGCCCAAAGGGCGGATGATGGATGCCTACTGCCTAGCCCTTCTTCGGCTTGGTCTCTTTGTCTGGAGGATGCAGACAGGCTTGAGATGCTGAGAAAGGAGGGAGGGGGGGAGCGGGGCGGGGCGATGACCTCATCCTATGCGCCCTCAGCCAATCGCCTTCCTCCTCCCGTCCAGAGCGGAGGGCGCTTCCGCCAATCCCGACCCGCCTGGGCTCGTCCCCATGGTGACGGCGTTGTATATAGGGGGCCCGCGTTGTCCCCGGCGCGACAGGTTCTCTTACATCGACCTCCTAAGAGTCGCGCTGTAAGAAAGAAGCACCCTCTTCCTCCCTTCTTCCCCGGGTTCGGCGCCTCCACGCTCAGCAGCAGCAGCAACCATGGTAAGCCGCGACCGCACTACAGAATAAGGCTCTCTTCTTCCTTCCCATTGGGTGGCGTTGGGTTGGCTTTCCGAGTTGACAGGCCCGCCATAGGGAGTCTTCGATGGCGCAGTGGGTTAAACACTCGTGCTGGCAGGACTGCTGCTGACCCAAAGGTCGGGGGTTCGAATCCCGGGAGCGGGCTCTAGCTTCTCATGCGCGGACATGAGAGAAGCCTCCCACAAGGATGGTAAAAACATCAAACATCCGGGCATCCCCTGGGTAACGTCCTTGCAGACGGCCAATTCTCTCAAACCAGAAGCGACTAAAAAAAAAAAAAAAAAAAACAGGACCGCTATTGGGTTGCTGTGAGCTCCTTTCATAATATACGCCCATGATGGGAGAGTGGGGCGTTTTGGGGTGGGGTCTCTTTCTCTTTCCCAAGACGCATTGTTGTCTAGGGTGGAGAGAGGAGCTGCTGCGAAAAAGCCTGGGGTCTTGTCCAGGGAGAGGCGCCTGGACTGCCCAGCCCCTCTGCACGGTTCCATGGGGCTCAGTCCCAGTGGCTTGAACAGACTGTCCTCTGACATCACCAGATGCAGAGCCAACCATAAGAAATGGGGCTTTAGTGTTTACAATTTATTTTATTTTTTGGTTATTTAATATTTATTTTACTTAAGTGATAGTTGTCTTTACTATTATGATGTAGCACAAGTCCTATGTAAAATCATACTACGTATTTTGACATTAATATTGAAATCTGAAATCTATATATATAAAATGTAATGTACGTTTGTAGGACTGAGTAAACAACAAAACCACTGAACCAAATCACACCAAATTTGGCCACAACACACCAACACATCCAAGGTATGTCCTTCACTCAACACCCCCCCCCCAAAAAAAAAACACGGATTGGCCTAGGTATAACACAGCCAGGCATTGAAGCTGCAAGGGTATTCAGTGCAATTTAACCAGACCAACAAAGGATTGACCTTGGTAGAAGGTGGCCAGGCTTTGAAGCAGCAATACTACTCTGTACTATTGAAGTTGACCAATGAAAGATTCCCCTAGGTAGCAAGCATCCAGGCTTTGAAGCAGTGAGGCTATTAATTGCTACTCTAGCAGCCCAAACAACCATTCCCCTAGAATGCAAGTACCCAGCCTTCCAAGCAGCAAGCCTATTCCATTGCATTCTAACTCACCAAACAAGGATTCCCATAAGAAGAAAACTGCCAGGCTTTGAGGCTGCAAGGCTATTCACTGCTATTCCACCTGGCCAACAAAGGATTCCCATATGCCACAGCAATGCGTGGCCGGGCACAGCTAGTATATACAGAAAGTCTTTACTTTGTCCTGGAGTCCACGACATGCGAGTGTGGAGAAGAGCAAACCACAGACCACCTATTACAATGCAGCCTGAGCCCTGCCACATGCACAATAGAGGACCTTATAGCAACACCAGAGGCACTCCCAAGTGGCCAGTTACAGGTCAAAGGACATTTAGTATAATGCCAAGTTTTTAACTTTGTTTGTGTTTTCAAATACATCACAATTGTACCCTTGGTTTGCTTCCAACTCGATAAATAGTCCAAGCGAATCCAGTGGGACCTGATCCTCCCTAGATACGCACAGGGCTTTTTTTCTCATCTCTCACTCTCTCAGAGCCCTTCCACACAGCCATATGACTGAGAATATCAAGGCAGAAAATCCCACAATATCTGCTTTGAACTGGGTGATCTGAGTTCACACTGCCATATATCCTAGTTCAAAGCAGATAATGTAGGATTTTATTCAGCTGTGTGGAAGGGGCCTTAGTTGTCTTGTGAATGGAGGAGGGGCTGCCTTGTTGGTGGAGATGGGAGGGAGGGTCCTAAGACACGCCCTGGCTTTGCAGCATGGCTCCCATCAGGATAAAGAGGGGCCTTGTGAAAGGAAGCCCTGCAAGGGGGCCAGCTGGAGGGAGGGAGGGGAGGATCACAGAGATAGAGCTTCCCCCCTTCCTTCCTTCCTCCTTCCCTCCCTCTCTCCCTCCCTGGAGCCCAGATGCCTTGGGGCAGAGTGGTCCCTCCATGAATAGGAGGCAGGAGGGGATGGCTGGCCCAGCAGACAAAGAGGGAGGCTCCCTTGGCAGATGTGACCCGAATGTAATTAAGCCACAGACAATGCTGCAGCCCAAATGTGTGGGGCTTTCTGCTTCCACCAAGTCCCTTCCACACCAGTCTCCTTTGTGCCCCCACTTTCCACTCTGCAATCTTACCAATACATTAAAATGAGAAAGGAACAGCTTCTTATGATTTTATTTTTCTTATACTGTCATTATCAGAGAGAAAAAACAGGCACGTGTCTTTGCTATCAGAGCAAAACAGACACTCATCTCCATTCATCATCATCATGCTAGAGCCTCCAGTGGCACAATGGGTTAAACCCTTGTGCTGGCAGCACTGCTGACCCAAAGGTCGGCAGCTTGAATCCGGGGAGCGGGGTGAGCTCCCATCTGTCAGCTCCAGCCTCTCACAGGATCGTAAAACAGCAAATATCCGGGTGTCCCCTGGGCACCGTCCTTGCAGGCGGCCAATTCTCTCACATCAGAAGCAACATGCAGTTTCTCAAGTCGCTCCTGACATGAAAAAAATAATAATCATGCTTTCTCGGCATGTATTTGTCCTCCAATTCAATCCTCACCACGGAATGATTTCATTCTTGAGTGTGATCTCCGCTGAGGTCAGAGGAGGGAAAATAAGAAAAACAGCATAATGAGATCATGCTGGAAATAGACCCGGCTGTGTTAATCCATTGCGGATTGCAGCAGTCAGAGCCAAAGCAGGCAGCCAAACAATGATGAGGAGCCTGTTCCTACCACAGAGTGTATCCCTAGTCTTCCTGGGCAGGGTGTGGCACAAGCGGGCTTCTCTCTCGCCAAATGACAATATTCTGCAGCACAATGAACACAGAATGAGCAGGTTCCTGGAGGTGGGCACATCTACCTGCAAAGTCAGAAGAAAAGCCCACAACAAAGAGGTCACAGAATTCTTTAGTTTTCTGGACATGTGGTCTCATCCTAGTCCTGGGAGGTTAAATATTGATGAATAACAATTTTGATATCAACCAATAGAATAAATCAAGCAAAAGGAAATTTGGATCGAGAATGCACTGATCACAGCTTTATAGTAGTCAGGAACAAAGGGTGGGTGTGGCAGCCTGGCATTGAAAGGTGTGATGCCACTGCTAAATCACTTCAGTTGTCACTGGCTTATCTTATCTTAGCATTGAAGACTTTGGGGGCTTTTCTCCATATATATATATATATATATATTATCCTCATTTTAGCGACTTTTTTGAACAATGAACTGGTACAGGTTGAGCATCCCTTATTTGTTATACTGAATTTGTCTTCATGGGGTCTAATATAGTGACACCTTTGATTTCTAATGGTTCAGGGTACACACACTATTCTTCACACAGATTTATTAAAATACTGCACATAAAATTAGCTTCACAATATATAAGGTGTATATGAAATAAAATGGATTTTGTTTTTAGACATGTTTCCCATCCAAGATTTTTCATTATGTACGGCAAGAGTTCCAAAATTTTAAAAAATCCAAGGATGCTCAACCTGTAGTAAGACTTGAACAACAGTGAACAGAAAAGTGAGAAATACCTTGGAACATCCAGAGATGTTCCAAGTCTTTTGACAAAATGCCCATCTCCAAAATACATCATTATGTATGTATATGCAAATACAGGTATCCCAAGTTGCAAAAAAGTCTTGAATAATTAATAATAATAATAATTAATAATTAATAATAATACTTTATTAATACAGTTTCCAGCATGTACAAAACAGTTGTCAAAAACATGCAATGCCATGAACGAACAAACATAATAAAAACAATATAAGACAGCAGTAAAAACTGTTCAGTCTAAAATGAACACAGTTACAGTACCAATCAACATGAAGGAAAACACCTCCTGTGCCAAACATTTCGGATAAGAGGTACTCAACATGTAACTGTTACATTGAGCTGTCCTTTTTGCTTCGTGAGCTTTCATCAGACGCCTTTACGCAAATGAAATCTTATTCCTGTGGCCAAATGAAAGCACTATAACAAATTTCTAATATTTTTACTGGGTTGTTCAAATAGTACTAGATTAATAAAGTGCATTTATGCCATTTTCCACACCTTTAGCGCGAGTGCATCTCCATCCACGTTGGCCAAGCCGGAGTCCAGATTGGCAATGCCTGTTGGGAGCTCTACTGCCTTGAGCATGGCATCCAGCCTGATGGGCAGATGCCCAGCGACAAGACCATTGGGGGAGGAGATGACTCCTTCAACACTTTCTTCAGTGAGACAGGAGCTGGCAAACACGTCCCCAGGGCTGTCTTTGTAGACTTGGAACCAACTGTGATTGGTGAGTGCAAATTTCATCTTTCAGTGTGCTAACATTTTCAGAAAGACAAATGTGGCCGTATAAAACTGATGACCTCTAGAGATGCTGAAATTTGTTCTTTATTATCCCCAGCAATGGTGACTGTGGATGATAAGAGTTGTATTCCAAATTCTCTGGTGGGAGGGACACCAGGCTGGGGAAGGCTCAGACTATAAGACATTGTCAGTTTCTAAATAAGGAAAGATTTACTCCTTTTACTTATATATTACATTGCTATCTCAATTCATCTTATGTGTGTTCCTTCCTTGCCACTTCCTCCCAACATACCTCTAAAATTTTGCATTCATTAAAACCACTTATAGATATCTCTGTGCATATATCTTTTAATTAAGAATCCTGCTTCCCACAGACCCCAGTTATGAAGATCTAATAGTATAATGGGTATTTTTATTGTACACATATCTGTTAGTGAAAACAAAAAGAATAATACATCTTGTCAGATAATGCCTTAAAAAAATAACAACCTTGCAGGCAATCCTTTTGCTAATTCCAGTTATTTCTCCCAACTCTCTACAGATGAAGTGCGCACAGGAACCTACCGACAGCTCTTCCACCCTGAGCAGCTCATCACTGGCAAAGAAGATGCAGCCAACAACTATGCCAGGGGCCACTACACCATTGGGAAGGAGATCATTGACTTGGTCCTGGACAGGATCAGAAAGCTGGTAAGCATCTTTTGTCTTAAAGATGACCTGGGCACAATGGAGGAGTGAACACAAGTGATTCATGTTATCACATAGATTGCTAGTGAGCTGCAGGTTTTGCATTCAAAGAAATTAGCTAGGGTTAGCCAACAGTATTGAAATTGGAAGTATAATTTAAGTAGAACAGATGCAGTTCATCTGACTTTAGTAAAATGAGAAAGTCCCACATAGTATCAGGCCATGCTGATTGGTATCTTTATGCTTACATCTCTATGGAAGGTGTATTTCCCCATGCTCTTTACATCAGGCATGAGTAAAGTATGGCTTTCAAAGTAGAGTTGGACAAGAACTCCTATAATACATTGTCATGGACAATTTGGGTAAGGGATGATGCAAAATTGCAGTAGGACAACAGCTTGGTGATTGTAAACTGATTAATTTATTTACGATATTTATACCCTGCCCTTCTCACCCCGAGAGGGACTCAGAGTGGCTTACAAATGGCAACAATTCAATGCTGCATACACAGACATAGAATAAACATATAAACATATATATTAAAAACCATAAGATTAAAATATTGAAACATTAAAAACAATTATTAAAACAACACAGTCCAAAATCAGAGTCCAGGAACCATTTCTGTCATAATTTCACTTATTCCATGTCACTTATTGCACTGAGATTACATATTTGTTGAATAATTTTTCAATTAACAGTATTTTATTTTGGTCAGTGACCAGCATTAAAATTGACAGTAATTTATTCCCACAGGCTGACCAATGCACAGGTCTCCAGGGCTTTCTGGTCTTCCACAGCTTTGGTGGTGGCACGGGCTCTGGGTTTACCTCCTTGCTGATGGAGCGTCTGTCTGTTGACTATGGGAAGAAGTCCAAGCTGGAGTTCTCCATCTACCCAGCCCCTCAAGTCTCCACAGCCGTAGTTGAGCCCTACAACTCCATTCTGACCACCCACACCACCCTGGAGCACTCTGACTGCGCCTTCATGGTAGACAATGAGGCCATCTACGACATCTGCCGCAGGAACCTCGACATCGAACGCCCCACTTACACTAATCTGAATAGGTTAATTGGTCAAATTGTGTCCTCCATCACAGCCTCCCTACGATTTGATGGTGCCCTGAATGTAGATCTGACTGAATTCCAGACCAACTTGGTGCCCTATCCCCGTATCCATTTCCCCTTGGCCACCTATGCCCCGGTCATCTCTGCTGAGAAAGCTTACCATGAACAGCTTTCTGTAGCCGAGATCACCAATGCTTGCTTTGAGCCGGCCAACCAGATGGTGAAATGTGACCCTCGTCACGGTAAATACATGGCCTGCTGCCTCTTATATCGTGGGGATGTGGTTCCCAAAGATGTCAATGCTGCTATTGCCACCATCAAGACCAAACGCACCATCCAGTTTGTGGACTGGTGCCCCACTGGTTTCAAGGTGGGCATCAACTACCAGCCCCCTACAGTGGTCCCCGGGGGTGACCTGGCCAAAGTGCAGCGTGCCGTCTGCATGCTGAGCAACACCACCGCCATTGCGGAGGCCTGGGCTCGCCTGGACCACAAATTTGACCTGATGTATGCCAAGCGTGCCTTCGTCCACTGGTACGTCGGGGAGGGGATGGAGGAAGGAGAGTTCTCCGAGGCCCGGGAAGACATGGCTGCCCTAGAGAAGGATTATGAAGAAGTGGGTGTGGATTCAGTTGAAGGAGAAGGGGAGGAGGAAGGAGAGGAATACTAAAATGTCACAATGGTGCTGCTCTTACAGGGAATTTTAAAGTTACAGCGGTGAGAAAAAGTTTGTCAACCCTTAAGACTGTCATATATTTCTAAAAGTTCTAAAAAGTTACTAGATCTTAATGTAACCCTATAATCCTAGAGAGAGAAAAAATTGATACCCAAATTGAACAAATGGCACAGAAACATGATACATTTTCAACATGTATTTATCTGACTGATAAAGTCAGTTTCCATGGTTGAAAAAGCATGTGAACCTTTATTATCATTACCTGGTGATACTCTTGAGTAGCCAAAATGTCAGATAAGAATTGATGTCACCATATTTTTGAAGAATTATCAAATTGTTTCCTCCCTATAATGACCTGTTTTGCATGAAAAACATGTCAGGTCCTGCCACAACAATTCAGCAGGATTTAGGCGTAGATTTTGACTAAGCCATTCTAAAACAACCCCAATCCTTAGGTTTTTCACAACCCTTTCTAAATTGGTGAGTAGTAATAATTCCTTTTATGTGATCTTCAGAAATGCCTTTCAATTGTGGTATGATATATTTCCACACAGCTATGAGATGACCAAGTTTCTGATCCTTTTATTGTGTGCCCCCCCCCCCCCAAATCATTCCACAGACATATCTAATTATGTAAGGAATGCTTCTATTTATTTCCTTTAACTGAGATGAGGCAACTGGAGGTTCACTTACTTTTGCACTTACTTTGACTTTTTATATACTCCTCATTTGCCTAATGGATACATTGTTTTATGTCACAAGAAAGAGAATATCATTGGTTAATTTCAACCTCATTGGATATTTAGAATAAGACAGACGATTATGGTAAAACTTCAAAATTTCCATAAATATTAAGGATCATGAACTTTTTATCACCACTGTATTTAACAACATTCAAGTACTAGTCTGATTGGTTAATTTATGTAGCAGTGTAAATGGATTGCCCTACAATAACTGATCTGCGCTTTAAATCATGAACGTTTTACAGATCCAAGCCGTCCAATAATGTTATGGCTTTGTGAATAAAAATCATTCCCTGTCCTAGAAAGTCAGTGTCGTTGCATTTTCTGACCTTATACAACATTCTGCATATTCTGAGGCTTGGATTGGAAGTGAACAGTGGCAATCTATATGTGCGTTATGGGGTACAGGAATGTATCACAAGTGAATTCACTGTCATATTTGATGTAGGACCAGGGAAAAATACATAAATAATGGGGAAATTACAAGACATGTCCATATCACCTCTGGAAACAAAGCCCATCAATCAGCATTGGTGCAAATGATTATGCACACATGGCCATAGAGGCAGCCAAACCATGCAACCATTATCACCTTGATCCGCCCATGCTGAAATACACAAGAAGTGAGGAAAAAAACAAGTCACTGGTGCATCCAAAGAAGTCCAGTGGTGCTCTTTTTGAAAGCGGGTATGGCTCTGTTTAAGAGCAGACATGTTTTCATCTCCTGGGTATGTATTTTCTCCCTTTTCTTCCACCGCATAGAAATACATACAATTAGGTACAAGCAACATTTGGTGAAGTTTGCAAAGCGGGCAGAAACATGCCTAAGGAGGTTACTTGTTCTTTGTGAGACATTGTTTAATTTCCTAGTCAGAAAGAGGGCCAGAACAAACAAATGTCCACATGTTTCTAGGGATATTGTTCTAAATAACCTCATGGAAAGGTGCTTACCACAAGTCTCTATGCATGCACACATTAAATGGAAGGATCTGAAGTATTATTTCTGATATAATACAGTGCTGAAAATAAGCATGCAGAAATAGGTTGAGGGAGCTGGTGCGGGGCAATACCTGTAGCCATCAGTTTGGTGTGGAATAATGAAGGACAGTTCAACCTTACCATGGGCAGCAGGGGGATGAGGGATGTGAGATGCACATTTGTTAGCTCTTGCCTTGGTTGGAGAGCTTTGGATTCATAGCTTGAAAGCTCCTTGTCTGCAACATTATTGAATAGGCCCTTGCCATGAGCAGGCTGACTTTAGTGGAAACAAAAGTCTGGTGATAATGGCTATCACCAGTAGCCTATTACTACTTTGGGGACACTAATCAGTTCTCAGAGAAGTTGCCCCTCTTCACTTGAACCACAAGCGACCCATGTGCGCTATTCAATGATACGTGGGACATCATAGAAAGTGGGCCATTACTACCTACTTAAAATATTACGGTTACAGGTCCAGAAGCCTTCTCCAAAGTATCGGCTTAGGTCCTGCATTGCAGAGACATGGAGTAAAAGTTCTGCAGGTACAGCTACACAATGTCTACATTCACTCTCACACACACAACCCAGAACTCATTTTAGCTGCTGAAGCCCCCATTGAGAGTGAGAGGTCATCAAGGCTATGTCCCTATAGCTAAGATGCAGAACAATGACACTATCCTCCATGAACTCCAGAGGGTTGATGCAGGTCTGGACAGATGACAAAATAGTTCTACACCCAGCTGTAGAGACAAAGTCAAACAGTTATCTGATGCCACCTGCTTTCCGCTGGCCATGAAATAGGAGCTGCATCATCTAAAAGGTGAGTCCAAATGGGATTTTTGTCTATCTGAAGAAAATGCTGACCTCTGCAGCAAAAAAAATAATCAGATTAATACTATAAGCCACTAGCAAGATGTCAGCCATAATTACTGATGTCAGTGCAGAAAGGTTCAAAGCAAAACTAACTTTTTTAAAATACAATGAACCGCACCTCCACTCTGCTTTAACTTTTCCAACACTTGGCCAGGGGTGCATTAATTCACACCAAAACCTGTCTAAGAAAATACTATGAAATTCATGGGGCCACCATGAGTGGATAGGTGACCTGAAGGCCCATATACACACAGAGGTAAGTTTAGATCAGATTAGTTAGGTCAATAGGTTCTGTGTAGATCACATGATTGTCCTGTATTTCTTTCCCCACAGCCTGATTACATCAGCTTAGGTGGGGAGGATTGTCAAGGAAACTGGAAGGAAAGAGAGGATAGAAGAGAGGAGAAAGTGAGGGGGAAAAGAGAAAAAGCAGAAGAGGAGGTTCAAATTAAATGTAAGTTATATCAATGATGAAATAACATTAATGAGTTGTAATCCCTAGGGGGAGTTGTATCTAGATCTAACCTAATGCCACAGAATCCTGGGAGTTGGAGTTTGGTGATACAGCAGCCTTTTTTTGGCAGAAAAGACCTTGTAAAATTACAACTCGAGGATCCCACAGCATTAAGTGCCATGGCTCAATGCTGTGGGATCCTCGAGTTGTAATTTCAAAGTGATGTCAAATGGCATTCATTCTACAGTGTAAATGCACCCTCAATTAAGACACCGAATCCACCTAACAGTAAGATGCTATGACACCAATCTTTCACCTGAAATCTCTTTGTTGTCATTTTCTTAATGATTTCTGAATAACTGACGGATATCTTTCCTCATCCATCAGCTAAAATTTGAAGTTATAAGTCACATATATTTATCCAAGTCAACTTTCCCTGTTCTCTGAAACTCAGTTCAAATATGTGGGAAAAAAGTGAAACAGATTGCAATAAACTACATTAGAGATTAACTTCATTGGTTGCATTGGCCTTTCCGAGTCATACAGATGCAGCATTAATTTTGGTGATGGATGATGGAACATGTCTAACTGTTAACACAGTCAGTTCTAGGACTGTCCCATTAATCTCAATCTGTACTAAAACAAGAACCTCCAGATGTGAAAATTAAGCAAATTACTTGGCTCTTGTTGCAGCAAGCTGCAGAAACAGGTTTTCTTTCAAACTCTTTTCCCTATCTATGAACATATGATCACTTGGCTTCTCTTGCTACACAGGAACAGCATCATCATAACAAACAACAACAACTTATTTATATTTTCAATTTCCCCTTTATCATTTGATGTCTTAGTCTGTGGCATCTCAACGTAATTAAAATGTTCCTTCTTGGGGTATTTTTGTTGCAAATGTGTGTCCTATAACAGCAGGCTCAGTCCACGTAGTAACATACATATCTCAGATTTCACCCAGAGTCTTAGTTCCTTTTCATTATTTATTTAAAACACCTTTTCCTTTGTCTGAAGCCCTTAGGCATGGCTACTCAGAAATATCCCTCAATGGTTTACATGGGACTTTCTTCCAAATAAGTGTATATATAATTTTGTCACAGATTGGATGTATTTTATGGTGATGTGATTTAACTGTGTTATGCTCCACCTCGAGCTATGAGAGGTGAGTAACAAATAAAATGTATTATAATTAAAAATAATAAAATAATAAATCAGAAGATTAGGATTTTAATGGCTGTGATGGCTTCCACTGCCATTGAATGTGATGATTTTACTAATTCCCAAGTGTGAAAATTTCCACTTAAACTTTCATCCAGTCCTACCCCCTGCCATGCAGGAATACAGCATCACAGCAACCCTGACAGCCATTCAGCCTCTGCCTTCTCTACCTGTGGCAGTAATGTGTGGATATCCCCTTGGCCAGCTTTTAAATGCCCTTGTGGTTTCTGTGCAATGTTTTAGTCATTTCACCTTCCTACCAGGAAGCACCCTCCTGTATTGAGTGCTGCCACCACAGAAACCATGTCTGAGCTCAAGTTGTCCAACATGTAGTATTCTAGGAGGCTCAAGTGTATAATATAAAAGTAATGGAATATTAAACAAAATTTAAATATATAGTGGGTCCTTGATACCCGCTAAGGTTTGATTTCAGAACCCACTGGGCATACCAAACTCCATGAATGTTCAAGTCCCATTATATACACTGGAATAATCCTGTGGATGGTTGAATCTATGGAGGAAGAATCATTGGATAAAGAGGTATGACTATAACACTGCAGATTATTTGATTAATACATATAAATCCCCATGGGTGCTAACTTTCCCCCCTGCACTTGAGCTTTATTGACAAACACTAAATGATAATTTATTTAAAAGAAAACTTCAGCTGTTAAGATATAGGAGGGGGGAAGCATCCACATGGCCGTTCATTAGCATTGCTCTTTGGACTCAGGAAATGGTCACTAATCAAAGAATACTGAAGTCTTTTTATACAGTTTAGATTCCAATGTAATTGCCACTGCTGCTAATTCTGGCATCTCTCACTCACTCATATCCCAACTAATCTCAGGAGGGGAAGCATCCACATAACAGTTAATTAGCATCTTTGGACTCAGGAAATGGTCACAAATCAGGCTACAGCCCTTTAAAAACTACAGATCCCATGATTCCATTATGGAGCCACAAGAGTTAAGGTCAGTGGTTCTCAGCCTGTGGGTCCCCAAGTGTTTTGGCCTACAACTCCCAGAAATCCCAGCCAGTTTACCAGATGTAAGGATTT
Source organism: Anolis carolinensis (assembly GCF_035594765.1). Classification (NCBI taxonomy): domain Eukaryota; kingdom Metazoa; phylum Chordata; class Lepidosauria; order Squamata; family Anolidae; genus Anolis; species Anolis carolinensis. The sequence continues at coordinate 166,218,501 of NC_085842.1, forward strand.
CTGGGAGTTGAAGGCCAAAACATCTCTGGGGACCCACAGGTTGAGAACCACTGGTTAAGGTGGTATCCAAACCCATGAATTCTGGCAGCAAATAACCATCCTAAACCACACCTTTGGCTCATGATGTCATGAAGACCCTCTGGTCACCAAGCGAGCCAAGATGTCCCATTCCGGCCATTTTCAGGGACCATCATGGGCAGCCAATAAGAGCACCAGGAGAGGACACCATGCCTTGGCGACCTATGGTAGACCTTCGCCTCAAAGTCTCAAGATCCTATTGGACCTGGACCTGGCTGACTGTTTGGCTGCTTGGGCTGGGCGAGAATATTATTTGAGTACAGCTGCGACAGCGGCCTTTACTACAAATATGAGACTCTGTCTCATCTACCTGAGGTCATAACAGGGATCCTTGTGACCCTGCGTACATTGTGCCTAATAACAACAGTTACTGTACAAAGATCAACACAATTTTCTTTGAATATCCCCCTCACTTCATGCCAGGGGGCCACATTATTTTCATACCAATATTAAAGATGTTCAAATGTTTATTGTTATCAATTCCTACCCATCTCTCTCCATGGATCATGGTGGGGAACAACATACTGAAATGCAACATATACAGACAATTAACTGGGTGAAAACATCCGTTTAAAAGAATGTATACAGTCAATAGAGATTAAAACAGCTAATGCATAATTCCAAATTCACTTGAATAGGCCACAGAGTTTGCTTAGGCCAGGAGTGACAAACGCATTTTCATCAAGGGCCACATCAACCTTATGCTTGCCTTCAAAAGACCGTTGAATTTGTGGATAGAGAATCCGTGTATGCACAATCTACAGAGCTAGAGAAATTTATGTACATGATATGGAAATTGAGAAAAGTGATTGCCCCACCTATTTTGGGCCCTCATATCACCCACCTTCTTCTGTATCCAAAGGAATTAGGGCTGAAAAAACAGGCTAAGGATGCATGTATCTGCAGCTGTGTTGTTGAAGGCTTTCATGGCCAGAATCACTGGGTTGCTGTGCATTTTCAAGGCTGTATGACCATGTTCTAGAAGCATTCTCTCCTGATATTTCACCCATATCTATGGCAGGCCCCTCAGAGGTTGTGAGATACATTGGAAAATTAAGCAAGGGGGGTTTATATATCTGTGGAAGATCCATGGTGAGAGAAAAAACACTTGTCTGTGGGAGGCCAGCGTGAATGTTGTAATTAATCACCTTGATTAGCATAAATGGCCTTGCAAGCTTCATTCCTGCCTGGGGGAATCCTGGCGGTGTTAGCTGCCCCTGATTAATTCGTGTCTGTAATTCCTCTGTTTTCAGAGTGTTGTTTTTTTATTTACTGCTCTGATTTTAGAGCTTTTTAATACTGGTAGCCAGATTTTGTTCATTTCATGGTTTCCTTTCTGTTGAAATTGTCCGCATGCTTGTGGATTTCAATGGCTTCTCTGTGTAATCTGACATGGTGATTATTAGAATGGTCCAGCATCTCTGTGTGGTCAAATAATATACTATGTACTGTGTCTGCTATGGCTGACTTCTCTGGTAGAGTTAGTCTGCAGTGCCTTTCATGTTCCTTGATTCGTGTTTAGGCAATGTTGCTGTGTTTGGTGGTCCCAGTGTAGACTTGTCCACAGCTGCATGGTATATGGTAGACTCCTGCAGAGGTGAGAGGATCCCTTCTGTCCTTTGCTGAATGTAGCATTTGTTGGATTTTCTTAGTGGGTCTGTAGATAGTTTGTAGATTGTGTTTCTTCATCAGCTTTCCTATGCCATCAGTGGGTCCCTTGATGTATGGTAAGAACACTAGTTGCAGTTGGATTTTTTTTCACCTGGAAATTCTAAAAGGAATGTATCCTTCAATAGGAAAAAGGGGGAGAATGGAAAATTCTAAATTCCATATTATGATTATTTTTTTTCATGGGCTAATACAAAAATAGATAAGTATGCCATTAAGAAAGGCTCCCTTTGCCAGATGGAGATAAAGAAGCACCATCAAGCTTTTTCTGGTAAGTTGCTGTTGCTTCTCTGTATTCAAATTTAGAACGCAAGTACTTGTAGTTTTCTTTATTTACTAATGAGGAACATTACAAAGGAATGGTGGAGAAAGTGGTGTCAAACTGCATTAATCCTACATTGTGGATGCACCCTGAGCGCCCCTTGCTATCCTGTGAACCAAAGAAACTAAAATTCTTAGGAAAGGCCATTTTACCAATGACTCTGAGAGGAGAAAAGCCACATGCTCCATTTCCAAAAACACATCAAGCCGTTTTCACTATCTTTTCGATGCTGAATGTCAAAAAGATCCTTTTATGATCCCCCCTCCCCGAAATGTAGTAGTTTTAACATTGGGACTATGACTCTAGAAACCAGGGTTTGAATAGGTGGGTGGCCACTAGGTGGCCCTAGACAAATCACATCCTCTCAGACTCAGAAAACCCTGTGACCGGGTGGCCATGAATCAGAAACAATTCAAAGGCAGAGAACAACAAAAGGCAAAACACCTGAGGCCGTGTGAATTCAATCACTTGGAATGTTCAGGAGAAATACAAAGGCACCTGGCAAGAACAGGAAGGATCAGTATTGCCCCCACCTTCTCTTTCTTTTTTGTTTTGCCTCTTTGCATAAAGCAAGAGAAGTGGGTCACTCTTCCCTCCCTTGTTTAATGCTGCCATTTTTAGCAGGGATTTAACAGGAGGCAGGCCAGGGTGCCTAATCCACCTGGCTTTAAGTATTTTCACATCACGGCAAAGGGAGGGAAGGGTGGGAAAGGCAGGACCCCTCTGAGGGAAGAAAACAAGCTTAAAAATAAAAATTGCTATTATTTCTTTGCTATGCATATTAAAAAGGGAGCAGAAAGCAAGGCCAATGGTTCCCAGCCTTTTTTTGACCAGAGACCATTTTGACTAGTGACCAATCTCTAACATTAGTACCAAAAGGGTTACAAATTCATTTTTGGTCAACTTTAGATTTGGTTTGCTTATGTGGGGTGCTGATTCAGAAAACTGCATTGGATAGACCACATCAGCTCTAGTTTCTCATACAGAATGTATACCATTCAGAAGTTGACATCTGCTCACCCACAGAAAAGCCATATTTAACCATCTAGAGCTATCCAATGCAATGGTGGGCTCTATCGAAAGGAGTGGAAATAAAATAAAGAAACGAGGAGGTGGTTTGTGGACCTGATTTTTGTTCTTGCGGTCCACTTCTGGGCCACGGGCCCACAGGTTGGGAACCACTGCTCTGGATGGATCTTTGTCTTAATTCTCGTGGCTTTGTAGATTTAGGTCAGTGGTTCTCAACCTGTGGGTCCCCAGATGTTTTGGCATTCAACTACCAGAAATCCTAACAGTTTGGTAAATTGGCTGGGATTAATAATCTAGATCTGATGTGATCTGTCCAATGCATTTTTCTGAATCAGCACCCTGGTGGCTCAGCGAGTTAAAGTGCTGAGCTGCTGAACTTGCTCTCCAGAAGGTCAGCAGTTTGAATCAGGAGAGCAGGTGAGCTCCCACTGTTAGCCCCAGCTTCTGCCAAACTAGCAGTTCGAAAACATGCAAATGTGAGATTAATAGGTACTGCTCTGGCGGGAAGGTAACAGTGCTCCATGCAGTCATACTGGCCACATGATTTTGGAGGTGTCTACGGACAATGCCGGCTCTTTGGGTTATAAATGGAGATGAGAACCAACCGCCAGCGTCGGACACGACTAGACTTAACGTCAGGGGAAAACCTTTACCTTTACCTAGAGCTGATGTGGTCTATCCGATGCAATTTTTTGAATCATCACCCCAAATAACCCCAGGAACAGGCCCAAAAACGAAGACACCAAGAAAAAAATTAGGTTAGGCTGCTATTATTCATAGTAGTGAAATGGAGTTTCCAATACAAGTATTATATTTTCCCAATACACCTTCATCAGTAGCAATTGTGAGGTGACGGACCATATTTTAGTTTTTGTGGACCACAGGTTGGGAGCCAATACACTATAGAACAGGCAAGGGCAAACTTGAGCCCTCCCTCTGGGTGTTTTGGACTTCAACTCCCAGCATTCCTCACAGCCTCAGGCCCTTTCCTTTTCCCCCTCAGCCGCTTAAGCCCATGCCTGCTATAGAATTAACACAGTCTGACTCCACTTTTAACTGCCAGGGTTCAATATTATGGAATCCTTGGAGCTGTAGTTTGGGAAGGCACCAAAGAGGAGGCTAAAGACCTTGTGAAAACTACAGCTCCCAAAACTTCACAATATCGAGCCCTGGCCGTTCGAGTACTTAATGCTGCAGAGTGGATGATGGAGAGAGAGAGAGTGGCGTGGAGGAGGCGGGGCTAAGCGAAAGGGTACAATGGCGCCCTAGAGATGCGTCGTCAGGAGGAATGTGAATCCTCTTGATTGTCGTTGAAGTCAGCGGGAGAGAAGCCGAGAAAGGCTCCGAGCTCGGCGGGCTTCGTTCGTTGTTTCTTCCCCCACCTCCTCCTCCTCTTCCGTTTCTTCCATGCCAGGCTCTGAATGCGGGATCACCCACTGCCCTTGCCGCATTTTTCCTCTGCAAGATGGAGCCGCAGCCTGGGCTCTGCAGGCATCTGGTATTATTATGCATGACATCCGGGACATTCCTGCCTTCCTCTTTGCTGCTCCTCTGCACTTGGCTCTATTTTCTTGCGCTTGGCAGGCTTTGCCACATGACTAGGCAGTTTTCGTTGAGTTTTTTAAACCGAGTCTTTCAGACTATTTAGGGATTTCCTCATGCTGCAGATTCCAAGGACAAAATAACACCCCCAACGTAACCGTACGCCCGTTTCCTTCCCTGAGGCATCTCCCGTCAGGTTCCTATCCCGGGAGGATGGGGAAACACACCCACAGTGAGGATGGGCCACAAAGCATCTGAATTATTTGGACATGAAAGACGGAGAAGCAGCTGTCGGCCATTTGTCTCCCTCACCCACCCACCCAATTCCACCAGGATTCAGAGGTTGGGTTTACACAGCCATGTAATGCAGTTTAAACTGGAATATATGATAGAGGGAACCATATTAATGCATTGTCGAAGGCTTTCATGGCCGGGATCACAGGGTTGTTGTATGTCTTTCGGGCTGTGTGGCCATGTTCCAGAAGTATTCTCTCCTGACGTTTCGCCCACATCTATGGCAGGCATCCTCAGAGGTTGTGAGGTATGGATAAACTAAGTAAGGAAAGGAAAGAATATATATCTGTGTAGAGTCCAGGGTGTGGCAAGAGTCTTCCTAATGCCCTGACAGACCGTGCACAAAGAATCTGAACCTCTACAGGCCAATGGATACTCCACCAGAAGTAGACACCAGACATCAGAAGAGCTGCAAGGCCAAGAACAAGCCATGAGAGTCAAGACAAAGATCCACCCAGAGGAAAGGTGTTCTTACCATACATCAAGGGAACCACTGTGACTGCATAGGCAAACTGATGAAGAAGCACAACTTACAAACTATCTAGAGACCCACAAAGAAAATCCAACAAATGCTACGGTCAGTGAAGGACAAGAGGGATCCCCTCTCCTCTGCAGGAGTCTACCGGATACCATGCAGCTGTGGACAAGTATACATAGGGACCACCAAACGCAGCGCCCAAACAAGAATCAAAGAACATGAAAGGCACTGCAGACTAATTCAATCAGAGAAATCAGCCATAGCAGAGCACTTGATGAACCAGCCTGGACACAGGATATTATTTGAGAACACATAAATGCTGGACCATTCCAACAACTATCATGTCAGACTACACAGAGAAGCCATTGAAATCCACAAGCATGTGGACAACTTCAATAGAAAGGAAGAAACCATGAAAATGAACAAAATCTGGCTACCAGTATTAAAAAAACTCTAAAATCAAAACAGTAGATGGGAACCAACACTCTGAGGGCAGAGGGCAGCTAATGACTGAACAAAGGATGCTCCCAGGCAAGAGACAAAACCTTTCCAATGCTAATTAGGGTGATTAACTGAAACATTAATGCTGGCTTCCCAGTGACAAAGGACTCTCGCCACACCCTGGACTCTACACAGATATATATCCTTTCCTTTCCTTACTTAGTTTATCCATACCTCACAACCTCTGAGGATGCCTACCATAGATGTGGGCGAAACGTCAGGAGAGAATACTTCTGGAACATGGCCACACAGCCCGAAAGACATACAACAACCCATATTAATGCAGGTGAACTGCATTCTTTTGGTATACACTGATTATATAACAGTTCAAATTGCATTATATGGAAGTGTAGAGCCAGCCAGATTCAGTCTGTTCTGTGTGTATGTGTGTGTGTGTGTATGTATATGTGTGTGTGTGTGTGTGTGTGTGTGTGTGTGTGTGTGTGTGTGTGTATATATATATATATATATATATATATATATATATATATATATATATATGTATGGTAAAGGTTTTCCCTTGACATTAGGTCCAGTCGTGTCTGACTCTGCGGGTTGGTGCTCATCTCCATTTCTAAGCCGAAGAGCCGGTGTTGTCCATAGACACCTCCAAAGTCATGTGGCCGGCATGACTGCATGGAGCACCGTTACCTTCCCACCTTAGTGGTACCTATTGATCTACTCACATTTGCATGTTTTTGAACTGCTAGGTTGGCAGAAGCTGGGGCTAGCAGCAGGAGCTCACTCCTCTGCCCAGATTCACACCGCCAGTCTTTTGGTCTGCTAGTTCAGCAGCTCAGTGATTTAATCTGCTACGCCACTGGGGGCTCCACACACACACACACACACACACACACACTGAATCACAGCGAACTAGTTACTTTCCCATCCGACCTGCACCAAAACATCAAGCCATTGGAAAGGAAAAGCTGAGCCACTCTAACAACCACGTCAGATTTCACAGAGAAGCCATTGAAATCCACAAGCATGTGGACAATTTCAACAAAAAGGAGGAAACCATGAAAATGAACAAAATCTGGCTACCACTATTAAAAAACTCTAAAATCAGGACAGTAAATAAGAACAGCACTCAGAAGACAGGGGAATTCCAGACATGAATCAATCAGAGCCAGTGAACACCTCCCAACAAAGGATTCCCTCAGGCAGTAACCAGCCGGACCTTGAAACTGTAAGGCTATTCAGTGCTAATCAAGGTAGCCAATTGCAATGTTCCCACCTTCCTCAGACAGACAAAAGTTCTTTCTCCCACCCTGGGCATTCCACAGATATATAAACCTCACTTGCCTAGTTTCCAACAGACCTCACAACTTCTGAGGATGCCTACCATAGATGTGGACTAAATGTCAGGAGAGAAAGCTTCTGGAACATGTCCATACAGCCCAGAAAATTCACAGCAATCCAGTCCTGTGTTTTGGTTCCTAACAGGGCTTTAGACTAAAAAAAAAAAAAAGGTGCTTTGAATACATGCATCCCAGTACTCTTAATGTCAACATATTTTATTTTTGACATCAATAAATTTTAAAAATGGGCGACACAAGATTTTTTGTATCAACACAATGATACTTAAAATCTTATGTTGGAGGCAGAAGGGCTAGAGGACAACAATGTATCCAAAGGAGAGAGAACAATAGAATATGAGGTCTTGGCGTGCTCTGTTCTCTCTTGCAGATTGCAAAGGTGACAATTGCCTTCAACATATACTGTATATCTATGTATATGTGTATGTGTGCATATGTGTGCATTTTCTAATTTCTCCTTTGGCATGGCCACTTTGAGAACACCTCGGGAAAAGAAAGACTAATTTATTTTTGTTCTGTCCTGGAAGATTTAATGCCTCTCAGTATTATTATTATTTTGGAATAAAACTCTTTTTGCCCAAGAGAGATTTATCTGTGTTGAAGGCTTTCATGGCCAAAATTACTGGGTTGTTGTGAGTTCCAGAAGCATTCTCTCCTGTCATTTTGCCCACATCTATGGCCGACATCCTCAGAGGTAGGTTGTCAGGTCTGTTGGAAACTAGGCAAGTGGGGTTTATATATCTGTAGAAAGTCCAGGGTATGAGAAAGAACTCTTGTCTGTTTGAGGCAAGTGTGAATGTGAATGTTGCAATTTATCACCTTGATTAGCATTGAAAAAAGGAGCTTCTGCCAGTAAGACTGCTGACTTGAAGATTGGGTTGAAGGTTGCCAGTTCCAGTCCAACCCAGGGAGAGTGCAGATGAGCTCCCTCTATCAGTTCCAGCTCCATGAAGGGACACATGAAAAGCCTCCCAAAAGGATGGTAGTAAAAGCATCAAAACATCTGGGCATCCCCTGGGCAACGTCCTTGCAAACTGCCAATTCTCTCACACTAGAAGTGACTTGCAGTCGCTCCTGACACAAAAAAGCATAGAAAAGCCTTGCAGCGGCAAAGCCTGGCTGCTTCCTGCTTGGGTAAATCCTTTGTTGAGAGGTGTTAGCTGGCCCTCATTGTTTTTTGTCTGAAATTTCCTTTGTTTAGTGTTGTTATTTATTAACTATTCTGTTTTTAGAGATTTTTTAAAATACAGATACAGGTAGCGAGATGTTGTTAATTTTCATAGTTTTCTTCTTTATGTTGAAATTGCCTACATGCTTGTGGATTTCAGTGACTTCTCAGTGTAGTCTGGTTGCAAGGCTTTTCAATGATACTCAAGCTGGCCAACTGCAACATTCACACTTGCCTCAAGTAGACAGGAGTTCTTTTAATTTAAATGGTGAATAGGGAGTTCTTTTTCAAACACTCTGTATAAACCCCACTTGCCTAGTTTCCAACAGACCTCACAACCTCTGAGGATGCCTGCCATAGAATTGAATTGTTTATTATACCAGCCATAGGCCATGACATCAAATAATATGCAGCAATAAACACTTTCCAATATAAACATTAAATCTTGTTCCATATACTGGGTCTTTAGTGACGTGGTAACAATAATAACCTCTGAGGATGCCTGCCATAGATGTAGGTGAAACGTAAGGAGAGAATGCTTCTAGAACAGGGGTCCCCAAACTTTGTAAACAGGGGGCCAGTTCACAATCCTTTGGACCATTGGAGGGTCGGACTATAGTTGGCCACCAAGCAATAATAATAATAATAATAATAACAACAACAACAACAACCAGTACAGGTGGTCCTGGTGGTGATCGGCACATTGGGTGCCGTGCCAAAAGATCTCAGCCGGCATTTGGAAACAACAGACATTGACAAAATTACAATCTGCCAACTGCAAAAGACCACCCTACTGGGATCTGCGCGCATCATCTGAAAATACATCACACAGTCCTAAACACTTGGGAAGTGTTCGACTTGTGATTTTGTGATACAAAATCCAGCATATCTATCTTGTTTGCTGTGTCATACAATGTTGTTGTGTTAATAATAATAATAATAATAATAATAATAAAGAGGGTTGGGAGAGACCCTTTGGGCCATTGAGTCCAACCCCCTTCTGCCTTTGTGCACCAAAAGCACAAGCAAAGCACTCCTGACAGATGCCCCCCGCCTCAATATTAATAATAATAATAGTAATAATAATAATAACAACAACAACAGTAATAAAGAAGGTTGGAAGAGACCCCTTGGGCCATTTAGTCCAACCCCCTTCTGCCTTTGTTCACCAAAAGCACAAGCAAAGCACCCCTGACAGATGGCCTCCCAGCCTCAATGTTAATAATAATAATAATTATAATAATAATAGAGAAGAGGAGAACCCTTGGGTCATTTAGCCCAACCCCCTTCTGCTTTTGTGCCGTGGGGGCCGGATAAATGGCTTCGATGGGCCGCATGTGGCCCCCGGGCCTTAGTTTGGAGACTCCTGTTCTAGAATATGGCCACACATCCCGGAAAACTCACAGCAACCCAGGGATTTCTCTGCCATGAAAAAGGAAGCCTTGGTTCCATTCAAACACCCTCCTTCCAGATACAAAAGCCCTCCTGTTTCTCCCAGGGAAAAGGGGGCCATGGGCCTCGGCCAACCCCTGATTATGATCTCACAGATGGACGTGCCCTCCCGCCCAATGGGAGCCACGCAATCCCTCCATCCTCCTAAATACAAGCAAGTCCCGCCCCCGGCCCTGCCCAAGAGAGGGAGATGTGATATAAAAGGGAGCGGGCGGCGCCTGCCTTCCCCATTCTGTTACTTACATCGACTCTTAGCTTGTCGGGAGAAGTAACACCAGAGGTTTCATTTCTTTCCCCCCTTCTTTCCTTCTCCTGCAATTCTTCCTCGTCAGCATCATGGTGAGTCAGAAAGAGAACAGGAGGAGACATTGCATGATGGAGGAAGCAAAAGGCAGAGCCTAGAAGGAGGAAATGAATGGGGAGGAGAGAGAGAGGAAGGAATGTGGAGGGCGAATGAATGGCATTCAGTGGAGGATTAGGGAAGGCAAGGAAGCTGATAGGAAGGAAGGAAGAAGGCTGGTTTGGAGCCTTGCGAACCAGTGGAGAGGCTAGTGGGGCATTTCGGGGTGTTTTGGTGTTGGAGGAGGGAAATATTGGGGGGAATTAGAGATAGAGAAGAAAGTTGATCTGAATTTTTAGAAAGATAATTTTGTCTCGTAATATTGAGGAAGAGTGGGCGGGTCTCGATGGGAGGGGGAATTGGACACGGGTGCGTCTGCACTGGAGGATTAGCGCAGTTTCGCGCCATTTTGACCTGCCAAGGCGTCATCTGGTTACTCTTTAGTCTTCCATGCCTCGATGAACTAATCCCAGGATTCCTTCGCCTCGAGCCACGTCAATTAAAGTGTGGCCAACCCGCATTAATTCGACAGTGTAATGTTCAATGTGTTGTCGAAGGCTTTCATGGCAGGAACCACTGGGTTGCGGTGAGTTTTCCGGGCCACGTTCCAGAAGCATTCTCTCCTGACGTTTCGCCTGCATCTGTGGCAGGCAACCTCTGGTTGTGAGGTCTGTTGGAAAATTAGGCAAGTGAGATTTATATACAGTAGAGTCTCACTTATCCAAGACTCGCTTATCCAAGATTCTGGATTATCCAATGCATTTTTGTAGTCAATGTTTTTCAATACATCGTGATATTTTGGTGCTAAATTCGTAAATACAGTAATTACAACATAACATTACTGCATATTGAACTGATTTTTTTTGTCAAATTTGTTGTTTAACATGTTTTGGTGCCTAATTTGTAAAATCATAACTAATTTGATGTTTAATAGGCTTTTCCTAAATTCCTCCTTATTATCCAAGCTATTCGCTTATCCAAGGTTCTTGGATAACTGAGACTCTACTGTATCTGGAGTGTCCCACCTTGGACCTTCCACACAACACTTGCCTAGTTTCCAACAGACACCACAACCTCTAAGGATGCCTGCCATTGATGCAGGCGAAACGTCAGGAGAGGATGCTTTTGGAATATGGCCATACAGCCCGGAAAACTCACAGCAAGCCAGTGAAGATGTTCTGGTGTTATAGAGCTGGGAGGGGGACGAGTAGAGAAGCTTCTAGAAAGTGGCTAAAAGCTGCGTGCGGTTGGCAAGCTTATATGGAGGCGTATGGTGGGGAAGAGGCCTAGGGCACATCTACACAGTCGAATTAATGCAGTTTGACACCACTTTAACTGCTCTGGCTCAATGATGTGGAATCCTGGTAGTTTTTTGCCTTCTCTGCCAACGATGGCAAGGCTGCAACTCCCATCATCCCATTGCATTGAGCCAAGCGGGGTCGAACTGCATTAATTCGACAGTGTAGCTCCAGTCCTAAGTACGGCTTATCTATTTCATGGCAGCCCCTTCCACACGGGCCTGTATTCCAGAATATCAAGGCAGAAAATCCCACAATATCTGCTTTGAACTGCGTTATCTGAGTCCACACCGCCATATATTCCATTTAAAAGCGGAGATTGTGGGATTTTCTGTCTTGATCTTCTAGAAGATAGGGCCTTTCCTCCTGCTGGTTTCTCACAACGACCCTTTGAGGTAGACCCTGGCAAGATCACCAGGTGGATGAATGGGAAAGTGAACCCATTTTTCTATAATCTAATAACCCACATTTTGAAACACGGGGCGGTGAGGTAGGGAAGAGTGCAGGAATGTGGGGAAGGGGGTGAATATATAGGCTCGTGGCGGCCCCTTGGCTCCGCCCCCTCGCCGGCCGTTACATTTCCCGCGCAGAGGTAGGCGGCGCGCGCGTTTGGCTGCCTCCGCCGCGTGGAGAAGGGCGGGGCTTTGCATGTGCGCATGCGCGAGCGCAAAGGCTTTCGCCGCAGTAGATTCGGCGCTGTGGCGCTGGGGGAGCTGCGGATGTTCCGCCATTACTGAGGAAGGATGATGCAGGCACCTCTGAAAGCGCCATTTCCCCCTCCCTCACCCATTCCAATACACAAAAAGAAGTCGAAACTGGGTTCCTGTGAGTTTTCTGGGCTGTATGGCCATGTTCCAGAAGCATTCTCCTGACGTTTTGCCTGCATCTATGGCAGGCATCCTCAGAGGTTTTGAAGTCTGTTGGAAACTAGGCAAATTGGGTTGATATAGCTGGAGTGACCAGTTTGGGAGAAAGAACTCTTGTCTGAGGCAAGTGTGAATGTTAACTGGCCCTGATAGAATCATGTCTGGAATTCCCATTTTCAGAGTGGTGTTCTTTATTTGCTGTCCCGATTTTAGAGTTTTTTTTAATACTGGTAGCCAGATTTTGTTCATTTTCATGGATTCCTTTTTTCCTCTGGCTACCAATATTAAATAGCTCTAAAATCAGGCTAGTAAATAAAGAACACCACTCAGAAAACAGAAGAATTCCAGACAGGAAACAATCAGGGCCAGCTAACACCTCCCAACCAAGGCAGTAAGGAGCCGGACCTTGAAGCTGAAGGGTATTCAGTGCTAATTGTTTTGAAGTCTGTTGGAAACTAGGCAAGTTGGGTTGATATCTGGAGAGTCCAGTGGCTAATTGCAACATTCACACTTGCTTCAAACAGACAAGAATTCTTTTTCCCACCCTGAACATTATTCCACAGATCTATAAACCCCACTTGCCTAGATTCCAACAGACTTCACAACCTCTGAGGATGCCTGCCATAAATGCAGGCGAAACGTCGGGAAAGAACGCTTCTGGAACATGGCTGTATAGCCCGGAAAATTCACAGCAACTCATTGATTCTGGCCATGAAAGCCTTTGACAAGTTGAAACTATTTTTCTCTACTCACTTTGCTTCCCTTTGTAGTTCAAAGACGTGGATAATGTGTAGCAAAGCACTGTAGTCAGCCATGCTTTGGAGAGGAATAATACGGTAATATACTATGTAACAGTATTGTATTTCATTTGTTACTTGCCTTTCCTTGAGATGGGCCCCACATAGTCAAAACAAATCGGGTGCATTTACTATAGAATTAATACAGTTAGACACAACTTCAACTGCTATGGGATCCTGGGAGTTGTAGTTTGGTGAGGCACCAATGCTACTTGGCAGAGAAGGCTAAAGACCTTGTAAAACTACAGCTCCCAGGATTCCATAGCATTGAGCCATGGCTGTTGAAGTGGGGTCAGTCTGCATTCATTCTACGGTCAAGATATACCCATAGATCAAACGTAAGACCATTAAACCACATATATTAAAAGACAGATAGCTATTACTAAAATCAAACATGTAAAGTTGAAATCTAAAATTGATACAACTTTAATTGTGTTTTAAATTTCTTTAGCTATTTATGCTACAGTCTGGGGGTGGCTCTGTAACAGTACAGAGTCCATCTTTGATGGACAGGTTGAGTATGCCTCTTGCAGAAATGCTCTGCAATCGTCCCTGAGATGGTGACCCTTTTGCTTTCTGGTGGTCCAGTGTACACAAATATTTGTTCTGTGCACAAAATTCATTAAAAATACAGTAGAGTCTCACTTATCCAACACTTGCGTATCCAAGGTTCTGGATTATCCAACGCATTTTTGTAGTCAATGTTTTCAACACAACGTGATATTTTGGTGCTAAATTCGTAAATACAGTAATTACTACATAGCATTACTGTGCATTGAACTACTTTTTATGTCAAATTTGTTGTATAACATGATGTTTTGGTGCTCAATTTGTAAAATCATAACTTAATTTGATGTTTAATAGGCTTTTCCTTAATCCCTCCTTATTATCCAACATATTCGCTTATCCAACATTCTGCCAGCCCATTTATGTTGGATACGTGAGACTCTACTGTACCACATTTGATTATGTGTATAAAGTGTATTTGAAGCATAAATGAATTTTGTTTTTAGTTCATCTTCAAAATATCTCATTTATATGCAAATACTAAAAAATCTAGAAAAAGTTGAAATCCAGAGCACTTTGGATAATGGGCATTCAACCTGTATTAGAAGTCTTGTTTCTGATCATCTTGGGAGGCTGCAATCAAAGCCAAAGTTGCTTTGGGTAGTCCATGCAAATGGGAAGGCCTGTGAAAGTCTTAAGTAACTGGCTGAGATGGAGTTCTCTCCTTCCTGGGAGCATTAATTGAGTTGCATAAAAGTGCCCTCAAGCACAGCTATGAAATTCTCCCAAACCATATCCAGTTGAAGAGATACTGGTGAAAGTGTAAAGCTGAAGAGAAGAACTGGCTCTTTCCCTAGAAAGACCCTAATAGGGTGGGGTGCATAGATCATCTGCAACTCCTTGCTTGCCATGTATTAGGCCCCATCTGCGCTGATCTTTAATGGTTGGAAGCTAGTTTCAAACGGCAATAGCCTTGACAACAAACTCATATGAAAGCATGCAAAAGAAAGTGCTTAATGTGCATCAGTGTGATTTGTGTATAATTGCCATCTGGGCATCAAACTGGTCCCAGGATTTCCGTAATCTGCATTGTGGAACCACTTTCTTCAATACTTGTTTGAAACTGCATTAAAGGGTCTGTTGATGGGGGCCTTAGATGTCCCCTAATGTCTGAAAGCTTCTCAGAAGAGCATGACATACCAGGGCCATCTGTCTTTGGGAAGGGCCAAAAGGAATGTTTGAAGCAGGTGCCATTGGGTCTGTGGTAGCGAACCAAGTGCAGGGATGGAAGAAAGACATATGAAAGGAATCTGAAACTGGCCTTGAGATAATCCTGGAAACAGGCTGCAAGCAGATGTCCCTCATGTTTTGCAGGAACTGCCATTTTGTTGAGAATCCCTGTTTCTATTTGCAGACGTGGGAGGCTGACTGGCTGCTGCATCCGCTTTCCTAGTGTGTCAGCTGATGGTTTTGGAAGTGGTGTGACTGCTCACAGGCCATTCAGGGTGGTGCCTGCAGGAAAAATACACTCAATGCTTTGTACTGAGCAGCTTATTCATGGTGTTTTTATAGACCACAGCATTCCTCTCTGTGAGTGCCTCTTCCATAATGCTGGGACTTCATTGTTTTTGTCAGTAAAAGCTAGTGTTAGGAATGCTGTCTTCCAGCCAGCAGAGTGCCACAAATCTGGCTGTTACAAACTTAACTGGAACACAACCTTTTTGTCACACTCATTTTTTACGTTCTACTTCCTAAAAAGTTTGAGGGATTCTCTGACATTTTAACATAAATCGGATCATTAACAACTGTATCAGTTACAGAACACTTCTAGCTCCAAAGATGTTCTGGGGCAGTTCTTTATAAAGAGGACTAATAGGGAGAATCTTTCTACCACAAAGTACAAAAGATTACTCCACTTCCATTGATAAAAAGAGTTTCTCCCATTTGAGGGGAGAAAAACCTCTTGCAAGCTGTGGCTGCCCTGCAGCAGTGTGCTTTAAAAAAAAAAAAAACCAATCATATTGACATTACACTTCCTATTGAATGGTTACTGCTAGGTGAAAAGACTAACAATCTTAGTCAGTTTGGTTCCTTGAGTGCTCATCGCATTCCAGAATGCCAGATAAAGCCGCAAATAATTTAGTTTGTAGACTGATATTCTTTCAAGTTTCCTGAAGCCGCCATATGGTCTGAGGATTTTTGGACCTGTCATTTTAAAAATAAAGTATTCCCACCACAAGCTCTTATGCCACTTACCATGGACTGAGTAGGGCAGCTGCACACAAGGCTCAGTAATTTTAGACCCAGGACTGAACAGACGCCCCATTTGGATGACCGTTTGTATTATTTCCATTGTTAAGCGTAAAGCTAGCACTCACTACTCACTCGGTGCTCTCCAGCTACAATACTACTGCAGCCCTGCTATGGTAGAGCAATTAAAAAATCCTCTAATTTTGAAAATGTTCTGAAAATATGCAGCTTTACATTTTTGACCTACATCACAATATTTTGGCTACACAAGTAAAATGAAATAAGTACACCTGCTTTTGGGGGGGGGGGGGTGTTAAATTTTGTTACTATAAAAAAAGAAAATATTTCCAGAACAGAAAAACTAAAATGTGTAATTTGTAACCATGGGTGACTATACTTTTTAAGAAAAGAAGTTACAGTTCCTAAGAACTAGGGAGCATGCCTGCCTGGCAACACTGAATTTGTTTGTTGTTGCCATAATTTCCTGTCACTAGTAGCTTTGAGTGGCAGAGTTCAAGTGGGGTATGGTACTAAGTTCCAGTTCTTGTTGCCTCACTGTCTCTGTAGTACAGTAGAGTCTCACTAATCCAAGCCTCACTTATCCAAGCCTCTGGATAATCCAAGCAATTTTTGTAGTCAATGTTTTCAATATATCGTGATATTTTGGTGCAAAATTCGTAAATACAGTAATTACAACATAACATTACTGCATTTTTAACTACTTTTTCTGTCAAATTTGTTGTATAACATGAAGTTTTGGTGCTTAATTTGTAAAATCATAACCTAATTTGATGTTTAATAGGCTTTTCCTTAATCCCTCCTTATTATCCAAGATATTCGCTTATCCAAGCTTCTGCCGGCCCGTTTAGCTTGGATAAGTGAGACTCTACTGTACTTGCAAGTTTTCCTGTAGTTTCCATAGATCTAGCAGGGCAGAAACCCAAATTCTACCAATAGGAGGAAAGTGACATAAGAATTCCTATACAACGAAGACTACGCAGAGTAACTGATCTAAGTGAAAACCTAACCAACCAGCCTATATGCATAATAATGCGTGAAAGTATAAGAGCCCTGATGAATCAGAAAAATAAGCATACCTAGTCCAGCATGCTGTTCTCAGACTCCTGTGCCCTTGAAGCCCTCAAGTAGGGCATGAGGGTAGTAACTCTGTCCCATTGTCATCTGCAGCTGGTATCCAGAACTTAAATATGGCTATATTAGACTGGAATATCAGTATGCAAAGGGATTTTGTGGCATCTTATAGACTAGCTGAAAGAAAGAAGTTAGTAGACTTTTATAGACTTGCGTCTACTTCCTCAGATGATATTCAGAAGCATATCTTATCTGAACCTGTATATGGCAGACAGTCATTATTGGAGTCTTCCTTTGTTAATTCATCTTGTCTTTAATCTAGACAATCTAGACATGGAGTTTTTGGAACTGAAAAACTAAGAAAATTGGGACTATGTAAAAACAGATGGTAAGGGTCTCTATAGTTCTCCATCTACTCTGACGTTCTTTCCTCATACATGGTAATAGATATACAGGTATGTGCTGCTTGGCTTCAGTAAGACAAAAATTTTCAACTGTTCTTCCCTTCTTATACAGCGTGAGTGCATCTCCATCCACGTTGGCCAAGCCGGAGTCCAGATTGGCAATGCCTGCTGGGAGCTCTACTGCCTTGAGCATGGCATCCAGCCTGATGGGCAGATGCCCAGCGACAAGACCATTGGGGGAGGAGATGACTCCTTCAACACTTTCTTCAGTGAGACGGGAGCTGGCAAACATGTCCCCAGGGCTGTCTTTGTAGACTTGGAACCAACTGTGATTGGTGAGGAAACAAGCCACTCCGAACACATTTTATTTTCTCAATGCATATATCCACAGAAAGATGCCTTAATTTTTGTAATTTTTCCACAGATGAAGTGCGCACAGGAACCTACCGGCAGCTCTTCCACCCTGAACAGCTCATTACTGGCAAGGAAGATGCGGCCAACAACTATGCCAGGGGCCACTACACCATTGGCAAGGAGATCATTGACTTGGTCCTTGACAGGATCAGGAAACTGGTAATTACTTGTTGATAGGCTTGAATCAGGATTGATGTGTGATTTACTGGAGAATGTATCTAAGGGCACACCAGTGAGTTGTTTTTTGTTTTTTTTAAATGAGAGCAGTCTTGTGCAGGGGTTCTGAAAAAGATTATTTCTGTGGTCGAAGGCATGCTAATAGAAAAGCTTGGATGTGCATGCACCCTGAAATCAAACAATAGACAAATGGGAAGTTAAAAATTAGCAGACTGGTCAAACGCCAGAAATACTTCTCATATAACATATTTGATGTGTTTTAAGTGCTCTCCTTTTAAGAATGACTTTGTCTTAAATATGTACTACCAGGTTACAGCTGCTTAATGCAGCAATCACATTAGACAACCTACTTCAAGTTAGCTACATGGAGCAATGATTGGCTCTTTATTTAGCATAGTATTGGAGGCACTCTTCATTAGTTGTATTCAAAAGTATAAGACTGGCATGAAGTGCTTTTTCAGAGTCCGAACATAGCATTACAACCAACACAGTGCATAAACATTTCAGTCATTCTGTGATGCACAAATCAAAATTGGGCCTTAGGCTAATTTGTAGAAAGACTTCATGGAAGGATAATATGTGAGGGAATAGTGAATGAGAGCAGAAAACTTACAAGAGCTGCATGTTTGAATATGCACTGTCCATACTGTACCTTCACTGTTTCTAGGTTTTCTGTTTCTTTTCTCTGTCACTCTATTTCAAGTTCCTATGTCTTTGCACATAGGGCATCTCCCACTTCCTTATTTCTTTGTGTTGTTGATGCTTGTTCTGCCATTTCCTCCTGTATGCTGTAGCTTTCATTTTTATGCCATTTCTTCTGCCTACCCTCCTTCACTACTCTTCATGTTTCTATCCACTAGAGATTACTTTCTAACTTACACACACATACACAAACCCCAAACCCAGGAAGTTTACAGCAGGCAACTTCAACTAGCTGTTAGGAATTGTGAGAGTTGTAGCCCAAAACACCTGGCGTGCCGAAGTTTGCCCATGCCTGGTCTACAGTGTGACCTATGGTCGGAAGAGAAAGTATGGGGGTATCACATGTGCTGTCAATTTCTTTCGCTTTTGGAGGAGCTTTGGAATTTACTGATTGAGAGTCTATTAGTAACTTACATTCACACATCCTCACTTTGGTGAGGATTATTTTCCTCTTGTACTCCATCTAAAAGCCTCCCACTACTTGACAACTGTCGATCAGGGGCATAAGTGGAAATTGCTGCTCTTACCAAAGAAATGGGATGAGGTGAGCTAGGAGAAAGAAAAGGTTGATGTGCTATATTAGAGAGTGCACGCTTATTTTCACTCTGACTGAGCTGCTTCTCCAGGGTCTGAATCCCTCTCTTGTAATAAACAACAACAATAAGGCTCCTTCCTAGGGCTTTACAGCTGCCAGACAATAGGAGGGTGTGGAGCTGTATGTGCATAACTCCCTCTACTATGTTTAAATATCTGTTTTCTGTGTAGGTGGTCCTGTTTTGACTAACAAGCAGTTGACGTAAGGTCTCTGTTCAGCATTACAGGGAATGTTGCTTTGGTAGCTTGCTGTTTATATAAGAACTGGGCCTAGATTGTCTGCCTTTTTATCCTTTGCTTTTTGCAGGGATACTTCTGGCACAAATCTTAGTGTGACTGAGGGTCATAGAAAGAACATCCCTGTTCTCATACCTGCCTAAACTTTTAAGCTTTATTTTCACAGCTTGTCCATGATGAAGGAATTGGCATTGTTTAGAGCCAGTAGCCCTCAAAAGGCCCCATCCCCTGTAGGCCTAACCTACTTTAAATTTACTTGGCAAGCAACACAGGGCATGTGGAAATAGTTAAAGGTTGTGGGAAAACATTCAGAGCACAGTTCAGTAATTGTCCGGTGACAAAAGATTGTCATTTTTCTCCTGGCTGCCTGCAATCCTCAGACACAAGTTTTTTGTATCCATCTTACTATGAAGAACCATTGCCTTTCTCGATATAAACAGAGTCACAAAGGAATTGTCTGAACTAGCTAATTCCAGTTCCTGATTATAGACTCAGTACTGTTGAGGTTAACTTAATTCAAAAAGGTTTGTAGATATTAAGTTAGTGTCATAGACAGAACGCCATCAAATAGAGTACAACACAGTTTATTAAAGTTACAGAACTAAAAAATGCCCGTAGGAAGCAAAGGACTAGGCAAACACTTGTCTTCAGTGTGAAAAGTAACAGAAACAGCTCCGTTTGAATTAAAACGGTTCGAAAGGATAAACCGGGTTAAACAGGAGTTTAATCCGGATTAAAACAAAAGTGCTTACTTCAGCCTGACAATTTAAACAAACAAAAGTTGGAAAACAGAGGTCAAAATGAACACAAAAAACTGGCAGCAGATTCCTCTCTGCTACTCAACAGCTACAGATGAGTAACTCCGGCTGTTTACTCCTCCGTGCAACGAGCGAAATCCGGGTCCAGGCACATCAATCAGGGTAACGACGGTCAGCATGGGTCCCAATCCGGTCCAAGGTCGAAAGCCAAGTGCAGACGTCCACAAGTTCCACCGATAGCCACAGAAGGGATAGTCCAGGGTCGTAGTCAGTCAGTCAGTCCAGCGTCAATCCAGAGTAGGTAATTAATGTCCGTCAAAAAGACGACGGAGGTCCAAGCTATCAAGATTAAACACAAGTTGCACAGAAAAACCCCACACAGTTCCTCCCGCCGTCTATGCCCAGTGTCCTTGGTAACTTACGTATCCAGCAACGAATCACACCCGTCTTCAGGAAGTTCCCCAACAAGAGCCCAAGCGTTCGTCCAGATTACCTTGCCCAACGCAATTAGCCATTTTGATCCTAAACCCCATTTTATCCCAGTTCATAACTCCTCATCGCTGTCAGCTGCTATCCTAATTCCAGGTGCCTCATCATCATCATCCTCATCAGAGCTAAAACACCTTTGACTACGCCCCACAGCATCCCCGGCTGTGGATCCCGCTCCATCCCTCCAGCCCGTCCATGGGTCTGATCCTGCAACCCGCCAATTGCCTCCCATGCTATCATTGCCGGTGACACCCAAATCCTCCCTCACACGAGTCCACTCCATGTCATCCTCCTCTGAGCTAACCATCTCTTCCTCCATTCCCTCGGTAAAACCCTCAAATGAGTCTTCATCTGTTGGTTCTGCAAATAAGTCCCGGAGCTGTTTCCTTTCACGCTCCTCAAAAGAGTCTGACTCTCGAGGAGTCTTACGACCACGTCTCCTAGTACCGGAGCCAGAAGGCTCAACCATAACAGTTAGTTTCATAAGTGCTACTGGATTCCTTTATACCTCTTTATTAATCCACAACAAAGTAATGGATATGTCTGTGGACTATCATCACTTGCTGAGTACACCACACTTGTAACTTAAGGATAGGAATCTCATCCTGCTGAATGTGATTGAGTTGCAAATCCTTAGCAGCCTTAGCCATAGTTTTCAGAATCTCTTTATAAAAAACCTGGATATCTGTCTTTTCCTCACACAGGCTGATCAATGCACAGGTCTCCAGGGCTTTCTGGTCTTCCACAGCTTTGGTGGTGGCACGGGCTCTGGGTTTACCTCCTTGCTGATGGAGCGTCTCTCTGTTGACTATGGGAAGAAGTCCAAGCTGGAGTTCTCCATCTACCCAGCCCCTCAGGTCTCCACAGCTGTAGTTGAGCCCTACAACTCCATTCTGACCACCCACACCACGCTGGAGCACTCCGACTGCGCCTTTATGGTAGACAATGAAGCCATCTATGACATATGTCGCAGGAACCTCGACATCGAGCGCCCCACTTACACCAACCTTAACCGCCTGATCAGCCAGATTGTGTCCTCCATCACAGCCTCCCTACGATTTGATGGTGCCCTGAATGTAGATCTGACCGAATTCCAGACCAACTTGGTGCCCTATCCCCGTATCCATTTCCCCTTGGCCACCTATGCCCCGGTCATCTCTGCTGAGAAAGCTTACCATGAACAGCTTTCTGTAGCCGAGATCACCAATGCTTGCTTTGAGCCGGCCAACCAGATGGTGAAATGTGACCCTCGTCATGGTAAATACATGGCCTGTTGCCTCTTGTACCGTGGGGATGTGGTTCCCAAAGATGTCAATGCTGCTATTGCCACCATCAAGACCAAGCGTAGCATCCAGTTTGTGGACTGGTGCCCCACTGGTTTCAAGGTGGGCATCAACTACCAGCCCCCTACAGTGGTCCCCGGGGGTGATCTGGCCAAAGTGCAGCGTGCTGTCTGCATGCTGAGCAACACCACCGCCATTGCGGAGGCCTGGGCTCGCCTGGATCATAAGTTTGACCTGATGTATGCCAAGCGTGCCTTCGTCCACTGGTACGTTGGGGAGGGGATGGAGGAAGGAGAGTTCTCCGAGGCCCGGGAAGACATGGCTGCCCTGGAAAAGGATTATGAAGAAGTGGGTGTGGATTCTATTGAAGGGGAAGGGGAAGAGGAAGGAGAGGAATACTAGATCTGCTCCCTTACATCTCTTAGCTGCATGCCACATCTTCATGTTCTTTTCAGCTTAACACACGTAGCTTGCTTGTTAGCTGGGGCAGTGTTACTATGAAGGAGTGCAGCAGTAGGATGTCTCGCCATTCCACTATGTGATCATGTCAATTTTCCATGTCTTTGTAAAGGTATCATGTCTGTGAAATAAAAGGCTTTTAAAATCATAGTGGTCTTGATGTAATGCAATTTGTTTCAGTTAGAAGGCTTCAGAGAAATGCTCGTTTCCTCCAATTCAGATATTTCAAATGTCACAAACTACTGGGAGAGGTTCTATGACCTTTTGAGTTAGCAGGTTAAATTAGTTTTATGCTTGTTTCTTTGGAACTGATATCGGGTATTGCAACTTTCACTTCCAGCTTCCCATGCGGTGACATGAGTGAAGCCTCTCACAGAATGGTAAAACATTTGGGCGTCCCCTGGGCAATGTCCTTGCAGACGGCCAATTCTCTCAAGTCAGAAGCGACTTAGTTTTCCAAGTCACTCCTGACACAAAAGCTACATAGTGCTTGAAGCCTCAGAATTTACTGTTGCAAGAAGTGCATGATTGGGTTGCTGTGAGGTTTTTTTTTGGAGCTCTGGCCAATGCATGATTGTTAGAACTACCTAAATCAGATGTAGGCAGAAGACCAATTGGGCAGATAGCTCCCGGGGTGATAGGTAGCAGATGAAAATTTCTGGTTCCCAGTTACTTACATGAACTCCCACCCAGTGCTCTATTCTGCTATAGAAATATTTATTGCAGTGCTATAGAAAACCTAATAAGCACCTTCCATTCAGTTTCTGAGATTGATGTCACAATAATTTCAATAACTGAAGGAGGGAGTTTCAAAGATGCAGCCACCAACAAGAGGACATTCGTTAAATGGCATGAGAAAGTAGTGCTATAATAGATTCTTTCAAACAGCCTAGATTCAAGCCATATAAAATTATAGGTTGTCTCAATCCATTTGACTTGTGTCTAGAAATGGGTTTTTTTTGTGTCGGGAGTGATTTGAGAAACTGCAAGTCGCTTCTGGTGTGAGAGAATTGGCCTTCTGCAAGGATGTTGCCCAGGGGATGCCCAGATGTTTTGATGTTTTTACCATCCTTGTGGGAGGCTTCTCTCATGTCCTCGCATGGAGCTGGAGCTAATAGAGGGAGCTCATCCACGCTCTCCCCTGGTTGGATTCGAACCTGGCAGCCTTCAGGTCAGCAACTCAACCTTCAAGTCACAAGGCTTTAACCCACTACGCACCGAGAGCTTAATAACCAATAGAGTTGATACAACACCAAGGGGTATATGCTCCCCAGGTAGCAATCTGGTTTTATCTCTTTGGACCACTTGTTTCTGAAAACTTCAAAATGCAAACACACGACCTACTCATGGTTGATTCCAGGAGTTACCCCCAAATTACGAACATGCATTTTCAAGGTGAGTATAACTCAGTTAACAGGTTAAGACACTATTTCCAGTATCAATGGACCACAATTCTCTGGACGAAGCTCCAATTTATTGACTCATCTAGTCTACTACAGCAGCCATCATTGCTTTTAATTCCAAAATTTATCTTTGGATTTGTGGAAATAAGTAATACACCTGGATGTCATCAATATACAAGTGACACCTGACTCCAGAAAAACTCCCAGCGTTTCATAGACAAGAAGTCAAAAATCGTGTTCTGGGTTTTCCCCTTGGGGGGGGGGGGGCAGCTATTGTAAAACTGCCTCCAGTTACCATCCTAGAGCAGCAGCCCAGCAGGATAACATAACATTTACACTGTTGAATGAATGCAGTTTGACACTACTTTACCTTCCATGGCTCAATGATATGGAATCGGGATTTGTTTAGTGAATTCCAGTACTCAGGCAGAGAAGATTAAAAACTAAAAACTTCAGCATTTAAAGTGGTGTCAGACTGCATTAATTCTACAGTGTAGATGTATTTGTGGTTGATGGTAGTAACAGTCACTGAGGTCCAGCAGAACCAACAGAAATACAGTCCCTTTATCTGGTTTTCTGCAAGGTATCATTTCTGAAACGAGGCTTCTTAGCCTAATGTGAATAGCACTTTAGTGCAACTCTTTTTTTTCACAGTGTGGGGAATGTAACTGGATTCCTTTCTCTTTGTCTAGCGACATGTACACTATGTAAATGCTGATTACGCAGAGAGCAAATGGATGTGAGCTTGGAAACTGTCTGGAGCCAATTGAGACCATAGAAAACAAGTCCTGCTTCCATTGTGAGTACAGTGGCAACTGTACTCACAACTGGCAGTCTGACAAAGCTTCATTGTGTATTTAGTGGGTCAAAAAAATTATCTGGCCACCTGACAGTGATCGGATCACTGTTTCATTGAATGCTCAGCTGCAATGAGCATGAAACATGTCCCCTGGACTGGATCAGTTTTCACTCATTCCCTCCTAAAGAGGCTTATAACACAGCCCCAGAAACCTTGGCTTAAATAATCAGGGTGCGAGGGATGAGACCGTTTGTTGCTACCAAATAATATTATTTGTTTCTTTGCTGCTGCCAATTAATAATTATATACTTTTGCTGCCACCATATAATAACATGTATGTGCCACTGCTCTCCACTGCCAGCATGCAGAGAGATCCAAAGATGGAGGGAAACACTGTCTTATAGAGCAATGGTTAAATAAGCAGACTGGCCACCTCTTTATAATGTTTCTCAGGAAGACACACGAACACTTGGAGTGAAATAAAACAGAATTATGATGTTTATTTGTACTTGAACAAAAATGTTGCATATTGGTTTCCATAAAAATAACAGGCTTTGCTTTAATAGTGAATGGTTCTTAAATGGGAGTTTCTTGAAAAATATTGTTTCCTCACAAAGAAATATTAACAGGCTTTTCAAACCTTAGAGACCTCTTCCCAGAGACTCCAAACTTAAGCACTCTAAACTCTTAGAGGCTCACTATAGTTCTTAGCTTTTCTCCCTGAAGGCTAATTACTTTTTCCCTCAAAGAGGTCTCTCTCAAACAGTTCCCAAAACCTTCCTTTCTTCCTCCTTAAAATTCACTTCCTAGCTCTACAAACACCAAACCCTATGTAACTCACTATCTAGCTAAATAGCTCCAACTATATCTCTAGCTCCGCCCACCTCTGGTTGCTAAGCAACTCCCTCCAATTTCTCCAACTAATCAGACTACACTTCCTCACATGAAGCTGCCTGATGACTTCTCCCCCTTCTTGGCTTAGCTTTTCCAAGCAAGGCCTTGAACTGCCTTATACACCAACCCTGCAAGGTAGGCTAATCCGTTACACAGGATTTATAAAAAAAAAATTAATGTAACTTCATTAGAATGGCTTTTTATATTTACATCTCATTCATACCACCACCTCTCTCCTCGCCACCACCATCTGCTTTATGATTAGAATTAAAAAATATTTCCAGAGCTGAACAGAGGGGGAGCAACAAATTTATTTTATTTATATCCTGCTTTCCCCCCAGCACAGGATCCAAAATGGCTTACGAAAAGCTACAATTCAATACTATTGAAATTTGAATTCAAAAAATGTCAAAACATGATTAAATCACATTAAAACACCATCTCATATTTAAAAGTGTGAAATCATTTATTTAAAAACCTCAACAATAACTAAGTGAATGCCCCATCCCATGCCTCACCAAAGGGGCCTGTGATCATGGTGGTAACAAGAGAAAGAAATTCCCCGAGGGTCTGAAAACCCTGCAAATACAGCCATTCAGGGACTAAGGTTTTCATATCATGGCATGTGATTGTGCTCTGGACCAAGAGCTTAGAAATTCAATGTTTTTAACAGTGTGGTCTTAGAGGTGCCTGTGGTCTTTGTAAACTGCTTTTGTGACACTCAACCCTTTAGTCTCCCTGGTTACCCTTTTTCTGATCCAAAAAATAGTAAACACTCTCTTAAAAGCTTTCAGGAGATGCATTGCATTTATAAAATTATTTAACATAAAAAGTTTTCAGTCATTTCTTTTCTTGATTGTCTGTGCAGCTTCCACAGGGACTCAAGGACAATATTTGGTGCAATATTTCATCACTTTTTTACTGGAAGGAGCAGAAAGGGAGTCCTAGAAATGTTCCCTGCTTTGTCAGAACAAAACTGGAACAATGTAATCTGCAGAACAAAATTGATGTTTACTGAACAAAGGCTGCATTTGCAGCTTGCCAACACTATAACTGCAATAGCTCAATACGATGGATTGATGGAAGTTTTAGTTTGGTGAGCCACCAACATTCTTTGTCACAGAAAGCTAAACCTATACTTGCAATGATTCCTCTTATCATAAAGCAATAGAACTTAAAGTGATGTCAAAATGCATTAATTATGCTTATTTTAATTTGGATTGTATAAGTAGAGTACAACATAACCACATTTCCTCACGAGAAAATATAGAAGATAACAAAGGTGACGTATACTATGTATATCAATTTTAACAAAGAGGAAAAAGTTCAATATACATTCACTCTCTTCCATTGTCACCTATTGTTTCCACCATATCAATACTTTACTCGTCCCCTACTTATATCCATACCTTTTCCACTGTTTTCCCTGTTTTTTCCCTTCCCTCTCCCATTTACCCCTTCCCTCCAAGAACAGTCATACGTTTCCTATATCATTTATTCTATTTGTTTGATCATAAAGATAGTCAGGTTCAATTCCTTATATTTTCTGTTGCCCTTAGCCTTGGCTATCGTTTCTTCCCATTTCCATTCCCATTTCCCCCAGGGTATCAATTAGTATATTTATTTTTCCTATCCATAATGGAAAATCTTGAATCATATAGTCTGCTAAATATTCATACCATTTTTGTGTATGCAATTTTTATGCTCTTTCCATCCTAGTAGCTTGTGCCACGGCTATGTTTTGTGGTCCAAGCCTTTACTGCTGCTTTCCCCTTCCAGTTTCAGGGTATAAAAAAACCTGTTTTTTATTCAACCCTATTATTTGCCCTAATAATTCCTCCATTTCCCCCTTTATTTTCCTTCAGAATTCTTGTACCTTGGCACAGTCCCACCATATATGAATAAAAGTTCCCATTTCCCCGCATTCATGCCAACATAATTTAGATGTCCTTTTCATAATTTAGGCTAATTGCTGGGGGGTTCTATACCATTTTGTCAGTATTTTCCATTGCATTTCTTTGACCTATAAATGTTTACATTTTTTATTGAATTTATATACAGATTTATGCACTTCTGATTACAAAAATGCATTCATTCCACAGTATATGCACCCTAAGAGTTCTGAGGCTGCCTTGCAAGCAACATATTGAATCAAAAGTAAGTGGACAGCAATATATTAAGAGCTTACTATTTGCTTGTTTAAAGCACTAGATGCTTCCCATTTTCTGGGTCTTGAAGAAAAATGAAGTGCAAGGATCAATAAGTTCAAGTAGTTAGCTAGCCGCAACATTAGTTTAATGTCTGTGGAGAATCATAGTGGCTTGAAATGACATTCAAGGAAATATACTCTGTATTCAAAGCTGTTCTCATATAACAGAGTATTCAGTTCATATCTCAAACTCCATATGTCAAACTAAAAGTCTTTTGAGATAATACATTTTTTCTGTCCTCCTGACTTTTTGGACAACAGCCTTCTGCTCTTTGAAAACTCTTGCAAGACCACTAGATGTCACTATCTCTCTCTCTCTCTCTGTATTCAAATCTCTATATTTTTTTATTGTGTGAGAAGCGACTTGAGAACATATTGCAAGACGCTTTGGTGTGAGAGTATTGGCGTTGCCCAAGGGACGCCCAGATGTGTTACTGGTAGGCTTCTCTCATGTCCCCGCAAGCTAGAGCTGACAGATGGAAGCTCACCCCATCTCGTGGATTCGAACTGGCAACCTTCAGGTACAGCAACCCAACCTTCAGGTCAGCAGTTCACAAGGGTTTAACCCATTGTGCCGCTGCGGCTCCTTTCTAGTCTAGATACTCATGTTTGGATCGCTACTCAGCCCTGGAAACCCACTGGGTGACCTTGGGTAAGTCACCCTCTCTCCGTTTCAGAAGAAAGCAAGGGCAAACACCCTATGAATAAATCTTGTCAAGAAAATCACATAACAGAGTCACCTTGAGAGTCACTGTAGATTAGGAAGTGCTTGAAGGCACACAGCAATTCCTGAAAATGGTAAGGAGAACAGGTCTGGAATGATACCTGCTATTGTAACTTTTTTGTCTCTTTCAAGTTGTTTCCTACCTTCAGCAACCCTAAGGCAAACCTATCATAGGGAGTACTTGGCAAGATTTATTCAGAGGGGGTTTGCCTTTGCCTCCCTCTGGGGCTGAGAGAGTATGATTTGTCAAAAGTCACCCAGTGTGTTTGCATGACCGAGCAGGGATCCTGGTCTCCATAGGCATAGCCCAACACTCAAACCATTACACCTTACTGGAGATGTGTCATCATAAGCTACTGTCCTAAAAATATAAGGAAAACAGGATGCTGGTTGCCTGGGCAGTGTCTTCGTGGCAATATAATGGCATGCATATTATATAATCTGTATCTGGAAATTAGCTGAAACCCAGAGCGATATTTAGTGTTATTAATGACAAAAAGCAAGTCATCTGTAGTATCTACTTCTTGGGATCCCATCCATGGGTGCACCTACACTGTAGAATTAATGCAGTCTGACATCACTTTAACGGCCATGGCTTTGTGAAGCATCAGCACTCTTTGGCAGAGAAGGCTAAAGACCTTGTAAAAGTACAGCTCCCATGAATCTATAGCATTTAACCATACAGGTTAAAATGGTGTCAAACTACATTAATTACAGCATAGAACCAGCTTATGGCTGTCCCAGGCCAGTTGTGGCTGTGGGACCTTGTCTACCATTTCTGTGTGTGCGTGCATGTGGGCACACGTCCGCATATGCATGGGCCCCATGTGGAATTGCACCTCATGATCTTTAAATCTTTGGAAATGAGATTTTTGGGACTGGAGCAGGCAAGATAGCTGGTGGTGCCGCCTATCTCCTTCAGCTATCGATATAGGTTCAGATAACATTTGTTCTAGCTATTGACTATTGTATGTTACGTTGTCTCCCCTGTTACCAAGGGATATCTGTAAAAACCACATTTTTTATATCTGGGGTCAAAAAAAAACAGCCGTGGGGTGACATGCAGGGCCCAAGGTGCACTTTTTCTACCCCTGCTCTATGGGGTTGTATTCCAGGGAGGTTTTTGCAACCTAGCAATCTCTATTACAGAATGTTCTGCTTAATCCTGCAACACTGGTGGCAGAGGTCCTAACCAGTATCAGGAGGGACACTAATCCCATACTTTTTCTCTGTTATTTGCCAGGCCAAAGTCCAGGACACAGGAACTTTGCTAAGATGAAAGGCTAGTAATATCAGCTCTCTCTCTCAGACAGGTCCTTCCAGTGCAGAATCTTCCTTTTGGAATACTAACCGCTATGGCTCTGACTTTTCCATTAGCAAGTGGTGTCTGCCCTGAACCGACTTGGTTTCAATAT
This sequence comes from Anolis carolinensis, assembly GCF_035594765.1. Classification (NCBI taxonomy): domain Eukaryota; kingdom Metazoa; phylum Chordata; class Lepidosauria; order Squamata; family Anolidae; genus Anolis; species Anolis carolinensis. Next base: position 166,248,463 of record NC_085842.1, read on the forward strand.
AAGCTACTGGAAAACAGGGACATTAAGGGGCTCAAGGCTAGCAATTCCTTTTCTCTGGAGCTATCTACACTGTAGAATTAATGCAGTTCTTTAATTGCCATGGCTCAATGCTATGGAATCATGGGAGTCGTAATTTTACTAGATTTTTAGTCTTCTCTGCCAAAGAAGGCTAGTGCCTCACCAAACTGCAAATTCCATTATTTCATTGCATTGAGCCCTTCCAGTGAAAGTAGTGTCAAACTGCATGAATTTTAGATGCAAGTTTGTGTGTGGTACCTCAAAATATTGACTTTATTGAGTGGCGCTTCTCTCCATGTATAGTACATGGAATTTCTAACACATAGGCTAGATCCACAGACATATAATGCAGTTTGAATGATTAATGTAGATCCATATAATGCAGTTCATTAAAGTTCAAACTGCATTATATGGGTCTACACTGTCCACATAACACTGTTTCAAACTGCCTTATATGGCAGTACAGTGTTCCCTCACTTATTGCTGGGGTTAGGTTCCAGAACCACCCGCAATAAATGAAAATCCGCAAAGTAGGGACACTATATTTATTTTAATATTTATACATTATTTTAGTAGTTATATACTATTTTAAGCCTTTATCAACCAATTGTGTGTTGATAAATCACCTTCTTCTCCTTCTGTTGCCACTTGAGCTCCTTTTCTCTCCTTTTGGCTTCTCCTTCCTCACTTCCTTAGGCTGTAAATTGTAATTTTTATGATTTATAATAGTCTTTTAGAGTTTATTGAAAAACCGCGATATAGCGAATCCGCAAAAAGTGAACCGCGAAGTAGTGAGGGAACACTGTATAGATCCAGCTAGTGTTTCCAAAGAGGATGTGAAAATGTTTACATTTTTTTGTTTTCTTCAGTTTTTCTGCCTCGAATAAGCATGTATAAATACATGGTCTTGTTAGAAGCAGTCATTCCTCTTTTCCATTCTCTACCTACTGAATATTATTTATTGAATGGCATTCTTTTGTTAAAGTTCCTTGTGGGAGAGAATAGGCATGATATTCCTCTGTGTTTCTACCAATTGGGGTCACAACATTAAAAGCTAACACCTGTGATCATTTTATAGTACAGTAAAGTCTCACTTATCCATCATTCGCTTATCCAACGTTCTGGATTATCCAACGCATTTTTGTAGTCAATGTTTTCAATATATCATGATAGTTTGGTGCTAAATTCGTAACTACAGTAATTACTACGTAGCATTACTTCATATTGAACTGCTTTTTCTGTCAAATTTGTTGTATAACATGATGTTTTGGTGCTTAATTTGTAAAATCATAACCTAATTTGATGTTTAATAGGCTTCTCCTTTATCTCGCCTTATTATCCAACATATTCGCTTATCCAACGTTCTGCCGGCCCGTTTATGTTGGATAAGTGAGACTCTACTGTAGTTCATTGCCTAACCATAAGATGTTTTGCAAAATCAAGGCAGATCCTCAATGCATATAAATTTGCTAACTTTTTATGAATCAGACATAGAAAGAGAAGACTTACTATTGACCCAGAGAAAGGAACTTGCGCAAATTCTGTTTCAAAAGACAAACTGAAACAAGAATTACTTTTTGTTCCCAGGGGAGCTGTTTCATCATCTGAAAGGGAAGCTGTTTCATCACTTTTGTAAATGTTGTGCAAGATGCATCAGTCAAACTCTGTGAGTTAGGAGGCTAGCAGAAGAGTCCAAAGTGTTCACGCTTGCATTATATTAAGACTAAATAAACCGTATTAACATGAGAAACAACTTCTGATCCTTATTCCATCATTAGCACACATTAAAATCAGTTCCTTTGAGGACTGAGGCCTCCTCCATGCTATGGGATTGTTTGTTAAGAGAAGCCTGTTTCATCTCTCTGCAGAAGATGAGAACTGTTTCTTAGTTTGCATCTACACTGTAGAATTAATGCAGTTTCAAACCACTTTAACTGTCATGGCTCAATGCTATGAGATTCTGGGAGTTATAGTTTGGCGAGGAACCAACCCACTTGGGCAGAGAAGGTTAAAGACCTTGTAAAACGGCAACTCCCAAGATTCCATAGCTCTGGGCTATGGAAGCTAAAGTGGTGTAAAACTGCATTAATTCTACAGTGTAGGTGCACCCTCAAAGAACTGGTGGTTTTAACACTGGCATGTTATTGGTTAAGATCAAAGCAATAAGATTTTTTTTTAATTTAAAAATTTACTCATCCTTTTGCCTTTTAATGCTGCACTTCATACATTTGTCTTGTCAGTTTCATATGAGTTGGTTTTATTTATTGTTTCTCCTGCTATCGCTTACCCATTTGGTTTTATGCGACTTTATTATCTAAACGTAACAGAAACAATGCTGTAATTTTTACGTTATTGCAGGTGACTGAAAAATAAGCATACAGCAGCATTTCTGAGAAGTTTGTTCCAGATACCCGTTAATCATATTAACAAGAGGCTACGGCTGCTAGTCTAGTATTAAGGCTATGACTGAAGATTAAGAAAACAAAAATAATGACCACAGATGGTTTCCATCACTTCAAAGCAGGCAATGAAAACATTGACATAATTTTCCTTTGGCTCAGTCATTAATCAGAAGAGAGGCTACGATCAAGAAATCAGAAGAAAACTATACTGAATGGAATCCACTTGTATTCTACTGGATACTAAGAAAAGAGGTGATGTCAGCAGGTTTTGAAAAATAATGGACTTGTGGTGTCAAAGGCCTTCATGGCTGGAATCACTGTGTTGCTGTGAGCTTTCCGGGCTGTTTAGCCATGTTCCAGAAGCAATGTCTCCTGACGCTTCACCCACACCTATGGCAGGCATCCTCAGAGGTTGGAAACTGGGCAAGTGGGGTTTATAGATCTATGGAATGTCCAGGGTAGGAGAAAGAACTCTTGTCTGCTTGACATAAGTGTGAATGTTGCAACTGGCCAGCTTGATTAACATTGATAAGCCTGGCAGCTTCAAAGCTTGGCTGCTTCCTGCCTGGGGGAATCCTTCGTTGGGAAGGGGTAGCTAGTCTTGATTGTTTCCTGTCTGGAATTCCCCTGTCTTCCGAGTGTTGTTCTTTATTTACTGTCCTGATTTTAGAGTTTTTAAAATACTGGTAGCCAGATTTTGTTCATTTTCATGGTTTCTGTTGAAATCGTCCACATGCTTGTCGAGCATTTCTGTGTTCTCAAATAATATGCTGTGTCCAGCTTGGTTCATCAAGTGCTCTGTCATGGCTGACTTCACTGGTTGAATTAGTCTGCTGGTTGGATTAGTCCAGAAATGTGGTTTGGTGTTCTGCTAACTTGCAGGCTATTTGGCTTCTTCCCTCTTCCCTCAGAATTCCCCCAGGCAGTAAGCAGACAGTCCTTGAAGCTGCAAGGCCATTCAATGCTGATCAAGGTGGCCAATTGCTACATTAACACTTGCCTCAGACAAAGAGTTCTTTCTCCCACCCTGGACCTTCCACAGATATATAAACCCCACTTGCCTAGTTTCCCAACAGACCTCACAACCTCTGAGGATGCCTGCCATAGATGCGGGCGAAACGTCAGGAGAGAATGCTTCTGGAACATGGCCATACAGGCCGGAAAACTCACAGCAACCCTATTATTATTTATTTATTTATTTACAGTATTTATATTCCGCCCTTCTCACCCCGAAGGGGACTCAGGGCGGATCACATTGTATACATATAAGGCAAACATTCAATGCCATATACACATAGAACAAAGACAGAGACAGACGCAGAGGCAATTTAACCTTCTCCTGAGGGGATGTTCGATTCCGGCCACAGGGGGAGCAGCTGTTTCATCATCCACTGCGACGGCACTTCCTCATTCCAACGGTGGCTGGATGATTTTTATGGAGTCGTAAATTAACACACTGCGCCCTGGTAGTGGCGCAGTTTGTTAAAGCGCTGAGCTGCTGAACTTGCAGACCGAAAGGTCCCAGGTTCAAATCCCGGGAGCGGAATGAGCGGCCGCTGTTAGCCCCAGCTCCTGCCAACCTAGCAGTTCAAAAACATGCAAATGTGAGTAGATCAATAGGTACCGCTCCGGCGGGAAAGTAACGGTGCTCCATGCAGTCATGCCGGCCACATGACCTTGGAGGTGTCTACGGACAACGCCGGCTCTTCGGCTTAGAAATGGAGATGAGCTCCAACCCCCAGAGTTGGTCACGACTGGACTTAACGTCAGGGGAAAACCTTTACCTTACCTTTTAAATTAGTTAAATTAGCCTCCCCACTTTATAAGTGGTACCTTAATTTCCTACTTGATAGATGCAACTATCTTTTGGGTTGCCAGGTCAGCAACAAGCAGGGGCTATTTTTTTTTTTTAATTGTCGATTGCTCACCCCGCCATGGGCTGGCCTCGAACTCATGACCTCTTGGTCAGAGTGATTTATTGCAGCTGGCTGCTCACCAGCCAGCTGCAATAAATTTTATTATTATTACAGTAGAGTCTCACTTATCCAACATAAACGGGCCGGCAGAATGTTGGATAAGTGAATATGTTGGATAATAAGGAGAGATTAAGAAAAAGCCTATTAAACATCAAAATAGGTAATGATTTTACAAATTAAGCACCAAAACATCATGTTATACAACAAATTTGACAGAAAAAGTAGTTCATCACACATTAATGCTATGTAGTAATTACTGTATTTACGAATTTAGCACCAAAATATCATGATATATTGAAAACATTGACTACAAAAATGCGTTGGATAATCCAGAATGTTGGATTAGCGAGTGTTGGATAAGTGAGACTCTACTGTACTACACTGCAGAATGAATGCAGCTTGACACCACTTACTCAATGCTACGGGATGCTGGGAGTTGTACTTTTACAAGCCCCTTCTGGAAAAGAGTGCTATTACGTCAGCAAACAACAACTCCGAACGATGCCACATCCGTGAAACGCGCTCTGACTCACTCAATGCAGTGAAATGTCGAGGGCCGCCTTTTCGCCGCCCGTTGTGAGTGGCTGGCGGCGCCACAATGGACTTGGAGCTCAGCCTATTACGTGGCGCCGTGGCCTCCAGGGGAAGCGAATGGGAAGCCGCGCCTCCTCGCAACGATGTGCGCGTCGCCGAGGGGCGGGGCCTAGGGACGTTTGCTCCTGTCTCCTTCCTTTGCCCGTGGCTGCCTTCAGAAGTAGGTCGGTTGGTGGGCCGTTGGGCGTCTCTCGCGATGGGACGCGGCGCGGTGAGGAGAGGCGAGTGAAGTCGGGCCCAGGAAGGAAGAGGAGGAGGAGCAGTGGTTCCTTCCTTCCTTCCCTCAGCGTGGCTCCAGCGGCCCTGGGTCCTGCCTGGGCGCCCCGTTCCCTGCTTCCGCCGGCTCCTCTACCAGCCGCCCTTCCAGCCTTCAGCCATGCGGGGCCGGGGGGCATGGACGCCGCGGAGCACGACGCCCTCTCCGCCCGGGAGCAGCTCTTCCACGAAAGGGTCCGGGAGTGCATTGTGAGTCAGGGGCTGAGGGGGAAGCTTCACGGCGGGGCTTTCTTAAAGAGAGCAACAAGTGTGGGTATGTTTACTTCACAAGAGTGGCCCTCCCTTTGGGTATGTTTACTTCAGAGAAAAGGAGGGCCGCATGAGAGCCATGTTTAAATATCTGAAAGGATGTCACACTGAGGAGGAGAGGGGGAGGTAAGTTTGTTTTTTGTGTTGTCGAAGGCTTTCATGACTGGAATCACTGAGTTGCTGTGAGTCTTTTGGGCTGTTTGGCCGTGTTCTAGAAGCATTCTCTCCTGATGTTTCGCCCATATCTATGGCAAGCCCCTCAGGTTGTCAGGTACTGTTTATTGGAAACTAAGCAAGGGAGGTTTATACGGTATATCTGGAAAGTCCAGGGTGGGAGAAAGAGCTCTTGTCTGTAGGAGGCAATTGTGAATGTGGTAATGAATCATTTAGCATTTAATGACCTTGTTAGCTTTAAGACCTGGCTGATTTCTGCCTGTGGGAATCCTTTGTTCAGAGGTGTTAGCTGGCCCTGATTCTTTCATGTCTGGAATTCCCCTCTTTTCTGAGTGTTGTGTTTTTATTTACTGTCCTGATTTTAGAGTTTTTTTAAATACTGGTAGCCAGATATTGCTCATTTTCATGGTTTCCTACTTTCTGTTGAAATTGTCCACATGTGCTTGTGGATTTCAGTGGCTTCTCTGTGTAGTCTGACATGGTGGTCCAACATTTCCGTGTTCTCAAATAATGTGTTGTGTCCAGGTTGGTTCATCCAATTCTCTTCTACGGCTGACTTCTCTGGTTGAGTTATTCTGTAGAGCCTTTCATGTTCCTTGATTTTTGTTTGTGTTTGCTGTGTTTTGTGGTCCTTATGTAGACTTGCCCACATCTGAATGGTATACAGTAGACTCCTGCAGAGGTGAGAATGCTGTAAGCTGGCCAATTGAACCATTCACACTTTCCTCAAACAGACAAGAGTTCTTTCTCCCACCCTATACTTTCCACAGATATATAAACCCCACTTACCTAGTTTCCAGCAAACCTAACCACCTCTGAGGATGCCTGCCATAGATGTGGGCAAAATGTCAGGAGAGAATGCTTCTGGAACATGGCCATATAGCACGGAAAGCTCATGGCAACCCAGTGATTCCAGCCATGAAAGCCTTTGACAATACATTAGGAAGAACTTCCTGACAGGACATGCTGCTTGACAGTGGAGTCTACTTCACTTTTAAGTAGAGGCAGGATGGCCATCTGTCAGGGGTCCTTTAAATATGTGTTCCTTTATGCTAGAAGGGTTAGAAGGCACGATCATCAAGTTTGCAGACCACCAAACTGGGAGGGATAGCTAACACTCCAGAAGACAGGAGCAGAATTCAAAACGATCTTAACAGATTAGAGAGATGGGCTGAAACTAACAAAATGAAGTTCAACAGGGACAAATGCAAGACACTCCACTTAGGCGGAAAAAATGAAATGCAAAGATACAGAATGGGGGACAATGCCTGGCTCGACAGCAGATCTTGGAGTCCTCGTGGACAACAAGTTAAACATGAGCCTACAATGTGATGCGGCGGTGAAAAAAGCCAATGGGATTCTGGCCTGCATAAATAGGGGTATATCATCTAGATCCAGGGAAGTCATGCTACCCCTCTATTCTGCCTTGGTCAGGCCAAACCTGGAATACTGTGTCCAGTTCTGGGCACTGCAATTGAAGGGAGATGTTGACAAGCTGGAAAGCGTCCAGAGGAGGGCAACTAAAATGATCAAGGGTCTGGAGAACAAACGCTATGAGGAATGGCTTAAAGAGCTGGGTATGTTTAGCCTGCAGAAAGGTTGAGAGGAGACATGATAGCCATGTACAAATATGTGAAGGGAAGTCACAGCGAGGAGGGAGCAAGCTTGTTTGCTGCTGCCCTGAAGACTAGGATGCGGAACAATGGCTTCAAACTACAGGAAAGGAGATTCCACCTGAACATCAGGAAGAACTTCCTGACTGTGAGAGCTGTCCGGCAGTGGAACTCTGCCCCGAACTGTGGTGGAGGCTTCTTCTTTGGAGGCTTTTAAGCAGAGGCTGGATGGCCATCTGTCGGGGGTGCTTTGAATGAGATTTTCCTGCTTCTTGCAGGCAGAGCTGGTCCAACAATGAGGCGAATTAAGCAGTCGCTTGGGGCGCAAAACATACAGGGGCGCAGTCAAGACTGCTTTTTCTGTTGATTTGTTGTAAAACATGATGTTTTGATGCTTAATTTGTAAAATCTTAATGTAATTTGATGTTTAATAGGCTTTTCCTTAATCCCACCTTATTATCCAATATTTTCACTTATCCAACGTTTTTATTTTTCAGTGATTGGTTTGGGGGGGGGTGCCAAAATTCTGTTTGCCTACACTTGAAAAATACCTAGGACCGGCTCTGCTTGCAGGGGGTTGGGCTAGATGGCACTTGGGGTCTCTTCCAGCTCTACTCCCATCAGCCTCATCTCTGGATCACAAGGTTGTCTTCTCACCCAAAGAACCTGAAGCCTACTACATTCACTTCTTTGAATGCATCTCTACAGCCTATAATTAATGCCGTTAATGCAGTTTGGCACCACTTTAAAGTGCTGGTTGTTATCTTTAAAGCCCTAAACGGTTCGGGTCCAGACTACCTGGCTAACCGCATCTCCTCATATGAGCCTGTTTGGACACTGCGCTTACTTTCACTGTCCTAGCTCATTACTGGCACTGCCCCTGTTGTTTGCTTTGTAGAGCCATCTTTTCCTGCAATTTGAACTCATTGCTACCGTGTTTCCCCGAAAATAAGACAGTGTCTTATATTAATTTTTGCTCCCAAAGATGCTCTAGGTCTTATTTTCAGGGGATGTCTTATTTTTCCATGAAGAAGAATTCACATTTATTGTTGAACATTAGGTGTAGTGGAAAAAATAATCATAATTGCCATTACAATAATAATAATAATTTATTTGTTTGACCAGTCATATGACCATTTCAAAGTGCAACATAATTTAAAAAAACAAGGCAAAAAGGATGGGAGGACAGCAGCTGATCTTCTGGTACGTACATTTACCGATCCTGCATGCTCTGGTGTTCTGTTCATTGGGCATGCTTCCAAACACAAACTTTGCTAGGTCTTACTTTCGGGGGAGGCCTTATATTTAGCAATTCAACAAAACCTCTACTAGGTCTTATTTTCTGGGGATGTCTTATTTTAGGGGAAACAGGGTATGAACCCTGGTGGTTGTGGTTTTACAAGATCACCAGGCTCCTCTGCTAAATATTGTGCTTTCTGTATTGTAGAAGAAATGCACTTTATAATGATAATAATATAATAACTTTATTTTTGTACTCCGCCCCATCTCCTTGAAGGGACTCAGGGCGGCTTACATATGGCACAAAGTGCCTAAAACAAAGTATAAAATAAACACAAAATAAAACCAGTAGTATTAAAACAACAGTTTGAACTCAGAACAGCACCCAATAACCTATAGTGTCAACTGTTGTAATAACACAGACAACTGTAGACAAGAAGACAGGAAAGGGATAGTGCAAGTTGTAGCTAAGGGACAAGGGCATGGGTGAAAGTGCTGTGCTGTATCTTAATTGCGGTCCATTGGGCTAGACATTCTCAAAGGCTTGCCTAAACATCCAAGTTTTCTATTTCCTCCAGGATGGAGGCCTGCCTAATCTCCCTGGGGAGGGCATCCCAAAACCAGGGGCCACCACCGAGAAAGCTCTATCCCAACTGTGCTTGTGACAGTGGTGGGACCACGAGGAGGGCCTCCCTGACAGATCTTAACACTCACGCAGGTATATGAGGGTGGGGGGAAGATGCGGTCACAAAGATAGGCAGGGTCCTGACCATTTAGGGCTTTATAGGTGATTACCTGCACTTTGAATTGGAACTAGAAACTTATCTGCAGCCAGTGGAGCTGTTTTAATAGGGGTGTCGTTTGCTCCGTATAATTTGCTCCAGTTAGCAACCTGGCTGCCAACCTTTGCACCAGTTTTAGTTTCCAGGCCGTCTTTAAAGGCAGTCCCACGTAGAGTGCATTGCAGGAATCCAGCCTTGATGTAAATAAGGTGTGGACTACCATGATCAAGTTAGCCTTCTCGAGGTATAGTTGCAGCTGGCGCACAAGTTTTAACTGTGCAAAGGCCCTCCCAGCCACCGCTGACACCTGAGAATCAAGCGCCAGTATAGAGTCCAGGAGGATCTCCAGACTGTGGACCTGCGTTTTCAGGAGGAGTGTAACCCCATCGAGCACAGCTTGCCACCCTATACCCCAATCGGCTTCACAACTGACCAGGATGATCTCTGTCTTATCTGGGTTAAACTTCAGTTTGTTAGCCCTCATCCAGTCCATCAAATGGGCCAGGCACTGGTCCAGGATCTGGGGGGCTTCCTTGGAATCTGGTGCAAAAGTGTAGTAGAGTTGAGTGTCATCCACGTAGAGATGGCACTGAACTCTAAAACTCCGGATTACCTCACTCAGTGGTTTCATGTAGATGTTGAAAAGCATGGGAGATAGAATGGAACCTTACGGAACCCCACAGGTCAATGGCCAGGCCAGGGGTTCAAGTAGGTATCTTCCAGCTTTACCAACTGGGTATGATCTTCCATGAAGGAGCAGAGCCACTGCAGAGCAGTGCCCCCAAGACCCATTCCAGACAGCCATCCCAGAAGGATGCCATGGTCAATGGTATCGAAAGCGGCTGAGATGTCCCAGGACCTACTCCCCCTGTCTAGTTCTCTGCAGAGGTCATCCATCAAGGTGACCAAAGCCGTCTCTGTATCCTGAAACCAAATCGCGATGGATCTAGATAATTGGTTTCATCCAAGAATCCCTGGAGCTTGCTCAAAAAGGGAAGATTAGAAATTGGCCGGTGATTGCTCAGTATCGAGGAATCAAGGGATGTCTGTTTCAGCACTGGTCTCACAATTGCCTGTTTTAGATTTGCTGTTCAATGTCCCTGATCCAACGAGGCATTTATAATCGCAAACCACTCTGCTAATCCCCCGCTGGCAAGTTTGATAAGACGGGAGGGGCAAGGGCCTGGAGCACATGTGGTCGTTCACACTGCTCCAAGGATCTTGTCGACATCCTCAAGCTGAACAAATCCATCAGAACTGGACAGACAGGTGTCGCCACATTGAGTTGTCAGATCGTATGGGGACTCCTCCTCCTCAGGACTACCCGTAAACAATTCAGTAGGTCTATTTGTTGAAGATGCAATGCGGGCAGTCGAGAAAGACTTTCTAGCTGCCCTTCTAGCCGCGGAGTAGGCCTTAAGTGAGGCTCTAGCCCAGGGGTCCCCAAACTAAGGCCCGGGGGCCGGATGTGGCCCATCGAAGCCATTTATCCGGCCCCCATAGCACAAGCGCAGAAGGGGGTTGGGCTAAATGGCCCAAGGGGTTTCTTCTTCTCTTACAACCCTTATTATTATTATTAAAATTATTAAAATTGAGGCTGGGTGGCCATCTGTCAGGTGTGTTTTGCTTGTGCTTTTGGTGCACAAAGGCAGAAGGGGGTTGGATTCAATGGCCCAAGGGGTCTCTTCCAACCCTCTTTATTATTATTATTATTATTATTATTATTATTATTAACATTGAGGTTGGGAGGCCATCTGTCAGGGTTGCTTTGCTTGTGCTTTGGGCGCACAAAGGCAGAAGGGGGCTGGACTTAGTGGCCCAAGGGCTCTCTTCCAACCCTCTTTGTTGTTGTTGTTGTCATCATCATCATCAAGGCTGTATTTGTTCCTGTTTTGTTTGTTTTTTTACTTCAAAATGAGGCATATGCAGAGTGCATAGGAATTTGTTCATAGTTTTTTTTTTTAACTCTAGTCCGGCCCTCCAACGGTCTGAGGGACCATGGACTGGCCCCCTGTTTAAAAAGTTTGGGGACCCCTGGTCTATCCCATCCGTTTGCTATAGGATCTGGCAGCAGGATCAGTGAAGAATCCCAGGATAGAAGGCATCACCTTGTTTCACGAGCTACAGATATTTCCCAGGAAAAGCTGAACCCCTCTATCAGTTCAGTATCCAACCAGGAGGCAAATGTGTTGACCTCTTCCCTGTTGAGTTTCATCCCATGCTATCCCGTGCCACACCAGTGAAGACCGCATGCTTCTCACCAGATTCTACCACGTGATCATGTGGGGCAGAAGGGAAGGATTCTGTATAATCTTTCTCTTGGGAGTCCTTTGCTTCCCTAGGAAACATATCTTGGAAAATTCATAGGGCAATGGAGATCTCTGCAGCCTGGCTCTCTCCCATTGCTTTTGATCTCTTGGTCTCCAGACCTGGGATAAGAATGAAACCAACCAAGGAAATCTACCTTTGCTATCCTTCAGCAGACAAGAGCTGATATAATTGTGGGATTTCCAATGTTTCCTCCGGTCAGTATGTAAACTATCATGATGAACAGAGGCTTCATCCCTCCTTATCTGCCATTTATTATGGGCAGGGGGAAGGAGACAATATCCTGGCTAGGAGAAGGAAGAGGAAGACAAAGCTGTGCCACATACTGTATATACTCGAGTATAAGCCTAGTTTTTCAGCCCTTTTTTAGGACTGAATTTTTAAAAATTTATTATTTATTTACAGCATTTACATTCCGCCCTTTTCACCCCGAAGGGGACTCAGGGCGGATCACATTGCACACATAAAGGCAAACATTCAATGCCATGACAATAGAACAGAGACAGAGACAAGACGCAGGCACTGGGCTGGCCTCGAACTCATGACCTCTTGGTCAGAGTGATTTGTTGATTTGTTGCAGCTGGCTTGCTTTCCAGCCTGCACCACAGCCCAGTCCTATACTCGGCTTATACTCGGGTGAGGGTCCTGGTGGGCTTATATTCAGGTTGGCTTATACTCAAGTATATATTATAAGTTTATTATTTTTCTCTATTATTATTGGTATTGTTACGTTTATTATTTTACTCTATTAATTATTATTATTACATTTATTATTTTACTCTATTATTGTTACATTTATTTTACTCTATTTTTATTATTAATACATTTATTATTTTACTCTATTACAGTCATTATTTTACTGCATTTATTATTATTATTACATTTATTATTTCAGTTTATTATTAAAAGGATACATAAGCACATTTACATTGAAGAAGATGAAAATAATGATTTAATCAGAGTTGAACAGTCATAACTTAAATTACAGTTTGATGTAAAGATTCAAAAACATTTAAATTACTGATGCCTCAATTAATGTAATTTTATTGGTATCTCGGCTTATACTGGAGTCAATGTTTTCCCAGTTTTTTGTGGTAAAATTAGGTGCCTCGGCTTATATTCGAGTTGGCTTATACTCAAGTATATACGGTAGTCTGGCAAGTGTCTCCACAAAAGGGCTCATGTTTATCTGTACCAAACCTCATGGGATGACAAAATGAATGCTCTTTTAAAACACTTTTTTTAAATATTGTAGCCAGTTTTGAAATTGCTGGCTCCTATTTACTGGCAGACATTTTGAAACAGACAGAAAGATAGTACGAACCCTGAAATCCTCTTGTTGATGTTGTATTGTTCACATATGTCTGAAGCTAATACGGTGAGCTGAGGTCCAACAATGCTGTCAAGTTTACGGCAAAATTCCAGGGTTGGCTGCACAGAGGCTGCAAAACAGTTTGGAAAAGGACACTGAGACTTCCCCCCAGTGTATGTCACAACCACTGATACCACATTTGCAGAAGATATAAAATATTATTTCACTGAAATGGGTAGACTTTGAGTCTACCCATTTCTGCTTCTAAGTAGACTGTTACAAAACCATGCTCTCTCTTCTACTATGTCACCCATGGTTCTTTAATACTCCACAGACAATCCTCAAGTTACAGGCACCCGACTTACAAATGACTCCTAGTCAAGAACAGAGGTGAGACCACAGGAAGTGAGAGAAATCTATCCCTTGGAAGGGAAATACACTCCTGAAAGAGTTATCCTGGAGGAAACGTCTTTCCACTGAAGTTTTCTCACCAATTCTTGTTTTCAAAACAAGCCAAAATTTTCAAAATCCAATTCTCACAGGGACAGAAAATGAAGTGAAATCTTCTGAACAGAGGCACAGACAGCAAAAGAAATGCTACAGGGACGTTAATCCTTCTTTATGCCATCCAAAACTTTTAAAAAATGGCTGGAGTTACATTTAAAATGTACCTGTTCAGACTCACAGAAAAATTCAACTTGAGAGCAAACCTACAGAACCTATTCTGTCAACAACAACTCTTTATTGATTAGTCAGTTTTGACCATATCAAAACATGTAAAACATACAAAACGTACACCCTTTCCCATACATACAGTAAAATCATGTAAAACAGTAAAACCATGTAAAAACAAGGCATCCTGGCCTACTAGCCTACCAACCCACTCCTTGGTAGTTGTGCAAGTACAGAATAAAAAGATTAAAAATTAAGATTAATTATTCCCTTTAGGTAAGGTATAAGCGGGGACAAGGGTAAGTAAAACTAGTGGCTTGTCCATAGTAAAATTTTAAATTTGGATTTTGTTATTGGCATTAATATCACAGCTGTCTGCTTCCATCTTCTCGCGGATGGCCAGCGCTTTTTGTGTAAAAAGGGTCAGTTTTAAAATAGAGTTTTTATCTGAACCCCGTAGAAGGATGTGCAGTTTCTCCTTATTCTCTAAATGAGTGTGGTTCTCAAGCAGAGGCTCTATTTTGTCCGTAACCCAGGGACTGCCTGCATTTGAAAAATCCTTATTTCAATCATAAAGGAAATAGCTCAAACACATCTGTCATTATAAATCCTCTGGTAAACCCCCTATAAAAGGAATAAGCCAAGCAAATGCCACTAAATAATTATTGAAAATGTTCACACGGATTTGTCAAGAGAAAAAAAAGAGCAGGTTATTTCAAAGAATATAATTTTATACTCACTATCAATCATAAAACAGACAGCTGCACTCATAGCCTGAAAGAGACAGAACATTTATCATAAGAATCTCTTCTCTGTCCCATGGAGATGCTGGAGTTAAGCTCTACTATGCTTCTAGTATACTGTATTATTGTTGTGTGCCTTGAAGTTGTCTTTGACTTCTGGCAACCCTAAGGTGACCTTATTTTATTTTATTTTAGCTTTATTTTGGCAAGACTTCTTCAGAAAGTTCTGATGTTGATTCTCAGGATGTTTCCAAAGAACATGAAGATCCATCAGATTAGGTCCTTGGTCTAAAGTATCTTAAGATCTTATGGAAGCCTAACTTTAGACCAGGGGTCCCCAAACTACGGCCCGGGGGCCACATGCGGCCCATCAAAGCCATTTATCCGGCCCAAGGAGTCTCTTCCAATCCCCTTTATTATTATTATTATTATTATTATTATTATTATTATTATTATTATTATTATTAACATTGAAGCTTGGTGGCCATCTGTCAGGGTTGCTTTGCTTGTGTTTTTGGTGCACAAAGGCAGAAGGGGGTTGGACTAAATGGCCCAAGGGGTCTCTTCCAACCCTCTTTTATTATTATTATTATTATTATTATTATTATTATTTATTAACATCGAAGCTTGGTGGCCATCTGTCAGGGGTGCTTTGCTTGTGTTTTTGGTGCACAAAGGCAGAAGGGGGTTGGACTAAATGGCCCAAGGGGTCTCTTCCAACCCTCTTTTATTATTATTATTATTATTAACATCGAAGCTTGGTGGCCATCTGTCAGGGTTGCTTTGCTTGTGTTTTTGGTGCCCAAAGGCAGAAGGGGGTTGGACTAAATGGCCCAAGGGGTCTCTTCCAACCCTCTTTTATTATTATTATTATTATTATTATTATTTATTAACATCGAAGCTTGGTGGCCATCTGTCAGGGGTGCTTTGCTTGTGTTTTTGGTGCACAAAGGCAGAAGGGGGTTGGACTAAATGGCCCAAGGGGTCTCTTCCAACCCTCTTTTATTATTATTATTATTATTAACATCGAAGCTTGGTGGCCATCTGTCAGGGTTGCTTTGCTTGTGTTTTTGGTGCCCAAAGGCAGAAGGGGGTTGGACTAAATGGCCCAAGGGGTCTCTTCCAACCCTCTTTTATTATTATTATTATTATTAACATCGAAGCTTGGTGGCCATCTGTCAGGGGTGCTTTGCTTGTGTTTTTGGTGCACAAAGGCAGAAGGGGGTTGGACTAAATGGCCCAAGGGGTCTCTTCCAGCCCTCTTTATTATTATTATTAACATTAAGGCTGTATTTGTTTCCATTTTGTTTTTTAACTTCAAAATAAGTTATGTGCAGTGTGCATAGGAATTTGTTCATAGTTTTTTTTTTTAAACTATAGTCCGGCCCTCCAACAGTCTAAGGGATCGTGAACTGGCCCTCTGTTTAAAAAGTTTGGGGACCCCTGCTCTAGCCTGTGCTTGGTCAGATGCATGCCGAGTCTTCGGCCAGCAGTACTCTAGTCATCTCGTCCGCTTCATCATCGCCAACTTCTCAGTGAACCAAGGAGCTGACTGGCACCTTTGTGGTTTTAAATTGAAAATGCGTTGAATATCGTTGAATAGTTTTTAACTGTGAATTTTTTAACACTGTTTATATTTTATTTTATTTTAATATATGTATGTTTGTATACTTTAAATTGTATACTAATACTTTTATGTTAAGACGCTTTGAGTCCCCTTCGAGAGAGATAAAGTGGAGTATACATAAATATAATAATATTTTGACTGTCATGGAATAGTGCTTTTGCTATAAGCCGCATTGAGTGTCTTTTTTTAGAGAGAAAAGGTGGGGTATAAATAATAATTTAATAATGTTATCAAATCCTGGGAGTTGTAGTTTGGGGAGGAACCGGCACTTTTTTGCAGAGACTGCTAGCACCTTGTCTTATAAAGCTATAACTCCCAGGATTTCGTAGCATTGGGCTATGGCAGTTGAAATAGTATCAAACTGTTAATTCTACTGTATAGATCAGTGTTGCTCAAACTGTGCTCCTCCAGGTGTTTTGGACTCCAACTCCCAGAAATCCCAGCCAGCTTATCATCTGTTAGGGATTGTGGGAGCTAAAGTCCAAAACCTCTGGAGGAGCACAGTTTGAGAAACACTGGTATAGATGCATCTCTAGTCTTGGGGAGAGCAGACTCGTTGTATTAGTGGGATTTGGGTCAAGTTTCCACCCATAAATAGGGATCCAGTAGCCAGATAAGAGGGGGTTTAATTTGAGGCAAATTGCTAAATTGGAGTTGTAATCATTTTCAGCCAATTCAACCAATTCCTCCCCCCCCCCCCCCCAACCTTCCAGGCCTCTCTGACAACTGCTTTGTCTTAATTATCAGACTAGGATTTTCTCTTCTCCAAATTTTGCAATATTAGTATCTTACTCCTTCTCCAACAAGTTCTGAGGACAGTTCTTGACTTCTCAACAACTTAATTTACCAGTTATTAAGAAACTGCTAATTTTGTTGTTTTGCTCTTTGCTTGATATGTCTCAGAATGGTTCCTTTATCTTTGCTATAGTAATAACCAATGTATTCTTTTTAAATGTATTGGAGACCACACCAATAACTTAGTTAAGCCTAAAATAATAAATATCGAATTGATACTGTGGGAAGTGATGCAACCAAGGCTTTTGAATAAACATTGCAACTGAGTAGAGAGTTGGGCCACCTTCTTTTTCATGGCCATATTCCCATCAAGAAATATTTTATTTCACCTTGAGACATGTTGATGCTTTATCAGCTACACTGCTGTATTCTATGTGTGATAGTATGCTGTTTGTTTGTGCACTCACAGGTCTGTGGACTTTGTGATCTTAACGATCTAAAATGTCTTAAGTAGTAATTCTAGATTGCCTCTCAAATGGAGAAAGACAGATTGTTAATTTCTGGTGTAGCCTTGTGTCACTTGGTTAAGGATGATATTCACATGTAACATAGTAGATGGTCTCCATTGTGCCTTTACTAATTGTGTGCCTTCTAGTTGATTGGGCAACAACTCCTATTAGCTTCATGCAACAGAGCCAGTGATTGGGGACACAATTGGTGGTTTTAATAAAAGACACCACCCAGATGGGAATGGTTGATCTGGTGCCGATTATGTCATAGTTCTCTGACATAATGGGTTCTTGGGTGCAACTTGCATGCACTTCTTAATACTTCAAGAGTCCCGTGTGTGTGTGTGTGTGTGTGTGTGTGTGTGTGTGTGTGTGTGTGTTGTAGTAGTGTGTGTGCATTAGTGTTTTTCTTAAAATGAATTGGGCAGCAGATTTATCCAGGACTTAGATGGGCAATCTCTGTTTGCAGCACCATGTGCACTGTCAGAGATCCATGGAGGAAGGGCAAATATAAAATCTCTGTGGTGTGCATAAATAAGCCTATATACATCTGCAGACAAGTGTTTTTTGAGTGGGGCGCAATAGTTTTTTAATTGATACAAGAGCATGCAACAGAACTGTTTACATGCCCCCAGAGCTTTTCTCTAACCTTGAGAAAAAAATTCTAATTTGTATATGTGCACAAGCACAGCTGTACTTGCCTTTGCTGGTCTTGTCTACATCCACATACAAAGACCCTTTAATTTTTAGGAGCTTGATGAGATGTGCAAGTGTGCAAAACTCATCACAGTGTTAGGACTGCATCAATATAGTTCATCCTTAGCAGAGACAGATGAGCTTGCACCCTGCTCCACGGTCTGGCTTGCCTTACCTGCTTTCTAAATCTGTGTTGTTTTCATTATGAGAGGACAGTCTGTTTGCTGGACTTGCATGGGAATGTTATCCTGTTCTGACCCCATATTTTAAACGAGGACTCTGCTGTATCATTTCCAGAACTAGACCAAGAATTCTTGGGTGTTTGCTGAGAGCTGCATTTTGACAGCTGATGTCCTGGCAGCTCAGTTTCCAGTTGCTGGGTAAAGTTCTAGATGGTAACATCATACATTACATCTTTATTTGTGGTTGTATCTCTGCCCAGTGATAACCACCCATATAGTGTATTAATGATAGGATAGGACTGAGAAGCCGAGAGATTCCTGGCATCTCTTGCTAGGGAGAGGAAGGAGGGCAGAGAGTTCAGCCTTCTCAACGTGGCTTTGTGGGCCAAAGGTTAGTCCAGAGTCTCTTCTGTGGACTCCAGAATATTAGCAGGGATTTTCAGTTCCATAACAGTCAGTTATCCGATTAGTAGGGAGAGTGTTTTGAGTTATGCAAGACAAGGATGTAGCCCCATACTGCCAACTTGGCATTGGCTGTGAGATTCAAAGTGTGTGGGTTTACCCGGGAGTTGCTAATGTTGAGCCATTAGCATAGAATGGCCGGTGTAAAGCATTGTTTAGAATCGAACGTTTGAAAATTATTTTTTAGTGTACAGTTCTCTAGCTAGTATGATAGCTGCTGAGTTTTAGGAATTGTTGCCCCCTCCAAAATAAGTCTTCCATGCTCTGGTTCTATGAAGAGCATAAGGCGTGCTCTGCTGAATTAGATCAAAGGTCTGACTAATCGAGTGGGGTTTTTCCCCAGCCATGGATAACCAGATACTCTAATGCAAAGGGGATAAAGGCTGTGTCATCTCTTGTAGACTCCCACAGTAACTGTTTTTTGGGTATCTTCAAGTTCTGTATCCCATGATCCATAGACATTTGCACCCTAGGGTCCCTACCTCTATTCAATAGAAATGATTCTGGTCAAAACCATTAATTGTCTGCTGCCTACTTCCCTCTATTGGGATTATTCTTTTTTTATTGCAGTCTTGGGCATCCTTTTCTCTAAAGCAGTGGTTCTCAACCTGGGGTGCCCAGATGTTTTTGGCCTACAACTCCCAGAAATCCCAACCAGTTTACCAGCTGTTGGGATTTCTGGGAGTTGAAGGCCAAAAACCTCTGGTTACCCCAGGTTGAGAACCACTGCTCTAAAGTATAGGTAGGGACATTTAATGAAGAACTGTATCAAAATGTTTTTTTTGGATGCTCAGTTAATTTTTGAGGGAGTATCACTGTTTATATGTTTAATTCCCTGGAAATTGCAAAAGTGGTCTGAGAGGAAAAAATTATTTTTGCAGAAGCTACATTGATTCTTCCTCAGCATGTTTTTCCCTTTTAGATACTTAATTCTTCAATAATGCTTTTCACCAACCAATCCAGAATAGATGTTCATCTAACTGTTCTTTGATTTCTTTGATGTTCCTACTTCCCCCCAAATTAAAATTGCATTGGTTATTTTCCTGTTGATTATGGAGAAGAACATATTTAGTGATTTTTTTGTGTTTTATGAAGAGATCAACAGTAGTACATAATGAGTTCTTTAAGAATTCAGCCCCAGTTCATACTAGGATGGCAGACTGCCAATAAATACCAGATGCTGTAAGTTATATTTCAGAGGAAAACAACTGGCAAAATATCCGAGTATTTCCTGTCTAAGAAAATTCATGAGGTCATCATAAGATGACAGGTGACGAAGGCACACACACTCAAGAATGCTCTCTCCTGTAATCCTAGTTTAATTTAATTCTTTGGATGCACTTCCCAAATATCCTTTTCTGAACTTATGCATTTGTCCAAAATTTTAGTCTTCTAATCTTGGAAGAGAAAATGAATTATCTGTAGTTTCCTGTATATTGATTATAATATTCCAAAGAATTGGCATGGATTATAGGTTAAGCAGGAGATCATATATGTATAGGGATTTAGCTAAACAGTAGTTGGACAATAACTACACTTCTGCCATTAACATAATCCCTTCCTCTGCCATCATTTTCATAGTGTACTGAATATGTTATTCAAAATGAAGACATGGATAATTCATTCCCTAGGCCATTATGATCTCTAGATAGAGATCTCTGTGTTAGTGTAGGTTCTGTGTTGTGTTACATTTCCTTCTGCAGAAAGACTTTCACAAAGGATTTTGATGTAAAAATATACACATGGAAACATTTGATGATCTGTTAAGACTTCATGGACAGGATATCATATTCATTTTCTGGGAATCCTCCCAGAAAAATCTATAATATAGAAGATCATATTACTATTTTCAGTACTCATAGGGTTGTTTTGCCCAACCCACTTAGCCACACATTTGATATCCATGGTTTCATTTACCCATGCTCCTAAACAACAGCTCCCCACCCCCCGAAGTGCTTGTAGGCCTCTCTAGATCCTTCAGTGTGATTGTGTGATATGTTTCTGGCCAAAGTTTAATCAAAATACAAGGTTGACTCTTATTCATGTAACCCCTGTAAATGCATGAATTGTTTGGTATTTTCAGTTACATATAATGAATATATATATAATACATATACATATGTATTCACAGTAATGTGATATACTCATACACACACACAAATATGCAAGAATCATAGTCCATTCTCTTCTGTCAAGATGAGCAGCCCCCCAAAGCTCCAAAGAGCCCACCTTGATGAATATATGCTTTTTTGTCGTTCTCTACGAAATCAGTTTCAAATCAGTCACTTGCAGCTTTTTGTCAGTAGCCCTTCCCATCTATATATATAAAAGGATAAAAAAATTTCGGCCTAGGACAAAACAACAAAACTACACATCCCAGAAACACTAAACTTGGCAACACAACCCCTCATCCATGCCTCTACGTTCATACAACAAAAAGAAAAGAAAAGAAAAATAAAGTCCTAATTAGAGGGAAAGGAATAATTATTTTTATCCAATTGCTGCCAGTTACAAGGCTAAACTCTGCCCACTTGGTCTCCTAGCAACCTACTCAGCCCAGGGGACAGGCACAGTTAGGCCTCAGGCCTCTTCCCCACTGCCTATAAGATACAGATTATCTGATTTTAACTGGATTATATGGCAGTGTAGACTCAAGGCCCTTCCACACAGCTATATAATCCATTTATAATGGACTTAATGTCAGGGGAAAACCTTTACCCTTTACCTTAACTACCACCAATTCCTCAATACTTTATTTCCCATACCACCATACTTCGCCACAGCAACGCGTGGCCGGACACAGTTAGTAATCTATATTGCTGTTGTCTGCAGGACATCTCTCAGTTATATGAGGCTCATATCAGTATGTGGGAGTTGGAGCTTTATGATATGTTGATATTGAAAATGTTTGTCTCTATCCAGAATATGTGAAGTTGGGCCCAGGAGTCTGACTAGTGTTTCTGTTAAGTTTCTTCAGCTGGAACACTTGAGGTGAGATAAATGTTTGGTGTAGCTCTCAGCTAGAGCTAGGCCCAGTCACAATAGAGACATATTCCTATATTATTTACATTGTGTGTATACATGCGTAATAACAGCTGAATATTGTGGATTTGAAGACATCTTTGTTATGCCCCTTCCTGTATATTGCATAATACCAGAGTTCAGCAAATAGAATAAAGATGTCTGTGGTAGTGTGGCTCATGAGGTTTAAGTCTCCACAGAGCCATGAAATTCACTTGGTGATGTTGAGCCAGTCACCATTTGTCAATCAGACTTACCACACAGAGTTGTTGTGAGGATGCCCTGAGGAGGAGAGCAATTGTGCACTAACAGCAAGAAAGGCAGTTCACAAGGATAGCTACTATTCAATGATGGACTGGTTGAGGTCCAACAAACTGAGGTTTAACCCAGACAAAGATGTCCTCCTGGTTAGCCACGAGGCCGATTGGGGTATAGGGTGGCAACCTGTGCTCGACGGGGTTACACTTCCCCTAAGGACACAAGTCGCAGTTTGGGGATTCTCCTGGATTCATTGCTGACGCTTGAAGCTCAGATGTCAGCGGTAGCTGAGAGGGCCTTCACACAACTAAAACTGGTGTGCCAACTGCAACCATACCTTGAAAAACCTGACCTGGCCACAGTGGTCCACACCTTAGTTTTATCTAGAATAGACAACTGTAATGAACTCTACGTGAGGCTGCCTTTGAAGACTGTTCGGAAGTTGCGTTATTGCAAAGATCGGCAGCCAGATTACTAACTGGGGCTAGCTATAGGGAGCTTACTATGCAGCTATTAAAGCAGCTCCACTGACTGCTGATAAGCTTCCAGGCCCAATTCAAAGTGCAGGTTATTACCTATAGAGCCCTATACACTTTGGGCCCAATCTATCTTCGTTACCACATTTCCTTCTACGAGCCGGTACAAGCTCTGAGATTTGCTGGGAAGGCCTGGGACGAGAGAAAGGGCCTTCTCGGTTGTGGCCCCGTGGCTCTGGAATTCCCTCCCTAGAGAGATTAGGCTAGCCTCCTCTCTTCAAGTTTTTCTGTCTAATCTGAAAACATGGCTTTTTAAGCAGGCCTTTGATCTTGATTAGAATTTTAGAGGTTAGACTCGAGGACTTAGTGATTGTGTCACTCAGGCACTTTGGATTGGTACTAGAAGACAATAATTTTATCTGCAGGTACTGCTGCATTTATGGAATTTTAAATTTTATTTGATGTTTTAGGTGAAAGTGTTGTTTTAATTTATGTTGTCATTGTTTTATATGCTTATGTAGTGTGTTTTTTATGTGTGCTTGGAGTGCTTTTGTGAGCTGCCCCGAGTCCCTTCGGGGAGATGGTGGCAAGATATAAAGTTTTATGATTATTATTAAGTATAACAATGAAGTCAGCTTTATACATTTTGAAATATTTAAGAGCGTTCACAAAAGCAGGCAAAAGAATTTCCACTCCCATAAACCATGGATTTCATGGGTATTGTAGTCCAAACATCTGGAGGGTGTTGAGTTAGGGATATCTGTAGTAAATCAGATTCTTGAAACTGATGTGGATTATGTATAGTGGGGGGGGGGGAAATTATTTAGTCAGATACCAATTGTACAAGGTCTCCTACTTAAAAAGATGTGATTTTCTGGATGTGTTTTCTCATGTTGTCTCTCATAGTTGAGGTCTACCTATGATGTCAATTAGAGGCCTCTCTCATCTTTTTAAGTGGGAGAACTTGTACAATTGGTATCTGACTAAATACTTTTCCCTCCACTGTATATATCTGATAGCCCATACCCACAAACCTGTTGCAATGCATCTAATATACTTCCCTATTTGCAAATCCCACCAAAAAGAGATGATGTTCCTCCTGTTGCCTGGAAATAATGTAGCAATGTCTTAGACATCCAGCACTCTGAAATTAATCTTCCCTTCATGGAGGCATTGATGCTTCTCCTGCATTGCACGGTCCTTAGATGAAATGCCAAGTGCTTTAGTTCATAGATATTGTTAAATGGGTCTCTGGTCCCAGTGGTGCAACAGACATGGCTTGTTTGCTGCTGTTGGCAGCTGGGATTTCTAATACAGTTAGTTTAGCATCAGAGAATGGGTCTTTTGATACAGGGAGTTCTTGGCTCCAGAAAGAGCTGAAGCAGCAAATGTTCTGCTGGCCGTTGTTGCTGAGTGAATATGGCACATGGAGTCTGTCTGTCAGAATAGCTGGAAACAGCAGCCAGCTGAAGGCTGGGTGGTAGGTAGGGACAGCAAAACTCATTTATTTCCCTTGGCAATCTTGAAGAGGACCAGAGGAAATGTGGGAATACTAGTTTCCTGTGAAATGTTTGACCTAGTCCCAGAGCATCACAAGCCAAATTCTAATTCCTGAAGCAGAGGGAAACCGTCTTATTAGCTTTTCCTTCTGTGTGAGTTGTTCTTGATAATCACAGAAGCAAAGAGGATGCAACTACATTGGTCCTGCATGCCATTGTTTTACTTTTTTCCAGTACTAATAAAAATAGCAAAAAAATAGCTTTTTCTTAGAAGCATGGTTCTTGAAATTGTTGAGGCACACATTTTTACAATTCTGGTTGGAGCATTTTCTGTACCACAGTAAAAATTAAAACTGAACTCAGACATCTATAAAACAATGCCTCTAATGTCCAGTTCTCTACAACAGGGTTATGTAGTCCTCAGGTTTGAAATCTGTTTCTTTTCTTCTTCTTTTAAAAAAGCTGGAACCCCAATATCCCATCAACTGAGACTCAGACTAGGAGTACATGGAATTAGAGCTCTGGAACCAAAAAGTCTTCACAGTCCTTCCACTTTGAAAGCTACTTCCTGTTTACTTCATGTAAATTCCAGATATACCTTCCATGTACCCCTTTTCTATATACTCAGTTGCCTTTTGAGTTATTTTCTAGTATATGTAACAGAAATGTATACTTTCTCTGAGAGCTTGTTCACAGATTTCTGGCAGCTGCTCTGCATTGAGCTCATTGTAGCTTCATTTCCTCATAGCAGTGTTTAGCCGGGTCTTTGCAATAATAATACTTTGCCTGGAAACTAATTGGCAACTAGCTGAGTGACTTTTGTATGAGTGTAATATGTTCACTCCTAGATGTTCCTGTAACCAATTTGGATGCTATATTTTGAACTAATTGGAATTTCCGAACTTGGCACAGAGGTAGTCAAATGTACAGCACATTGCAGAAGTCCAACCTTGTTGCTACAGGCATGTGCACTATTATCTTTATGTCCTCTGATTCTAGGAAGGAGTGTAGCTGGCATATTAGCCAAAGCTGGTTGTAAGCACTCTTGATGGTTGCATCTACCTGGGATGACATTTGGAGAGACGGATCCAGGAGCCCTCCCAAGTTGCAAACATAGTCTTTCGGGGGAGTGTAACCCTGTCCCAAACTGGCTAATACATCTCCATCCCCAGGTTAGAAACCTTGATGGGAAGCCCCTCTGTTTTTTTCAGATTCTGTTTCAATTTGTTTTTCTTCATTCAGCCCATTACCACCTCCAGGCATTCATTCAGACACACTATCCTTAGCTGAGGCTGTTTTTTTAAGGCATGGAGAAATATATTTGGGTGTCATCAGCATACTGATAGCACCCTGCCCTATGCCTGAAGATGATTTCTCCCAGTGGTTTTACGTTAATATGAAAAAGCATTGAGGATAGAATGGCATCTTGTGGAATGCCACATGACACCTCTTTTTTTGTGGAGTAGGTATCCCCAAGCACCACCTGAGAGATACAGCCACTGCACACAGTGCTTCTGATTCCCGAGGCCCCTGTAAGACGTTCCTGAAGGAGACCGTGGTCAATGGTATCAAAAGATGATGAGAGATCTGGAAGCACCAACAGGGACACACACAGCCCTTATCAGTGTTAAGACAGAGATCATTTACTAAGGTGATGATCGCCATCTCAACTCCATATCCTGCTCTGTAGCCAGTTTGAAATGGGTCAAGGAAGTGTTTTTCATCCAAAACTGCCTGGTGCTGGAGGGTAACTGCCTTTTCAAACACTTTGCCCAAAAAAGGAAGGTTAGAGACTGGTCTATACTGTCCATTGGATCTAGGGAAGGGTTTTTCAGCAGTGATTTAATTACTGCTTATTTTAAACTAAGTTCAAAAGTTCTCTTCCTTGAGAGATGCATTAATAATTTGTTATATTTGAAATTAGTTGCACCTCCTCCTTAGATGACCAGCTAAGAGGGGCAGGGATCAAGAAAGCAGGTTGTCCTCCTTACTTGCACCAGTCACTTTTCCACATCAGCAGTACTCACCAATTGAAATTGACCCAGTATAATCTCTCTCGCAAGGTTGCTGGATACTCCATTATCGACTTCTGCTCCCGATGAGGCATCTAAGTCAGCTCTTATGCAAAAGATTTTATCTGCAAAACAGTTAATCTGAACAGTCTGATCTTATAATTCATATAGAAAGAGATGGCATGAGTTAACACGGGCGGTGAATGGCTTTATAGGCTACAATGAGAAGCCAACTGTCAACTAGTGTATTGTATATAAAATGATTGTCCTTGCGATTTGGCACCTGTCTGCAAGTGAATTGCAACACTCAAGCTTTAAAAATCTTGTTCAGAACTAGCTCTGTGGGGGTTAATTTCTTTAAAGTGCATTAGAAATTACAGAGAAATGGATAATCAACATGTGCCTATTTCAACCTGTCCATCTGTGACCAGAGCACAATGTTCCGTATGTGTATCTGTTACTATAAAATCTGTTTTGAAAAAAGAGTGGGGAAGTAAAGCATCTAGGAGCACCTTGAGATTTATTTATTTATTTATTTGGGCTATCAGCCCACTCCTTCAGATACACTGATGGAGTTTAAGTATAGTTACACAGCTCTCAAATAGCATTCATCTGTGCACCATCTGAACAGTTGCACCTGTGAAGCAAGTTGACATCCAAGCCTCTACTGCAGATCTTTTTGGAGTGAGTTTGTAAATTGCGAATTCAACTCCTACTAGGTCCATTTCCAGCATGGTCTTTGTATTTTGAACTCTTAAGAGGTTCTGCTATCGTTGCCTTTTCACTTTTTCCTCTACCTTTCTTTATCTCTTCCTTGGAAACTTTCAAAGAAGTAGCTGTGTAGAAAAGAGGAAGGGAGGGGAAAGACAATGGGAATGTGACAGCATCTCTAAGATGAATTGCTTTTTTAATTTTATCAAGACAGTTTGTGAATATAAACCAACAGTAGAGAATTAGCTTAATACCTCAGGTATAAAGCATAATTTTGTAGTTGTGATAGTGGATTAAAATGCAATAGGATCCAGAAAGATCCCTCTTTTGTGTTCTTTGCCCTGAATTTTCAAAGGTAGGATGATACAGGTCTTTCAGTTAGTATTGATGTGTGTGAGCAATAAATCTGTTTAAATCTTGCTAGAATAATAATTTTCCATCCTGTTCTGTGTGCAAAGACTTTAGGCTCTGTTTGAGCTAAATACTGAACCCTTGAACTCATTTGATAAAAACAGAGAAGGGCAGTTGCCATCTAAGAGCTGCATTTCTTTCCCCCATTTAGACTCTGACCTGTTTTTATAAAACCTATTACTTCTCTCTGCTCAAAGTGCCCAAGGCTACTGTAGAAACTGCTAGTCACAGCGTGGAACTCCACATTTGAACTTTCAGCTTCTGACTGTTTGCGTCAAGGTATCTCTGGCTGCGTAACATTCTAGAAGGATTCTACTTGAAGTTAATTGCAAGACAGAGATGTATAATTACTAGATAGGGTCACATTCCTGTCATTGCATGGTCTAGCTGGTTTGGTCTGGGAATATAAAAGCAATGCTGGCATTCCTGTCTACCTGTGTAGTTGTCATGCCAGGTCACGAATGTCTGAGGTTTCCGGTGCTTCTAGCCAGCCCCCTTTTCAAAAACTAGGGTGCACCACCAGATTCATTTCATAACACTGCATTCTTCATTCGTTTGCTAATAGGGAATGAGCCTAATCCTATCAATGCTAACCTGGGAGGAGGCCCTATTTAATATGGTGGGGTTTTCATTTTACCAGAGCACAGAAAGACTACAATTCCCAGAATCACCTGACAATGTAGCTGCTGGTGTTTAGGAAGTTTTTGTCCAAAATGTAGCTTTCTGAGCTAAGGACCACCCTTCTTTATCTTCTCTGGCTCCTATATAATCAACATAGTATTCTGCATCTTGCACACAACCTATCCTTCTAGTGGGCTCCAAAGCAATATCAGGTAGGGCATTGCGTATAAATAAAAAAGGTACCACTTTAAAACATATAAGCTTTTATCTTTAAGAAATTACCATTCTATTTTTGTTTAAACTGTCATTGTGTTTTTTTTAAAGTAGTGAAATTCAGATTTCTTTAGAATGCAAATAAATAAGTCAGAAAAAATCCTTTTGGGGAGAGGGGCTGCTGCTAGGGGACTATTGTCAACTGTGGAGATGAGTAGCATCACAGAGGGAACCTCAGAGAGCATTTATATGCTGTTTTGGAGTGGCTGATACATTCTGAGTATTAGCTGTAATGGTGCACGCCTTGTCTGTCCTGAAATCCAAGAAGGGAACAGAGATCAATGGAAAATTAGGGAGGTGTTTATTCTTAATTCTTGCCATCCCCAATTTGAGTGGATGAATTTGTCCATAAAGACAAATGCCAAGTAAGTGGTTATTTGCCTATAAGCAAAGTATTGTTGCCTTTTCACTAAGGGTCCAATAACACTAGTTATCTGAATCAAATGAAGGAGATTAAGCAGCCTACACATTGTGGGGAGGCATTACATGTTGTGTGGATAGAGACTTTTGTAGTCTTGACAACTAGACAGTCTTCCTTTTGACAGTTTTGGTGATAAATGTATTTCTTCATAACTTTTAATGATGCTTGAGAGTGGAATTGGACTATATACACCTACATGATGTGGAGGCAGAGATATCAAACGTATGGCCCTCCAGATATTTGGGCCTCAGACTCCCAGAAGCCCTAGCCAGCTTATCCAATGACCATGAATTCTTCAAGTCCAAAACACCTGGAGGGTCACAAGTTTGACACCACTGCTCTAGGACAAAAAAGGGAATTGTTGGGCTGGCAAACCAAAACAGAACAGCAAGGGGTTTGGAACCCTAAATGAAGGCTGAATGGATCTCTGTAAAAGCTCAACAAATGTGGAGGGCCACATCTTCCCTATCTCAGTTATTCCTACATTTCACCTTGCAAAGGCAGTAATGACTGGGGATGGGGGGGGGGGGGGATTGGCCAGAAAACTTATAAGGTTTTGCCCATTTTTTTGTTTTATGCTAGGGTTTTTTTTAGCATGCTGCTTGCTTACTATGTATCTAGAAAAGGTATTGCTGCAAGCTATGAAGGATGACTAGGGTAGCTGGGTATATTTAGCTTGGATAAAAGAAGGTTGAGAGGGGACATGATAGCCATGTTTAAATATGTCATGTTGTGGAGAGAGCGGATTTATTTTCTCCTGCCCTGGAGACTAGAACATGGAGCAATGGATTAAAATTGCAGGGAAAAAAGATTCCACCTAAACATTAAAAAGAATGTTCTGACTGTAAGAGTTGTTCAGCAATGGGATATGCTGCCTTGGAGTGTGGTGGGGTCTCCTTCTCTGGAGGTTTTTAAGCACGTATTAGGATGTTGTATTAGTCTGTTTCAGTATTTAAAAAGGAATGTGTGTCTTCTGGCACATTTAAGGCTGGCCCATTTGTTTCAGTATAAGCTTTTATGAGCTACAAGCTCACTTATCCACAAAAGCATATGCAGAAATAGTTTGTTTTAAATGTGCCACGAGGCTTAGTTTATTTGTTCCTTTTAAAAAATGACATTGCTACCTGCATCTTAGGCTTAAATGAAATAAATGTGTTTGTCTTACAGGGGGCAAAATACTTCGGTGTTCTTCCTTTCCTTTTTGTAGTACAGAGTGATCTATTATCTTGGAAACTCTCAGTTTAGCTCTCCTTAGACTGTGTCCTTTAACCATTGATCTTTCTTTAAAATGAGTAGAATAAAACAAGAATATTTTTTTCAGTTTGTATTAACTTGTACATTACCCGAAATCCTCTTATACAGGATGAGAAAGAACATGTTAATTAATTAAATAAAATATGCCTCGTTTAGTAAAGGATACAGCAATAATTGTCTGTTGTGCTCAAACAGGGGTGGAGACTCCATGGCCATTCAGATGTGGCGAGACCCTAATTTCAGTCAGCACCGAAGGATTAGAGGATCTCAAGGCCAACTACTTCTGTAGAGGTCACAAGGATGTTTCCTCCAACTTAAAAGAAAATGCCCTAAGCCAGTAATTCTCAACCTGTGAGTCCCCAGGTGTTTTAGCCTACAACTCCCAGAAATCCCAGCCAGTTTATCAGCTGTTAGGATTTCTAGAAGGCCAAAACATCTGAGGAACCCACAGGTTTAGAACCACTGCTCTAAGTGGAATGTTGGGCTGTATGGCGATGGTCTAGCAGCATTTTTTTCTGTTGTTTCACCTGCACCTGTGGCTAGCATCTTCAGATGATCTAAAATGCTCGAAATGTTTAGTATATCTCATTTTGTCACATGAAGATCTTCTGTTTTATCTTTTCCTCCAGTAAAAGGAATCCATGTGCAAGTCCTTGGGCAAGTTCTTTCAGCTTCTTTTCTTCTTGAAGCTTGAAAGCAAATAAACTATTTGTATTTGAATTTAAGCTAGCTGAAAGGAACCTGTGTTCTTCAACTGAGGAAATACTGGGGTTCTCTCTGATGTCAAGTTGCAAAGCCTTTCCACAGCTTCACCCTCACTTGTCAGGAGCTTGCCAATAAGGCTCCTGGCTTGCTATTCTGGAAAGTACACCAAAGGGCTGCCAGGCTTCTTTTGTTTGGGATCGGGTGTGTTTCCTTTTTTCCTCCGGTTTGAAATGTCAACTACAGGGCATCTTTCAGAAGATGTGAAAAGGAGTTTAACACAGCCTGCCTTGCTGCATGGTGCTCTGCCTACATCACCTCCTAGGCAGGAAAAATCTGCTGCCGAAGCTCAGGATGCCTGTTGGCTTAGAATGACTTGTTTTGCACTTCACACTTCCCTTTTGTGTTTTGTGGAAGCAGAGGAGTCCTGAGGCTCATGGGCAGGGAGGGAAGGGACAAAAGCTAACCCACTGCCTGTGTTTCTCTGAAACCGTTTCTTCACTGTCACTTCTCTCCTCTCATTTGAGCCTCCATTTTCCTCATGCTTCCATGGACCCACAAATCTAAACTATCCCTATTGCAAGCCCATTCATACCATTAGACTAGACCACAGCTTTTAACAACAGCAACAACACACAAAGAAAGCTGAGATAGCACACCTTTATGATTATCCCACACACATGCTGAATGCACACAAATCCAATTATTTCCTCTATAAGTTTAAAATGTATTTCAGTTAGGTTCCATGATGCTGTTCCCTTGTGTGTTTATTACCTTAATTGTATGTCTTATGCACTTGTGTTGATGTTGTCAAGTGTTATACCGTTTTAACTTGCTGTATGTTTTCTGTTGTATTGGAAACAGCCCAGAGTACCTTGAGAAGATAGGGCCGTATAAAGTTTTACTTACTTACTCTGTGGATAAGGGTGAACATCTTGGGATCTGATGCAAGTCTAGAATATTTAAAAAGAAGAAACAACTTGTTTCCCCCCAGCAGAGGAGGGCCTGACATCCTTTACATTTGGGTTGGTCGTCTCCCTTGCTCCTTGTAGGCAGGAACCTATTCTTGCTGACAAGGGTAAGAGCTTTTAGTCATATAATACAGGAGGTTGGGTCAACCCAGATCATTTGCAGAGACTGTTTCTTTTCATTTCTCTCCTTTGGAAGGAAGGACCAGGGACTGTAATTAATGGCCATGCTTTTATTCTGTGAAGCTGTGTGTTTTGCACATATCTATCTATCTATCTATCTATCTATCTATCTATTGTGATTTTTATGTATTTTATATTGTTGTATTTTATACTGTGAATTTTATGCCGCCGTATTTTATTGTATGTTGTTGGGCTTGGTCCCCATGTGAGCCGCCCTGAGTCCCCTAGGTGAGATGTGGCGGGATACAAAAATAAAGTTGTTGTTGTTGTTGTTGTTGTTATTATTATTAAGTGCAAGTGCCTGGTATGGGAACTACCCTATCTGTGACTGTGAAATTGCTTTCTAACTACAGTACACAGGATTGGTGTTGTCAGCCCATTATCTTTTAGCTATACCATCTGCTTCAAGCCATCCAATTAAATTGATTCTAATAACAACTGGATTTTTAATTGATTATTAATAGGAGCTAGTTTTTTGCCTCTTATATATAATATATTTTATTCCAGCAAATTTTTTATACTTTGTGATGTTATGATGTTATAATTTAATATTTTTATGGCTGCTTTTGTTTTTGTATTACCATTTGTTGTTCTGTTTGTTTGGTTGCTATTATTACTATGTATATTATATTTTTGTTGTAAGCCGTCCAAAGTCTCTTTTGGGAGAGGGGGCAGGATACAAATAAAGCTTGTTGTTGGTGGTGTTGTTGTTATCCACCATGATCAGTAGTCAGAAGTATTGGGGGTTATAGTCAGAATATCTGGAAGCTGCCAGCTTGCCTACTTCTGTTAGATTTACTTTAAACTGATGATGTATCAGTCTAGGATTAATCAAAATAATATCAGTTTTCTCCAAAAAGTGGGATCTGTAACAAAATATTGTAGTATGAGGTGTTTATTTAGGTTACATTTTGCCCCATTCTATTCCTCCTCTCCCTTCTCCTCTGTATTTGTTTCTTGGATGAAGACATTAATGGTTGTTTTGGCAGTCCCCCTCTAAATCATCTCCCTAAAGTGGTAGTTCTTCTCGTTGTTTTCCTTAAAACTTTTCTCAAGCATTTTGGTGGACTGTTGCAAGATTTGGGGTCTCCTCTATCTTGCTTCCCTCATGTATAAAATAGTTACTTTAGACACCACAGTTTATATATACTGAGTGTCCATGTACACTACCACTAATATTTCATTTTGGTTGCACCCACCTTTAAATAACATCTCATGTTGAGTTGGGGTTCCTGCAATTATTTTTCATCAAACAGTGGTTTGATTCCTCTATGACTTCTAAAATCAAAAAATTATTTTCAAATATGTGAGTGAGAAGAGATGACCTGGAGAGTCACAATACTGCACTTACCATTTCATGATCTTCCTAAATAGTAATAGAAGGTGGATTCTTTCTAGGATGTTTGTAGGCAAACAGTCAGATTCTGGGATTCACCCCTGCCATGTTCAATTCTTTTTTGAAATGAATTTATTTCATGTTTTATCCTCTTGGATTTAATTCTTGTAAGCCTCTTTCTGGGGTACAAATATATTGGAATGGTGGGGGTGTACCTTGTCTAAAATTAAGGAAGCAGATGCTGTGCCAAGGCTGTAGGCACTTAGTTCCTCTAGAAACAGCTGTGACCTCATTTGAAAGTATGTTCTGATAGGGTTAGATCAGTACTGTCTAATCTCTTCCCCATAATCTCTTCATTGGTGATGCATTTTAAAAAAAACAGGGCTTGCCCATTCTTCTTGTGCCTCTAAAACATTGGTGCTTGGAATAGGGTTAGCTTGGATTTGCGGGTAAAGAGTGGGAGACTTGGTCTCGGAACTGAATGAGGGTTAAATTCATTTAATTTTCCTATCTAGTTTAGGCACAACTTTGGTAAAGTATGGCTTTTGAACTCAAAGTGCAAATAGGAATCTTCATGTGACCAATAGCAGAACTTGGAAAAGTTAATTTTCAGAGTACAGTTCCTAGAATCTCCCACAACCTCCATAGCCAATGGAATTGTGAGGATCCTAACTCAAATTTTCCCCAAAACTCTTGATTGAAATCTGTATGAGGTGGACTGCATGTATTTAGTTGTCAGTGGGGGAGCTGAAAGAGTTCCCTCACAATTCAGAACATCCTGACTGACCTGTTTCTCCTTCTCTTACTGCAGATCTGTGCCCTCCTCTTTGCCAGCCTCTACATTCTGTGCTACTTCATCCTAACTCGCTTCAAAAGGCACACAGATTTCACCACAGGTAGGTTGGGAGAGTGGGAACTATGACAAACAGAATTTGAAATCCACAAGCTGCTCAGTTTTCAAAGTGTACACTTGATTTCCTTCCAGAGTCATGTGAAGGGGGAGTAGTTAGTGCTTCTGACTTTGCTGGCAGATAGTCCACAACACATTTAATATGGCTGTTGGAAGATGTATATTCCAATTATGCATGGTCTTGTGGATGTTTTGCTATGGTAACATTCAGTGCTCTACTCCTGGATTTTTGGACCTTTGGGATCTTTTGCTTTCATCCAATTAAAAGCTTTTTATGCTTTTATCCTTTAAAAAGTTTTTATTTTATTTTAAAAGCAAGATTTCCTTTCTTTTCATTTGAAATCTTTGTTTCATTTGAAATTTCCTTGAAGGCAACCTCTCCTTGGAGGTTGACAACATCACTTTTGTCATTTTAAAGATAGTGCCTATAACCGTCTCCAAAGAATCCCCAGAGAAGCTTTCAGGAGAATCTGTCAATTACCGCTCATTGTGGTCAGAATAGTTCCCTTCCAGCTTTTGTCTGTTTTGATTTCCATTTTGAATGCAGTTCCTGAGCTAAACTATGGGAGACAATTATGACCTTTTATACCCGAAGGAGTTGCCCTGGGGAAACTACATTCCCCAGAGTCCTGCACTATTGCAGAAGTTTTGCAGTGTATACTTTTTCAGCCAGCTCCTGTGGAAAGTCTCCTTTTCCTTCAGGTGGGGCTTTGTTTATGCTTCTCTTAATCCAGTTGCCTTGACAATGTGGGCACAGGATTGTCTGGGAGCCTCTACTTGCCAGTGAACCTTGTAGCTCTGCAGTTCCTATGCACAAAGTAAGTTAAGAGAAGAGTAGGAAACCCTTTTCATGAGCTACTTTCAAATAACATTTTATATTAAGCTTTCTCTCTGTATCATTTTCCTGCTTCTTGGCAGGGGGTTGGACTGGATGGCCCATGAGATCTCTTCCAACTCTATGATCTATCAGACACACTTTAACATAATGCAGTACTGTGATTTTTCTTCAGCTGCTATTACTACATCCTGTGGATTCTTGACATTCTTAGTTTGGGCAGAGACATTCTAACTGAAAATGTCAAATGCCCCTCCATAAACTGGAAAGCTCGGGATTCCATAGGATGCTATCACATTAGTTAAATAGGATCATGGTGTTGTAAATGCATAGCATGAAAATGCCTCAGGTCAAGTGGTTTTTCCCAGAAAGCTCCATTCTCGTTCATCCACTAATTTCCTGGATGATTCCAGTTATTATGTAGTGCGTTTGCAGGCAGACAGCAGATGGCAAACAGTCTTTCATTTGGGACCCAATTTGTACATTACCAAGCAAATAGTAGCTGGGGAAGATATTTTTCCTGCATTTCATTCTCTTACTGTCACTGAGGTTTCCAGAGGTTTATTCTCCTATGGACAGTCTGACAAAAAAATTGATCCTACAGTAGGGATTGCTCTGTTGCACATTGGTCTGTTGTATCTGATTTTGAAGGGAGCATTAAGTGACCCTCATATGATTGGAGCTCTTCAGCATCACTGAAGTGACATGAAAATTGAAAACAGGCCATCTAGTCTAGTGGCTGCTATAGTGACCTGCCAATGTAGGAGTGGGGTTGTAGTATGTTTTTGCTCATGCCTCTCTAACACTGTGCAGAATCAATCCTTGGGCATACAGAGATATGCTTAGAGATGCAGATGCATTTGCCAACCCAGCAGATCAATCTCAGTCACAATGTAGTCTTGGCCTTGAGGATGTTGCTGACCTAGAGAGTTGGGTTGTTCAGTTCCACTACGTCAGCCTTCCTCCAAATTTGATGTCCTCCAGATGTTTTGGACTACAATCCCCAGAAACCTCTAATAAGCTGGAGTTGTATGCTTAACATATCCAGAAGGCACCAGGTTAAGACAGCCTGTTATATTTTGTGTGCATGCCTGCTTTCAGCACTCTTCATTGCCGCTTTGTGATATTAGAGGCCCAGCTATACTTAGAAAGGCCTAAGGAGAGTGCGGAATAAGAGAGGAAAACATTTTCTCCACCCCTTTTAGTTTCAAGAAGGGTCATTCAGAGTACTGTGCAAGTGGGGTTTCTTTCCCTAAATGCAACTATTACTAGTTCTTTCCTTCCAACCAGGCCACAAAAACATATTAACCAAGCTGCCCAGTTGGCTGTTTTTGAAGCAGAAATTTATGGTACTTCTGGAGACTTCTTGTATCTCTGTCACTCCTGGAGACTTCTACTGTTTTTTGGAAGAATTACTGACACATGCATTCATGTTGATGTCATTGTGACCCTGGGCAATTTTCCAGCTTTTCAGAGAGCAAGAAAATAATGGCTTTTTCACAGAGGGTTTAGTGCTTATCCCTGATGCAGGTCTCACTAGATCACTGTGCATCTAAATGCACTTTCTTGGTGCTTTCCACTCCAGTTCCCTTCCTAAAGCATTACACCAAAAACTGGAGGACAAATTTCTCTCTACATATTTTAGACTAGCCCACCCATTACCCCTGTTATCAGCTATAACAGTTAGGTCTGAATGGTGTCACATAATGGTGTCTACGTGTTATATGGACCAGATCTATGAAGAACTAATGGATCAAGGCCTGAAGAGACGTGGGTTCAAATCCCCACTCAGACTGGAAAGACATTGGTCAGGCTCTAAGGTGATGGCTGGGGCACTTCACAAGCCTGTTAGGAAAAATACATGGAAGGGAGGCCATGTCCCTTCCATGGACATATGTCATCATATTTTTGGCAGACAGTTATGTTCATAATAGTAATATTTTCTTTGTTTTTTAGTTGATGAAGATGCTGCTGTCAACAGGATTGCGTAAGTTTCTCCCTTTCCTTCCTTACAGCTACTCCTAACCTACTCAACATCCACGTCTTTTTTGTTTCCTCCTGCTGCTTTATTGCTATTGTCATAGTCTTCTATGTATCCTTTTGCTGATCTTTTAAAATATAAGTTTGAGACGGATCAAGATAATTCAACATCTTTGGCAAATGTATCTGCAGGATGAGGCAAAAAAGGAGCAACATTTATGTTTCTCCTTCAAATTATGGTGGTAGAAGATGTAATTACATGCTCTCCCAAAATGTTGATGATCCACCAAGAATTCAAGGATTGCCATCCATGTTCTTTTGTCACTAGGCACTTTGAGCTGTAGCTGGGCTGTGTGTGTGTGCGCGCGCCCACACAAAAATGTTTTTTGAAACTGTTACCTGTTCTTTCGTGTAGGGTGAGAAAAGACTCCTTAAGATGAGAGACCATATTTGGTTTCTCTGGCTATGCAGAAGGCAGTTCTATTTCTGGTGAAAAGGGAATTGCTTTGGTTTAAGGAAATGGTGGTGGTGGAAAATGGAAACAGTTGCAAGTCATGTGTCTTAGTCCCTTTTCCTTCCTTTCTTTTCCCTCTCCCCCAGGTTGTGGCTGTGCACCTTCACCTTAGCTGTCTCTCTTGGGGCTGTTCTCTTGCTGCCTTTCTCCATAATCAGCAATGAAGTGCTCCTCTCCTTCCCACAAAACTACTACATCCAGTGGCTGAATGGCTCTCTTATCCACGGTAAGTGGAGACCGCTGCATTAATTTTGTTTTTGATTATAATCATTTATTATGGGCTGTGTAAATCACTCCACCTAAGAGTGATCTACAACAGGTTCAAACGTGAACACAAATATTTGTAGTGAAAAGAAACGGTTAGTAAAAATGTAACCAGAAGCTGAATTTCAATTGGTAAATGCTTTTCTTAAAAAACACACATTTTCACCACCAACAGTGCAAAACAAAACAAAACACAATCAAGCAGACATCATGACCAATCTCAGCCAGAAGGGTTTTCCATAAGATGGGATCTAGTAGACCAAAGTCCTAATCCTAGTGGTTTCCAAGGAGGCCTCCATACTAGGAGGGACCATCAGGGTGGAAAGACAGAAGTATATTCTCACATAGATGGGAGTGCCTCGTGCTATCCCCACTATACCACCATATTAGCATGTCAGCACTTTCCTCCCAACTGATGTGCAATCAGTTCAGTATGAAGATTGTGTTTAAAGGTACCTCAGGCTTTTATCATAGAGATGAAAGTCCAGGATGCTTGGCATTTTGGATGTGTTCCATGACCTCAGTACAGGAATGTGACACAATGCTATAATGATTCAGAAATTTCTTCTCTAGGTTTCAGCTCTCTATTTTAAGCAGAGTTTTCAGCTTTAGAAAGTAAACAAAGAATCCAAATAAGAGTTTGATAGTGTACCTGGCATGTGGGATCTGCCTTGGAGAAGAAATAAACAACCACAGAAGCTGGGCAGTTCTGCATGTGAACATGTGTTATGGCAAGAGATGGACTTCAAGCATTGGTCAGATGGGAAAACTGTTGATAAAAGCCTGAACATGATGGTGTGTAAACCTAGTGTAAATCTGTCCCTTTCTCCTTCTCTTTAGGGCTCTGGAACCTCATCTTCCTTTTTTCTAATCTCTCCCTGGTCTTCCTTATGCCCTTTGCCTACTTCTTCACAGAGTCTGAAGGTTTTGCTGGATCAAAGAAGGTACCAACCATTTTTCCATCATGTTCTCTTTCCATACTGTACTCTTTGCTTTGAAGCAGAGTTACTTAATCCTGAACATCAGGAAGAACTTCCTCACTGTGAGAGCTGTTCGGCAGTGGAACACTCTTCCCCGGACTGTGGTGGAGGCTCCTTCTTTGAGGCTTTTAAACAGAGGCTGGATGGCCATCTGTCGGGGGTGCTATGAATGCGATTTCCTGCTTCTTGGCAGGGGGTTGGACTGGATGGCCCATGAGGTCTCTTCCAACTCTACTATTCTATGATTCTATGATTCCATCTCTTTTTTCCTTTATCTCTCCAGGGGATCATGGCCCGTGTATATGAGACATTTGTGGTGCTCCTATTATTGACATTATTAATACTTGGAATGGTCTGGGTGGCTTCTGCCATTTTGGACAATGATGCTGCCAGCAGGGAGTCTCTCTATGGTGAGTTTCTGGGCAAGTTCTCCCATGTGACAATTGAGAAAACTACCTCAAGCAACATCCCTGTGGGTATTTTCTCTATACTCCCAGTCACTGCATGTAACACAGTCTAAAATTAGTGTGCTGTTGTGATGTGTGGTGAAGCTTCTGTCCATTAACCACTTCACACTTGATCAGTTTGCTTCTTTGTGTGAAATGGGAGCCTAAGCTTTTAATGGTCTATTTTGGCATATGATTAAGATTTTATGACCAACGAGGAAAGAGAAGAAAAATAAAATCTGTCTGGTAAAATCTGCCTTCTTCAGCCTGGCAACTGCAAGATTTGTTGAAATGCAACCTCTGTAATCCTTACTTGTTGTAGTCTTTGACTGCCAGCTGATGGGGCTGGGGCTTGCAGTCTGGCCTTCCTAGAAGGTTGTCCAATTGGAGAAAGCTGTGACAGAATAGCAGATTCGACACAAAAAAATCTCTTATGTTGCACTAACAGGTAATTCCCTACCATGGCTCCCACTAAATGATACAACTTTGGGGAAAATGCTTATATTTATTTATTTATTTCCTGCTTTTTTTCCCCCCCGCTCAGGATTCCTATATTGCTTATAGCTTATTTATTTTTCTAAAAAAATCTTTTTTGCGACCAGGTTTTTGGTTGTACTTTCTTTTAAGCTGGTCGCAAAAAAGACACCTTGGTCCTATGTTAGAAAAAAAGAAGAGAGGGATTAAATAAAAATAAAATAAAACTTCTGAAAAAGTTGAGTGAAACTGCCTTTGCATTTGTATCGTCCTTTTTGCCTTTACCCTTGCAAAGTTGACATTTTTATTTTGTCTCCCTTTCTTCCCACAGACCTCTGGGAGTACTACCTCCCTTACCTCTACTCATGCATTTCCCTGTTTGGTGTGCTCCTGCTCTTGTGTAAGCCTGTTGTTTTAATCTTTTATTAGGTCACTGAGGAGAGTGGGGGTGGCAGAGGAGGGAGGGAGAGGTCCATGCAAAGATCTGAACAGGAGAGTAAGGTGTGCTTAAAGTCCAGGTTTCCTGGTCAAATTTGTATTTTGTTTAATTATATCAAATAGCCAGCTCTTCCCTTTAAAACCGGGAGTGAGCAATCATTGCAAGTTCATTTTTCAACACTTCTTTGGGATTCTGTGAAGGAGACTTTGCCTAGCGACACCTCTTGGAGTGGAAGCTGCCTTAACACCAGGTTGGGCTATTCATCTGCTTGGAGTGGCAGAAGCTCTATAAGGTTTCAGACAGAAAGTCTTTGCTGTGTGCTGCCCACTGAGGGATGGGAAATATTGACCATTCCATATTTTATTGACTTCAGTTTCCATTATCCCCCTTACCACTGATGATTGTGATTGGCTAGGAAAAATGGGTGTTGTACTCCAACATTAAAGAGGCTACATTTTACCTGTTCCTACTTTAGCTCATTTCTCTTGAGTTACCCGTCTTGTTCCACTTAAAAGGAATTTGAATGATCTGCGTGGATCTGAGAGAGGAAAATACTTTCAGTGAGGTCTTTTGGCATTTACTCGCTGCCAGAATGGCCAGCAATGTAAACAATTGATTAATAGGATGCGGACCATTTCACAGAGTGAATGTGGGTATACTTTAATGCACACAGACATGTAGGACTGGATATAGATTAATGACATTTTTTGCGTATATCAACCCTTTGAAAAAAAAATGAGTAGAAAGTGCTTTTAAGCAGATTGCCCCACCAGCTGAAATTGTTCATGTAGGAACTCAGCTAGCTTTACCATGACTTTTTGCCAGGCTATATTTATCTCTTACATGAGGGTGCGTCTGACAGGACAGGAGGTTTCTGAAACTGTCTGGAATTCAACCTGTACAGATTCCAAGATTAATCATGTTGAAGGAAGGCTGAGCTTGAGAAAAAGTTATCTTTTCATCTTCAAGTAACAGAACTCCTCCTTTCCAGTCTCAACCAGTATACCTTTTGACCTTATAGGCCGAGGAGGAGGGGAGCTGTGATTACCAAAAGCAGTAAAAAGGCCCAGTCCAAAGACCGTTCACTGCTGAGTGAGATAGTTTGGGAACAGATTTTTCTGGGTCAGCTGTATTCCCAGTGTTGTCCTTATGTTCTGCATCTGATCCTGTCCAAGCAAAAGGGATTTGTGGCTTTGCTGGTCTAGCAAAACAGACAGAAGAGGAATCTATTTTCCTGCTTAGCCAGGCATTCCTTGAATGTGGAGAACAGCACCCTCTGCTGGCAGATGGGCTCATGACAAATGATGTTCATCTGTTGTTTTCTTTCTGTGCTCCTCTCCACAGTGTGCACACCCTTTGGCCTGTCTCGTATGTTCACGGTCACAGGAACGCTGCTGGTGAAGCCCAGGGTAAGAACAGAGATCATTTCAAGAGCACATAAATCCTAGTACAAAATGAGGGGTGGGAGAAAGTATAGGGGGCAGCCTGTAAATTGCTTATTACTAGCAAAAGTATTTAGCTGGGCAGGAGGTGGAAATAATGTGAGGATCAGGGGAGAAGAACCTCTGGCTCTTAAGTCTGATTCAGGCCACAGAAATTTCTCACCTGCCTCATTGAGTGCCTGATGAACTTTCTTGTCCTGCATTGTGGGGAGATTCTACTGTTATTTATGTCATCTGATTGGAGATAATGGTGGATCCTCCATCCATCTTTACTCACACATGCACCTTGGTCTAGCAATGTGCTGAGTAAGTTATGCTCTTGAACCCAAGAGGATATGGTAAGAGCAACATTGTCCCACGCTGCATAGGTCAGTCAGCTGCAATTTCTTTTCCCCTGTGGAAGAACTCACAGTGTGAATGAAGCTAAGTCCCAGCTGAGCTGCTTGAGAGCAAGTGACAGTAGAGTATGTGACTTTCCCCCTTGTGTCAGGGACACACTGTGTACACTGATGTCACGGTGCCAAGCATGGGGAAGAATCCAGTTACTTGGTGAATTTCATCTTAAGTCTAGGCCCAGCTGACTAGAAGACATAAAGTTATAGGGCTGTGAAAATTATAGTTCTTTGGAGTGGAACTCACAGAATCTTTTTACTGGGATAACTTGGGAGATTCCAGAAGTTATGGCCCAAAGGAGCAATTTTTTAAAAAAACTCTGTGAAAAATTGCTCAAGGCTACACTCTTTTTGATGGCTTGAAGTCCTTTGTGTTTATGACAGTGCCTTTCTTCCTCCTGTAGTGGAAGATGCTTTACCTGGGGTTCTCAATTAAGATGACCTACCTGGGGTTCTCAAGAAGTCACCCATCTGGGTCCTGATCAAGACCTAAATCTATTTAGTTTTAGGAAGGCTGTGAAGCCTGTGCATTCGGGATTTAGTAAAGTTAGAGGTGGTGTGGGGGAGAGCATTGGGCCACTACCTGTTGTTGAGCACTTCTGGTTATCCAAGAGGACCTAAGGCCCTTTACCTCTTCTAACTTTTGCCTTGGGTTAGGCCTGTGTTTTCTGTGAGTCAAAATAAATGTTCAGTTCTAAAAACTGCTGCCATGCTATACCCATAAAGCAGGCATGGCCAAACTTTGGCCCTCCAGGTGTTTTGGACTTCAAGTCCCACAATTCCTAACAGCTGGTAAACTGGCTGGGATTTCTGGGAGTTGAAATCCAAAACACCAGGAGGACTCAAGTTTGCCCATGCCTGCCATATAGAATCCAGAAAGATCAAACTGAGTTGCCAAAAATAAAATACATTTTATACCCCTAAGTTTCTAGCCCTTGCTTGATATTGTTTATGCTGTGTCTGATGATATTTCAGGTGCTCTTTTGAGAAGAAGGTTTGAAAGACGGGGTTGAGCAAAAGTGCCATGATCCAGGGAGTATTGTGGAAATATTATGCCTTCATGCTCATGTCTTGTGTTCCAATAAGTGTTTGAAAGAGGACAGACAGTCCACAGTGTTGATTTGTGGAATTCTTGATTGTCAGGTATCTGATATGTTTCTCTTCCCCTCTAGCTACTGGAAGATTTAGATGAGCAGCTGAACTGTACAGGATTTGAAGAGGCAGCTATCTCTCGTAAGATAAAGTCTGGTAAGCACCCACTCAGACTGGTGGAGATGGGACTTATGTAGACTTGGGCAATCTTTAGCATACAAATGTGGAATCTTTGGACCTCCAAGTGTTTTGGACTTCAATTCTCACAAGCTCCTGACAGCATGGCCAGTAGTTAACAGCTTGTGAAATTGCAGTCTCCGAACACTTGGAGGGCAAAAGGTCCTCACTTCGATCCTACTGCTTTGAAAGTTAAGCATGAGCACCATCCAGATTCCTCTTCCTCTTTGATCCTGATTCTCTCTTTATGTCAGTATTTGTTTGTTTTATGAAGGCATTGAATGTTTGCTGTTGTATGTTGGAATCTGCCCTGAGTCTCCTTGGGGAGATAGGGCTGAATACAAATAAAGTTTTCATTATTATTATTATTATTATTATTATTATTACTTTCTAAACTTTTATTTATTTCTGTTTCTACATTGAACAGGGAAAACTTCCTGCTGGCTTAGCTTTGACATGGAAGTGTTGAGACAACAATATCTGGCAATTCACGCACATCGCATAACGCTGGGTAAGAATAAAGTGGTGTGGGAAAAGGATTGGACGCTAACCTTTCTATCCATATGGAGTAGCCTCACCTAACTTGACACTCTCCTAATTTGTTGGATTACAGTTCTTATCATCCCCCAAAGCTCTTCCAGCTGGGGATGATGTGACTTATAGTCCAGCAAATCAGGAGGGCACCAGGTAGCTAGTTTGTATTTTGTTCTGCTGTGACAATGGGAATCGGGGCTTTCTTACTTGTATCGTTTAAAAAATAAAAATATTAATGTTTGTGTCAAGTGAAGTTATTTTGTTGCTTGAATGAATTAGGTAGATAAGCAAGTTTGTGTTAATGGTACCTTTGATCAATTCTAAGATGGGTCAAGAAAGGTATAGGAGTACTCACATGTCTATCTGCATTCATGCATGCACCTGCCCTTAAGACAGTTTGGATAGCTGTTATGCTTCTAGCCAGTCATTATGCATCTTTTGATTTTGGCAGAAACGCGCCGCAAAGCCTCTGCCTGGCAACGGAACTTGGGCTACCCATTGGCCATGTTGTCTTTGCTATCTCTGACGGTAAGTGTTGACATTAGTTGCTCCCTGATGGTAAATGCTGAAACAGCAAGGAGAGTTCTTCTTTGGAATACATAGAGTCTTTCATGTTTATCACCTAGTCCATTTCATAGCATTATCATCATAATCCCCAATACTGTTTGGAAAATCACCGATCTAAAGCTTTTCCTGTGATATGCAGCTACCATGTGTGGATTAGGGAGGGTTGATAGAAAATGGCGATACACTTTCATTTTGCATGTTAAAAAGGGGACAGAATGATTAGAGAGCCATCCTATTGGTGGCTATGTATCTGTAAGCTGTATGAATATCAAGGTTCCAATTTTAGCTCTGTTAGCTGCTGATAATCCTCTTTTCCATGGATTTGGCTGATTCCTTTTTCTAAACCTAAGTAAGATAACAGTTGAATTAAGAGCACATAAATCAACACCTTTACATTTTTCCTAGATATAGAAAACCGAAAATAAAGGCCCTTCCCACACAGAGCAAAGGTGTTTGGTGTAACTTTGGAGTAGGAGCAAGAGTTTTGTTGTTACAGCAAACTCGAGTGGCTCTGTTCAAAAAGGTGTGTTGGCCTTGGACAGAGAAGCCTCTGGGAGGCAACAAAGAGCCACAATATGGAGGGAACTTTATAAAAGCATCACAACATGTGGTTTGAAACAAGTGTCCATTGTTGAATTTTTATGGAAGTGGGGGTCAGGTTTAGAGTTAAGTAATTAAGTTTACCCAATAATGTGCATTAAAAGACAGCTGTACTTATTGAAAAGGGTTCTGCAGCTTTACCTGTATAGGACTGGGACTTAATGTGCTGTTTTAAGATTTCTCCCCTACCTGGTTGGCTTTTGCAGGGCATCTCTGT
Source organism: Anolis carolinensis (assembly GCF_035594765.1). Lineage (NCBI taxonomy): Eukaryota > Metazoa > Chordata > Lepidosauria > Squamata > Anolidae > Anolis > Anolis carolinensis. The sequence goes on from NC_085842.1 coordinate 166,293,061, forward strand.
TCTTGTTGTCTGTTTCCATGTTTTGGAGCTGCTGTTGGATGATGCTGCAATGCCGAGAGGTATCCAGGTGAGAGAAAAGGAATTGCTTGTCATTCTTTTAGCTGTTGTCTCTGCTACATTTGTTTTTCTATTTGAAATATGCAGGGTGAGTGAAAAGTCACGAAGGGGTCCTATCTATCTTGTATATGGTATATTGTAAATTAAAAAATAAAAAATAAAGGAGTTATTAAATATTAAAACTCCTTTGTGGCCTTTGTCAGAGCGCGCGGTTTGGATAAACACACATGCCCATCCTGTAGATTTAAAGTCTTCATGAGCCCTCATGAATAAAAACCACTCTAGAAATGGCCATCTCCCTCCTTTGCGTTCATTCAGAACTGTGTGTTTTCTCCGTGTTAAGAAAAACCAAATGTGGGCTGAAGATAAACTGAGTTCTGGAACTTATATCAATTGTATAAATTATTGGCATAAAATATTTTGGTTAAGCAGATTAGATTAATGCCTGCACCATTATACAAGCAGGTTTCTTCTCATCCATTGGGGCTCTCTGTTTTTGGAGGCCTTTAAATAGAGATTGGATGGGCATCTTTCAGGAGTGATTAGGTTGTGTTTTCCTCCATAGCAGTGGATTATACTAGATAGTTCTTGTGGTCCCTTAAAATTTCTCCATGAATCAATGTTTCCCTCTCCCCCAGAGGGAGAAACATCCAGAGGATACTCAGAATAGATTTGAGGGCACATGGAAGGTGGGATGGAAGACATCTCTTATTTCCTGTTCTATTGATTGAAGAAAGCTTCTCATCAATGCTAATTGTGTACACTAGATGTGAAAAATGTTTGGCTCTCCAGATTTTGTTAGATTGCATCACTGTGCCCTGCCAGCATCATCATTGGTGAGGAATCACGTGAATTGTAGTCCAACAACCTCTGGAGGGCTCTGTGTTCCCTAGCCCTGGTTGTCTATACTGTGGCCATAAAGTTTTGAAATCTAAAAAGAAAGGGGAAGGCACTGCTAGTGTGCCACATAAAAGTTTGGTTTTTAATTTCAAAATTCAGGTTCTTCAAGCATTCATACACTCAGATAACTTCTGTACCAGTCTAGCTGTGAAGGAGAAAATGAATCCAGAAGGATTCTTAAGAGCTGTTCGTTCAGTTTCTTTTCTCTTTCTTCCCCCCAGTTTATAATTCTCTTTCTTCCCTCCCTTCACAGGATGCGCCGCTGGGGAAAGTTTCCTTTTCTGTCTTTGGCTCTTTTGGAGCAGCTTTGCAGGTGATCCTGATATTGTATCCTTTTGCACCACCTTTTGGGATCTGAATGTTGCTAGAAAGGTTCCACTGGCAAATCCCTTCAGTTTCCAATTGTATTTTCTGTCACCATAGAAGTCTACCTCTGCTGCTTACCATGGATATCAAAGTGTCTCAGGGATATTTTTCCTGCTCTTGGGAAGTCTTACCTGAATATCTGAATTGCAGCTCTTTTCCTGAGCTTCTGTAGGAAGTGACGGAAGAGGGTCAAAAGGTTTGATCAAAAAGGATGTGCATGTAATTTTGTTTGTGGTTGCATGTTGACATTATTCTCTGTGGAAATTCTGCCATTCAGCCCACATGCTACGCACCAGAGAATTGCATATAAGGGATATCAGTGAGCCATGTGAATCCTACAATTCCTACAGAATAGTTCTTACTTTGACAAAGCGCCATGGGCAGGTTGGCTTTTCTGCAGGGGAGCTGTATACCAGCTACTCTCCTGCTGATTTAGTAGCAGCAGGACACTGACGGCATGGCTGTTAATACAGCATAGCCCAATGGGTCTCACTCAGAGTGGTTCTTTCCAAGTTTCACTCCAAGAAGACACTTGCTCTGGAGAGCCAGCCAGAACCAGAACCTCCATATGGGGTTGTCTTTCCTTCTGAGCAAAGGACATTTGGATGGTGACAGTAGGATGTGGGATTTGTGGTAACAATTAAGAGGAGTAATAGGTAGCAGCCCTTTTCTCCCTCCTTAAGCAACCAGGAGCTTAGTTATTACTCCTCTGCCATTCTTCCTTAACACTCTGATGTCTTAGCTATCTAATGGTTTCCTCTGTTGTGGGATTCTACAGCTCCCCTCTCTTCACCAAACTGCTACCTGAGAGGCATGATACAGCCATGACAAAGGTAAGCCTTCTTGCTATTGTATACAAGACATTTGAAAGTAGCCTACTCCCACTGGAAACCTCCCTTTAGGACACCCCGTTGGATTAATTGCTATGATGGCATTGAATATGCTAGGAATACAGCAGTTGGCAGAAGGCAAAGGGAATGTTGTTCAGAATATGGTACAGAACTGTTGGAGTTTTTCCTCTAAAAGCGGGTCAGGATGAAGAAGCTTCACCCAGAAATTGGAGATCAGATAAGCTGTTAGTGAATGGGACTGGGAAACTCAAAGGACTGAGAGGCTGAGTTGTCACTGAGTGGCAACAGAGACAGACAAAGGCTCTTGCCCGCTAGCTGAGAACTTAAACCATTGTAGTTCAGATACTAATCACATAGCTAGTATCTCCAGTCAAATGCAGTGTGAGCTTCCAGTGTTATTGAAGTGAGTGTAGGGGGAGGAGGGGGGAGTGATCAAAAATTGAGTTTCTGCTACTGCTTTCCTGATGGTTAAGCGGGAGGCCTTGACCACATCATGGGTAGAAGTAACTTGCAAGCCAGGGATAGTGCTGGCTAATAGGATGTCAGAGGCTGCTGGCATCTCAGGTCACTGCTTGAGTTGTCAGTGCCGCACAATGCTATAGATGGTCTCTCTGAGCCTCTCCTGACCCCACCCCACACAGCATCATGAGAGTCTACAATTCCAAGAGAGTTGCTAGTCTGAATTCTTTGTTGGCCAGAGTAAAGGAGAAGAACATAACTAATCTAATAGCCTCTTTGGGTCAGTACAGTCACTTGTGAGCCAGGAGCTACCTTTTCCTTTCTCCTCTTGAGGAAGTTCTACCCATTTCATGGCTGAGCTGAGGATCTGAGAGTAAAGGAGTAGCAAGAACCCAGTGTTGTCTAGGGCTACCAGGGAAGGGATTCATACAGTGGACAGGAAGTTCACAAGTGGCTATTTTTCAAGCTGTGTTTTTCCTGCAGATCATTGGGAACTGTGTCTCCCTGCTGGTGTTGAGTTCTGCACTCCCTGTTTTGTCTCGTACTTTGGGTGAGTCTCCTCCACTTTGTTTATGGAATCCTCCCCAGCTTCCGGAGGCTGCCAGATTAAAGCAATCATTTTAATTTAACTGTGGAAAATTGACTGATAGCCAGGGGTTCTATGCTTTTGAAAATGGAAGAAATAAAATCTAAATGGTGTGAGTTAAATTATGTGGGTTCAATTATGTTTGTTTGTTTGCTTTGTATGCATACTTCCACTTATCTTTGGAAAGAATCCAAGTAAAGACAGGATGTTGGAGATCTGTCCCCCGAAAGCTATTTCATTTTGGCTTTTCATTTCTAAAGCTTCAAGAGGCACTGGCCTACACTTATTTCCAGAATGATATAATAGAACCTTGCTTTTAAAAACGTGGCAAGGGTGCTGCACTCTACACCTAGTTTCAGAGTCCATGTTTTTTCTTTCTCAATGTGCTTATGAGATTGTAAATCACTGTGAGCTATGATGTCCCTGTAATTTATTTTTGATCAATGATCCTATGATAAGGTCATCATAAGCTCAAAATGACCTGGAAGGCACACAACAACAACTGTGTGGGGACATTCTCACAGTTGTGAAGAATTAGGATGTGATAAGTGACAAGGGGCTTCCAAAAATATTCAGGGGTAGACATGTAGGTTGTGTAGGAAAATCCAACAAAATTGAAAGCCTACAAGCAGCAATACAGCTTGTGGGTCCAACACCAAAGAATAGCATACATTATGCAAGCTTTTGAAACTACGTTGGTTTCTTTATCAGGAAAATTATACAAGAAAGAAATGGTGATGATGTTAGGATTGCAGGCCTATGTTCTGTCTTTGACAGAATGTAGGCCTGTATTGAGGGACTTCTATGCAGGCAGAAGCAACTCCCTTTATTGGCCTTGTTAGTAGTAGGGACAAAAAGAAATAAAGGACCATCACAGTGTTGTCATGGTACAAGAGTGAGAGTGAACTCTGGATACCTGTACTTAATGGAGGGGCTGTGTTTCTGTTAGAGATTCCCACATTAGATAAAACTAGAATTAAATTAGTTCCAAGAAATCAGTTTTGTATATGTTTTGGAGAAAATCGTGTTTGCTTTGTTGTTTAGTGCAAAAATCTTCAGGAACGTCTGAAAAAAGATGTAGACGGTTGAAAATGGTTAACAGATGGGTTTGAAGATGTAAATATCTGCCTCATTGGAGGCATCTTATTTTTCTTTGTTTTTGTTTCAGGGATCACAAGATTTGACCTATTAGGTGATTTTGGAAGGTTTAACTGGCTGGGAAACTTCTACATTGTCTTTCTCTACAACATGCTGTTTGCTGGCCTGACTACTCTTTGCCTGGTGAAGAAGTTTACTTGGGCTGTGCAAGCTGAACTCATCAGGGCCTTTGGTAAGTGAGGTCTTTCCCCTAAAGCTCTTCTACTTACACTTTGTGCTCATAATGGGAGACAAGGATCAATAAGTGGGGTGATTCCAAACTTGGAGGTAATAGGTTACAAATAACAGTATTCCTTTTGCGTTAAGACATTCTTTTTGCAAAGAACATAAAGATTGATAATATTATTCATATAAGTGGTCACCCAAAGTCTATGAAAGTAGTAAACGTGTAACATTTTGGGACGATAATATACCACATGTGTCAAATGGAAGGCCTGCAGACCGAATCTACCCCGCCACATTGTTTTGTGTGTCCCATGAGGTGTTCAATGCCAGGCAACATAATTACATTTATACAGTCTTACAATTACAATAGGCCCTCTGAAGGCAACCATAAGACGCATGTGACCCTTGGTGAAAATTAATTTGACACCCCTGAGATTATAGACTGTTTCTTTTAAAGTTATATTTTCTTCCTGCCAAATGGAACAAAAAATAATGAGTAACTCAACAAGGGTTGAATCGTAGCAGATTACCTTTGAGGCTTTGCAGCAAATTACATAGCAAATCACTTTTTAACATTGTCTTCCACACTGGTTAATCAGCAATGAATTGAATATCCCATGAATAGAAGAGGAGGAGGATAATGATCCCATAAGCCCTGTATTTTAGGGCTGATAGTACATGGCGGATGGGCCCTGGATCCCTGAGAATATAGTGCTTGGAACATTGTGATCCTTCCACCATGATTTGCCAGTTCATAGCCCAAACAACTTTAATTGTCACCTTATATGTTAGGAATATTTCTACATCCATCCAGTCTTTGGCTTTTTCTCTTCCTCTTGTTTTTGTTTTTGTTTTTGTTTTTATTGGTGGTACATCCGCAACACATTAAGAATGCTTCACGTATATTTATTTATTTATTTATCTGTTTCATCTTATTTCTGAACCCAGAGTGATTCCTAAAGATAATCCATCAAAAACCTAATAATATTTTTAAAACACTTAATACCAATATTTTTGAAAAAAATAAAAGGAAATTTAAAACAGTTCTTTAGTATCTACTTGTCTAGGTAGCAAGATAAGAAACTGCCGGCATTGGTGTCTAATGCATCTCCCTCTTCCTTTCTTCTTCCTCCCAGGCCTCCACAAGCTGCCTCTACCTGTGACCCGGTCACACCTCCTAAGTAAGCTCAGCTAAATTGGGCTTGATCCCTGGATGAGATGTGGCCTGGCAGCCATGCTTGCCTCCTGTCATAGGGATATCCTTACTTTGACCACCATGATTGTGCTTCTCCTGTTCTGAGCCATCAAATTGCAGCAGAAGAGGGCAGGACACCTTTCCTTGCTGCACCCTCCTTTTGACCAGTGATTTGACCAAACCAAAGGATGGGAAAGTGAAGTCTATGGCGGCTTGGTTCTTGTGTCTCTGCAACTCAGAAGCCTGAGGAGGAGGAAAAAGCGATAGCGATGGGCTCAAAGTGTTCTAAAGAGCTCACTCGCTTCCTTAAGGCCTCCTTTGTCTATCCGCTGAAGAAGCACCTTGCAGTGGAGAATGCGGAACTAAGGTGCAAGTAATAGATGTTGGAGAAAGAGGGATTGGACAATCCAGAAGAGTGATACTGGGAGCAAAGCAAAGGTGCAGGCTGTTGGTGAAAGTGCCTGGTGTCCTTCCTTGGTCCTGGCAGAGGAGCCTGCATTTCACAGCTCTTGCTTCTCCTGAGTTTACATTTGACATTGTATTAAGCCTTGTATCCTCATAGGCCTCCTTTTTCTTGCTAAATCCTGTGACCCAAACCAGCCTGGTTTGAGTTTTGAGCCAGTTCTGAGTAGCAATTTGAACTCTGTTCCATGTTTACATACCTCACTCAAGTGCAATACAAGCTGGCGCTACTAGGGCCATGTTGCCCTGGCTTTCCATTCAGCTGCCCTTTGTATATATGTTATATCTTTTTGTTTAGTGATATGTGTTGTTTATGCTTCATTCTCCCACTACGGTGGGCATCCAAGAAACGCCCCAGTATTCTGGGTAACTGTAAATCAGCTTTGCCTTCTTGGGTTTCCCCCTGCCCAGCAGTTAGGGACACAGCCCTTTCTGCCTGGCAGAGTGGAAAACTAGCCACCATTGCCTTCCCTTCATTCCTGACCCTTTTCAGACTTAGAGAAGCTCCCTGGAAGATCGAAACTGCTCCTGTGCTTTCCTCTGATCTCCATTGTGCTGGTGGGAACAAATTTTCCACAGAGATGGATTTCATAGACAATCTGTCAAGCTTTTCATTTCATGCTCTACTTACATGAAGCTGTTCTGATTTTTAACTACACTGAGATGTTCTGCCTGTTACTTCACCATACAAATCAAGAAGAATTAAAATGGAGGGTTGGACTTCCACCACTCTTGACCCTTGGCAATGATACTGAGACAACCATTGGTTCCCCTTCCTCAATCTAAAGTCACCCAGGTTTAAGAGCAATCCCATTATTGCATGCAGGGCATGGAAGAGGACAGGGGCTTAGAGTGTGAGTTTGCTTGGTGCTGAGGTGGATAGTGAAAGGGTGGAAAGGCTTAGGTGTGTGATGAAATGAAGTATGAAAGAGCAGTTCAAGAGGAAACTTTCCCTTTAGTTCATTATTCATAGGCTTTTTACCCCTTCCATTACCCTTCTTTCAAAGGTGTCAAACAGACTGCTTGCTGTTGACAACCACATGCCAGTGGCTTCAATATGAACGCATGCATTGAATCCTTGGATGATGGCATGGGCTGTTCAGTCAACTTGCATTCAGTCCTTAGCAAGTAGAACATGAGGCTATTCAGCCCTCCATTTTCATTCTTTCTCTGATTTCTGTGGGGATAGTAATAGGTAAAACACCCAAATTGGGTGAAGGTATGGGGACAGATATCAGAATGGTGATTGCATGTCGGGGATGATTGTTCCTCGTGGCAGGTAAAATGTGAACGTTGAATCTAATGTTTGGAGTTGTTCCTGCCTGTTTTCTCCACTGTGCTTGTGACACAACTTCCCTGCTTGTATGTTGACGTGTGGTTGCCTCATAGGTGGAGAATTACGAGCTGCAATGGGATTTGGCCCCTATAATTTCTAAAGTTGGAACTGAAGAAAGCCCTACATTCTTAACCCAACCCAGACATATACAGGGAGCTGAAAGTGAATTAGTTATTCTATTGCAGCTACATATAATGGAATTGCAGGCTGAGTGGACCAACTTAAATGGAGATGTGTAACCTTTGTCTTCCCCCTCCCAACCCCATGGCTTTTTGGTCTCAGTACTGTACTATTTTATGGACTCTTAGCCATGTAAGCAATAAATTGCCTGGTTTTTTATATTCTCTGATTGCTGGCTGGGAAAAGAAGCATACTAGTAGACAAAGCAAGAAACTCAATATGACCTTACATACAATACACCTCCAGTCACACGTGGGGCCATTCTAGCCCTTTTTATTTGAATGTGACAATTGTTTACTGTGAAGGTGAAGCATTTCTAATGTAGATGGGCATTCTGGGCTTTGCAGTTGTGCTACGTACAGATGAGCTGACAATAAACACTGACTTGAGCCCAAACACTTAAGCCAATGATACACTTAGATGGTTTTCTTCATCTCTTCATAGCACTACATTTCAGTATTTCCGTCTTTTCAGCTGTAGTTGTTTACTGCAAGATTAACAGTTTCTGGGAGTTAGTTAGCCTACTACAAATGAGTGGGAATGCATCCACTCCTTGGTTGCTAGTCTTCAGTTAAGTTGGAATCAACATGTGGGCCGTGCCTTCACTCTCATACCTGAAGGGCTATCACAGAAGTGAAGCAGCTTTGGGTTGGACCACTAGTGGTTTTAAGTTACAGGCAGGTAGATTTTGACTTGACATGGTAGGTCTCCTCTTCAGAAGGAGGCTGAGCAGCTTCCTGCTGGAGATGCTTGAATTGGAGATCCTGCATTGAGTAGAGCTTGGACAGGATGGCCTGTGAAGTCTCTTGCGAGTCCACTATAGAGTGGGTTGTAGCAGTGTCATTACCTCTCTCTCATTCTCATGCTGTTTTAAAGGGGCATATGAGTGAGAAACTAGCTTAATCCAAAGAAGGACAAGGCCTGAATTCTATTCCAGAAGTACAACTTGCCCACAGCCACTATTTAGAATCTCTCCTTTTTCACAAGTCTGAGTTGATGCAGGAGCCCTGCTTTCCTCTTCACTGCCTGTTCCCTGGAGAGAAGAGGGAAGGTGGGCATACACTGGAGCTCGCTTTCAAGATGGGCATACACTGGAGCTCGCTTTTAAGATGGGCATACACTGGAGCTCACTTTTAAGATGGGCATACACTGGAGCTCGTTTTTAAGATGGGCATACACTGGAGCTCACTTTCAAGATGGGCATACACTGGAGCTCGTTTTCAAGATGGGCATACACTGGAGCTCACTTTCAAGATGGGCATACACTGGAGCTCGCTTTCAAGATGGGCATACACTGGAGCTCGCTTTCAAGATGGGCATACACTGGAGCTCGCTTTCAAGATGGGCATACACTGGAGCTCACTTTCAAGATGGGCATACACTGGAGCTCACTTTCAAGATGGGCATACACTGGAGCTCGCTTTCAAGATGGGCATACACTGGAGCTCACTTTCAAGATGGGCATACACTGGAGCTCGCTTTCAAGATGGGCATACACTGGAGCTCGCTTTCAAGATGGGCATACACTGGAGCTCACTTTCAAGATGGGCATACACTGGAGCTCACTTTCAAGATAGGCATACACTGGAGCTCACTTTCAAGATGGGCATACACTGGAGCTCGCTTTCAAGATGGGCATACACTGGAGCTCGCTTTTAAGATGGGCATACACTGGAGCTCGCTTTCAAGATGGGCATACACTGGAGCTCGCTTTCAAGATAGGCATACACTGGCGCTCACTTTCAAGATGGGCATACACTGGAGCTCGCTTTCAAGATGGGCATACACTGGAGCTCGCTTTCAAGATGGGCATACACTGGAGCTCGCTTTCAAGATAGGCATACACTGGAGCTCGCTTTTAAGATGGGCATACACTGGAGCTTGCTTTAAACTGAGTTCCATGTAGTTAAAATGCTCCAAGATATTTACCAGCTAGGTAAGTGTATAAACAACTTATGAATAGAGTTGGGCCTTGGATGTGAAAAGCTTGAGATATGAAAAGCTTGCACAATCTTGCAATAGCAGCCAACCTGAAACCAGGCCTATTCCACAAAGTATGTGTTTCATGTGATCTTCAATATCCCAGGGTTGAAAGAATTCCTTCGTAGCTGCTTTGACACTGTGCGAGGAATGTGTGCTCTTGGTAAGCGCAGCAACCTCCTTTGTTCTGAAAACATCTCAACCCATTTCTCCCTTGATAACAGCTATTATCTCTGTTGCTGTTGTCTGGATTTTTACAGCAGCTTGCGTCATAAAAGAGTGCAGTGCTGCTATCAATCCTGATGACGTTTTGAATGTTTGTATGAGCAAATAGGTGACTCTGGAAAAGAAGTGATTAAAGAACATTAACTGTTGCAGGTGTATTATAGCTGTCTTGGGCAGCAGACAGAGACTGCAGCATGGGAGGAGAGACCCAAATCACATTGACAGAAGAATAGAAGAGTCTGGTGTAATGTAGTAAGCATTGTATCTATGGGAAGCCAGTGTTAGGGCTTCATGCCTTAGGTTCTATGAGAGTTGAATGCTTGCAGGCCTACAACCTTCAAGTTATCCTGGTGCAGTCTCATCAATAGTGTAGAAGATAACTCAATGGACAATGGTCAGCTCCTGTAGGAATGGAAGAAGAGGCTGCCACTTTGTTCTTTGCCTCAAACATCAAAATGCCTTGGACCAGCCATGTGCTGCAGTAGAGAAGGGCACTAAGCAAACCTTCATCTGTCACACATTTAATATGGTATAGGGATGGATGGAAGTTACAGATAGCCCCTGTCATGGTCATCATAGAATGAATAAATGAGCGTCACATGCATAATTACAACATAATGGTGGGTTAGAATGTTGTAGATTATTCACAGATTTAAGTAAAATTATAGTTAATGTGGCTAGTTGACTGGCATGACCACCAATCTATATTCTGCATTGGACCAGATGTTTCTTCTCTACAGGACCATGTGGTTCACTTCAAAGGAAGGGAACTAGAAATCTGTTCCTCTTTCCCCCGTTGTGGTGGGTGTTGCATTGCCATGGCTCTTCCCCATCCAGCCGTGATTGGTTTTGATTGTAATGTGCTCTGCTGGTCCTTTGTCCATTGCTTGGCAAAATAGTACCAACACCATTTCCTCCGATACAGAGGTTTTGGGATCTTCTTGTAAACCCGATCTTATTCCCTCTACCTTTTAACAGGAAAGAGGGTTCTGGGGACAGATGTGATCTGCATATCCCAGTTAACATAAAGTAAAGCCCTCCAGGAGCTGTTGCTGAACTACAACTCCCATAAATTCTAGTCAATTAAGAGGAATTCTGGGAATTGCAGCCTGCCCTCCATATCCACAGATTCTGCATCCTCAGCTTCAACCATCCATGGCTAGAAAACAAGGGTTTTTTTTTTTTCAACTGAAAGAACAAACCTTGATTTTGCCATTTTATATAAGATATACAATTTACTGTACTATTGCATATAACAGCCCAACCCACCCACCCCACAAATAAATCATTAGTTAGTGTTAGGCTTGTTCCTGGGGTTATTTGGGGGCATGGATTCAGAACATTGTATTGAATAGACTGCATCAGCTCAAGCTTCTTAGATATGGTTATCATGGGAGAACAGATTAAAAAATGGTAGGTGGCATGTATTCTGTATCTCAAAAAAATAAAGCTTATTGGGGGAAAGCTGTAGAATCAAATGGTCAAATATATACCCAGAAACTGGTAACATTTGAGGCACCAAAATGTGTGTTATGGGACCTGAGTGTCCATATATATCGATATCTATGGGGGTCCTGAAACCAAATCCCAGCAGATCCCTAGGGCCCACAGTGGATAACTCGGGTGAGGGTGACCAGAAGAACTGGCTGAGGAAAGAGGTCTCAATAAAGAGGCTTCTGCTGGCTGGTTCTGCTTCTTCCATTTATCTTTCTATATCCTGGTGGGCAATAAAAAGAGCCAAAGGGAGGAAGGGATCTGTCCTGATATTGGTTCTTCATGAATATAGGCCAGTTACACTATGTAAAGTGTTATTTCCTGCTTAATTGTGCAGTACTTACTTCGAGGGGGTCCCTGGTGGCACAGTGTGTTAAAGCGCTAAGCTACTGAACTTGCAGACCAAAAGGTCCCAGGTTCAAATCCCGGAAGTGGAATGAGCACCCGCTGTTAGCCCCAGCTCCTGCCAACCTAGCAGTTCGAAAACATGCAAATGTGAGTAGATCAATAGGTACCGCTCCGGCGGGAAGGTAACAGCGCTCCATGCAGTCATGCCGGCCACATGACCTTGGAGGTGTCTATGGACAACGCCAGCTCTTCGGCTTAGAAATGGAGATGAGCACCAACCCCCAGAGTCAGTCACAACTGGACTTAACGTCAGGGGAAACCTTTACCTTTACCTTACTTCGAGAGTCCTTGTAGCTACCACAAACTATCTTGCAGTGGTTGAGATTCTATGAGATATTAATTGAAAAACTATAGCAGGATGTCCAGTTTAATGCACTTTTTCCATGTTTTTTAAATGCTAGAACCAATTAGGAAATGGCATTTATAACCCAGAGACAAAAATCATGTTACATAGTGTAATCTAGGCTGTCTCTGCACTATAGAATTAATGCAGAGAAGTCAGCCATGGCAGAGCATTTGATGAACCAACCTGAACACAGCATATTATCTGAGAACACAGAAATGCTGGACCAGTCTAACAGCCACCATGTCAGACTACACAGAGAAGCCACTGAAATCCACAAGCATGTGGACAATTTCAACAGAAAGGAGGAAACCATGAAAATGAAAAAATCTGGCTACCAGTATTCAAAAAACTCTAACATCAGGACAGTAAATAAAGAACAACACTCTGAAAACAGGAGAATTCCAGACGGAAACAATCAGGACCAGCGAACACCTCCCAACAAAGGATTCACCCAGGCAGGAAACAGCCAGGCTTCGAAGCTGCCAGGCTATTCAATGCTAATCAAGGTGGTCAATTGCAACATTCCATTCACACTTGCCTCCAACAGACAAGAGTTCTTTCTCCCACCTTGGACATTATTCCACAGATATATAAACCTCTCTTGCCTAGTTTCCAACAGACCTCACAGTCTCTGAGGATGCCTGCCATAGATATGTGTGAAAAGTCAGGAGAGAATGCTACTGGAACATGGCAATCCAGCCTGGAAAACTCACAGCAACCCAGTACCCTGAAGTGGTTGAGACTCTTAAGATATCAATTGAAAAACTATAGCAGGATGTTCTGCAAAAACAAAAGTTTTTGCAGCTTAATAAACCTTTTCCACGTATTATAAATGATAGAGCCAATTAGGAAATGACATTTATAACCCAGGGACAAAATTGTGTTACACAGTGTAATCTAGGCTGTGTCTACACTATAGAGTTAATGCTTTATCTGGCATGGCTCAAGGCTATTGGGATCCTGGGAGTTGTAGTTTGTTGCGGCACCATTGTTCTTCGGCAGAGTTGTCAAAAGACCAATTTGCATTATGGTTTCATACCATTGAGCCATGGGACCTGAAGAGGTGGCATTGCATCAATTAGATCAGTACTCCATGGGCCACAGTGGTCCCTAAGAACTAAAATATGGTCCACGGCCTCAGTGTTACTACACTGTTGCAACCAGAACAACTGGTCTCATGAAACCCTCTTATAGGTGGGGAGGGGAGAGGCTGACTACTGAGGACAAGGGCCAGGCTGTGGCTCAGGCTGGTGAGCAGCCTGCTGCAATAAATCACTCTGACCATGAGATCATGAGTTCGAGGCCAGCCCGTGGCGGGGTGAGCACCCGTCAATTAAAAAATAAAAAATAGCCCCTGCTTGTTGCTGACCTAGCAACCCGAAAGATAGTTGAATCTATCAAGTAGGAAATAAGGTACCACTTATATAGTGGGGAGGCAAATTTAACTAATTTACGACGTTGGAATGAGGAAGTGCCGTCACAGTGGATGATGAAGCAGCTGCTCCCCCCTGTAGCCAGAATCGAACATCCCCTCAGGAGAAAGTTAAATCGCTTCTGCAACTGTCTCTGTCTCGGTTCTATGTGTATATGGGCATTGAATGTTTGCCCTTCTATATATATAAAAGGGTAATGAAATTTCGGCCTAGGACAAAACAACAAAACAACACATCACAGAAACACTAAACTTGGCAGCACAACCCCTCATCCATGCCTCTACGTTCATACAACAAAAATAAAAGAAAAATAAAGTCCTAATTAGAGGGAGAGGAATAATTGTTTTTAGCCAATTGCTGCCAGTTAGAAGGCTAAGCTCCACCCACTTGGTCTCCTAGCAACCCACTCAGCCCAGGGGCAGGCAGTGTTAGGCCTCACTTAGGCCTCTTCCACACTGCCTATAAAATACAGATTATCCGATTTTGACTGGATTATATGGCAGTGCAGACTCAAGGCCCTTCCGCACAGCTATATAATCTTATATTATCTTTGTTATGATTGAGCCTCATGGCTCTGTTACTGGCAGACGTGGGCGTAAGACTCCTCGAGAGTCAGATACTCTTGAGGAGCGAGAAAGAAAGAGACTGCGAGATATCTTTGCAGCACCATCTGACGAAGAGTCTTTTGAGGGGTTTACGGAGAGAATGGAGGAGGGGCTGGTTAGCTCGGAGGAGGATGAGATGGATTGGACTCGGGTGAGGGAGGAATTGGGTGCCACTGGCAATGATGGGATGGAAGATGAATGGGGACCTTCAGGATTAGACCCATGGACAAGCTGGAGGGATGGGACGGGATCCACAGCTGGGGATGCTGTGGGGCGTAGTCAGAGGTGTTCCAGCTCTGATGAGGAAAGTGATGAGGAAACGCCCGGGTTAAGGAGGGCAGCTGATAGTGATGAGGATTTGTAACTGGCATAAAATGAGGCTTGGGAGCAATTGCAAATTGCGTTGGGCAAGGTAATCTGGACGAATGCTTGGGATCTGTGTGGGACGCTTTCCTGAAGACTGGTGTGTTTTCGTGTGCTGATACGTAAGTTGTTTTGGAATTTGGGGTCAGACGGCGGGAGGAATTGTGTGGGCTTTTGTTTGTGCAAACTTGTGCTTAATCTCATTAGCTTTGACCTTCCGTCGTCTTCTTGACGGACGCCATCTCCTGCTTTGGATTTCGGACTGAACTGACCACGGCTTGACTTCCCCCTACTCGGACTTGGTGAAACTACAAACGTCTGCTTCTGGCTTGAACTACGGAAAGGAACTGGGTCTACTCTACTGCTTCAATCCTCGGCTGATCTGTGTGTATTGGAAATCTTGCCTGCTGTGTGGAGGAGTGACTCAAGTTACTCAAAGCACAGTGCTGGCAGCAGAGAGGAATCTGCTGCCAATTAATTGCATTCTTTTGAACACTTTGTTCCCCGGCTTCTGTTTTGTTTATCCCCAGGCTGAAGCAAGCTGTTTTGTTTTTACCCGGATTAAACTCCGGTTTAATCCGGTTTATCTTTTGAACGTTTTTCCTTGCCCCTTTTTGCTTTTAAAGGCTAATACTGCCTGGCCCTTGTATTTTACGGGCATTTTGAGTTCTGTTATCCAATAAACTCTGTTATCTTTGATCTTGTGGCGTTCTGTCTTTGACAATCTTCTTTGAACTGGATTACCTTGACTCCACACTGCCATATAATACATTTCAGTGTGCATTTTATCCAGCTGTGTAGAAGGGGCCTCATATAATCCAGTTCTAAGTAGATAATATAAGATACTTTATTTCCCATACACCATACTTCGCCACAGCAATGCATGGCCGGGCACAGCTACCGTGTTTCCCCGAAAATAAGACAGTGTCTTATATTAATTTTTGCTCCCAAAAATGCACTAGGTCTTGTTTTGAGGGGATGTCTTATTTTTCTATCAAGAAGAATTCACATTTATTGTTGAACAAAAAAATGAACATTATATACTGTACAGTAGCTGTCATCACAAACCAGCATAACCAGACAAACTGAATCCTATCAAGAAATTCTTGTTACTACCAATATTTCTATGTACAACACTCTATGGTGCGTACATTTACCAATCCTGCATGTTCTGGTGTTCTGTTCGTTGGGCATGCTTCCAAACAATAACTTTGCCAGGTCTTACTTTTGAGGGAGGCCTTATATTTAGCAATTCAGCAAAACCTCTACTAGGTCTTATTTTCTGGGGATGTCTTATTTTAGGGTAGTATGTGTATATAATGTGATCAGCCCTGAGTCCCCTTTAGGGTGAGAAGGGTGGAATATAAATACTGTAAATAAATAAACAAGCCTCCTGGCTGCTACTTCTCCTCCTCCTCCCACTGAGAAGCAGGGGCGCCTCAGTGTCTTTGTTTTTAGGCTTGTTCTTGGGATTATTTGGGGTGCTGATTCAGAAAATTTGATTGGATAGACAGCATCAGCTCTAGATTATTAGATATGGTTTACTGTAGGCAAGCAGATGGCGACTAGTAAAGGTAAAGGTTTCCCCTGATGTTAAGTCCAGTCATGTCTGACTCTGGGGGTTGGTGCTCATCTCCATTTCTAAGTAGTTGTCAAAAAGAGCCCCAGCTAGGAGAACACAATGCTGTTTCTAAGTAGCTGGCTGTAGATTGCAATAGTCCGTTTACTACTGGCTCCCGGGTTTACTCCAGTTTCGGTTGTCCTTCTTCTGGTAAGCGGCAATAGATAAGCATCAAATAGTTTTCAATTTGTATATTGTTGGCTCTGCTCAATTTGTATATTGTTGGCTCTGCTTCAGTATATAGATTCGCAGTGTCAGTTTGCTGAAATGTGGTTTCTATGATGCTCGCAACTACTCCGAATCAACATTCATGGATAGTTTGTCCCCCAGACTTGGGATCTTACTCTTGAGAAACTGAACTTTATAGTGTTTGTTTATCTCTTCGACGTGGTCTATTCAATGCCATTTTCTGAATCAGCACCCCAAATAACCAAACTGAATCTAAAGTTGAGCAAAAACTGATTTGTAACCCTTTTGGTACTAATGTTGGGGAGTGGTGGTCAAAAAAAAGGTTGGGACCACTGAATTCGATGCAGCCAAAGAGGGCAGTCGAGGTGGGGCCTCCGTTGGCGCGGCCTGTCCAGCAGAGGGCGCGCAAGAGCCGCGAGGACGCCTCCAGGTGTGGAGACGGGACGGGGATGCGGCGGCGGGGCTTGTCCTCTTCCCGCTTTTCTCTCTTGTCTTAAGATGCTCTCATTCCCTTCCACTCGGCGGTGGTCACCTTTGGAGGGGATGGTCGGCTTGGAGGCAACCCAAGCCCTTGGTGGGGCATGTGGGGCCGCCATGGTCCCTCGTGGGAGGCGGACTCGAAGGCGGAGCGACGGAGGGACCCGAGTGGGCTGCGGTGGGAGGCTGGCCCTGGCCGGAGAAGAGACTCCCTGGGCAAGGAGAGGGTCAAGGCGCCGGGAGAGCGGCGGGTGCCCAGCGGGGCCTGGGAGTTGGCGCCAGGCGGGGAGAGAGGCTCAGTGGGAGAGAGCAGGAGCCATGTGCCCTGGCACCTGCGGCAGAGGGCTCCCCACTCCGCTCTGAAGGGGCCAAGGATGCCCACTCGTCCTCCACTTGGCTCCAGTTGAGGGCTCTGCTTGGTCGGAGATGGCTTTGCCCTGCTTGGCCTGGCTCTGCTTGGCCGGCTGCCTCCTGCTGCCCCTGGCACACAGCTGTGGCCCTGGGAGGGGTCCCCCGGGCAGGAAGCCTCATGGGCGCAAGAACCTGATCCCGCTGCAGTACAAGCAGTTTGTGCCCAGCGTGGCGGAGCAGACCCTGGGGGCCAGCGGGAAGGCCGAGGGCAAGGTGGGCCGACACTCCTCACGCTTCAAGGACCTGGTGCCCAACTACAACCCGGACATCATCTTCAAGGACGAGGAGAACACGGGCGCAGACCGGCTCATGACCGAGGTGGGTGCCACGTCCAGCCTGGGCGCACACACAGGATGCTTTCGCTTGGAACAACACCAGGTTTAACTCAGACTAGGGGTGCATCTGGGCCCCCAGTGGCGCAGCAGATTAAACCACTGAGCTGCTGAACTTGCTGACTGAAAGGTCGGTGGTTTGAATCCAGGGAGTGGGATGAGCTCCTGCTGTTAGCCCCAGCGTCTGCCAACCTAGCAGTTCAAAAACATGCAAACCTGAGTAGATCAATAGGTACCGCTCCGGTGGCGAAGTGTGCTAAAGCACTGAGCTGGAGACTGAAAGGTCCCAGGTTCAAACCCCAGGAGCGGCATGAGCGGCCGCTGTTAGCTCCAGCTCCTGCCAACCTAGCAGTTCAAAAACATGCAAATGTGAGTAGATCAATAGGTACCGCTCCAGTGGCAAAGTGCGTTAAAGCACTGAGCTGGAGACTGAAAAGTCCCAGGTTCAAACCCTGGGAGCGGCATGAGCAGCCGCTGTTAGCTCCAGCTCCTGCCAATCTAGCAGTTCAAAAACATGCAAACGTGAGTAGATCAATAGGTACCACTCCGGTGGCGAAGTGCGTTAAAGCACTGAGACGGAGACTGAAAGGTCCCAGGTTCAAACCCCAGGAGCAGCATGAGCACCCGCTGTTAGCTCCAGCTCCTGCCAACCTAGCAGTTCGAAAACATGCAAATGTGAGTAGATCAATAGGTACCACTCCAGTGGGAAGGCAATGGCGCTCCATGCAGTCATGCCGGTCACATTACCATGGAGGCTATGGACAACGCTGGCTCTTTGGCTTAGAAATGGAGATGAGCACCAACCCCCAGAGTCGGACATGACTAGATTTAATGTCAGGGGGGAGGGAACCTTTACCTTTACCTAATCTTGCTCTATTTTTATCACCTTGGTGGGGAGAGGTGTGAAGTAGGCAACAGTTGTAACCTGTTTACTTTTTAACCATTTAGGTTTATTTGAGGATTTTTTCATAGAATCATGGAATCATAAAATCATAGAATAGTAGAGTTGGAAGAGACCTCATGGGCCATCTATTCCAACCTCCAGCCAAGAAGCAGGAAATCGCATTCAAAGCAACCCCGACAGATGGCCATCCAGCCTCTGCTTAAAAGGCTCCAAAGAAGGAGCCTCCACCACAGTCCGGGGGAGAGAGTTCCACTGCCGAACAGCCCTCACTGTGAGGAAGTTCTTCCTGATGTTCAGGTGGAATCTCCTTTCCTGTAGTTTGAAGCCATTGTTCAGTGTCCTAGTCTGCAGGGCAGCAGAAAACAAGCTTGTTCCCTCCTCCCTATGACTTCCCCTCACATATTTGTATATGGCAATCATGTCTCCTCTCAGCCTTCTCTTCTGCAGGCTAAACATGCCTAGTTCTTTAAGCCGCTCCTCATAGGGCTTGTTCTCCAGACACTTGATCATTTTAGTTGCCCTCCTCTGGACACATTCCAGCTTGTCAACATCTTCCTTCAATTGCGGTGCCCACAATTGGACACAGTATTCCAGGTGTGGTCTGACCAAGGCAGAATAGAGGGGGGGCATGACTTCCCTGGATCTAGACCAGGGGTCCCCAAACTTTTTAAGCAGAGGGTGGTCCACAATCCTTCAGACTGTTGAGGGGCCGAATTATCATTTGAAAAAAAATTCAAACAAATTCCTATGCATACTACACATGTCTTATTTGTAGTGCAACAACAACAACAACGAAAGAATACAATATTTAAAAATGAAAACAATTTTCATCAACATAAACCTATTAGGATTTCAATGGAAAGTGTGGGCCTGCTACTGGCCAATGAGATAGTCAAGTTAATTAGGATTATTGTTGTTGTGTGCCTTCAAGTCATGTCAGACTTTGGCCGAGCCTAAGTCTAAAATTAATTATTTATTTACTGCATTTATTTACTACATTTATATCCCACCCTTCTCACCCCGAAGGGGACTCAGAGCAGCTGTATGTACATACAATATATTATATTATTAGCATAACACAATATTAGCATTATATATTACTATATTGAACTATACCACTATACTATTATATAATATGTAATATACAACATATAATTAATATTATTATATGGTATTACTATTAGTATTATATTGTATAACATAATATTATTATCAATATTATATGTATATACAATATATTATATTATTAAAACTGATATAAAAATATTATATTATAAAACTGAGGGCGGGGGCCAGGTAAATGACCTTGGAGGGCCGCATCCGGCCCCCGGGCCTTAGTTTGGGGACCATTGATCTAGACGCTATTCCCCTATTGATGCAGGCCAGAATCCCGTTGGCTTTCTTAGCAGCTGCATCACATTGCTGGCTCATGTTTAACTTGTTGTCCACGAGGACTCCAAGGTCTTTTTCGCACACACTGCTGTCGAGCCAGGCATCGTTCCTCCATTCTGTATCTTTGATTTCCATTTTTTTCTGCCGAAGTGAAGTATCTTGCATTTGTCCCTGTTGAACTTCATTTTGTTCGTTTCAGTCCATCTCACTAGTCTGTTAAGATCGTTTTGAATTTGTTTTGAATTCAAAGGCCAAAGCCTTTCCTTTTAGCACCACCTTGGCATTCCTTGTATGTCGGGACCTAAATAAGAGCAGAGAAAGTTCTGAGGTTAATGGTGTGGGCTCTGCGCTGTCTTTGGTAGGGAGGAGTTGAAACCATACTGCACTCCTTTACACAAAAGGTGCATCTACACTGTACATTTCAAACAGTTTGACTTTAAGTGCCATGGCTCAATGCTATGGCATCCCAGGATTTCTAATTTGGTGAGCCTCCAACACTCTTTCACAGAGGCTTGTAAAATTACATGACAGTTAAAGTGGTGCCAAATTGCATTCATTCTATAGTTGTGTTCTCAAAGGCTTTCATTGCCTGAATCACTGGCTTGCTGTGAGTTTTCCGGGCTGTATGGCCATGTTCCAGAAGCATTCTCTCCTGACGTTTCACCCACATCTATGGCAGGCATCCTCAGAGGTTGTGAGGTCTGTTGGAAACTAGGCAAGGAAGGTTTATATATCTGTGGAATAATGTCCAGAGTGGGAGAAAGAACTCTTGTCTGCCTGAGGCAAGTGGGAATGTTTCAATTGGCCACTTTGATTAGCATTGAATAGCCTGGCAGCTTCAAAGCCCAACAAAGGATTCCCCAAGGCAGTAAACAGCCAGGCTTTGAAGCTGCCAGGCTATTCAATGCTAACCAACCTGGCCAGTTGCAACACTCACTTCTGCCTCAAGCAGACAAGAGTTCTTTTTCCCACCCTGGATATTCCCCAGTTATATAAACCCCACTTGCCCCGCAAAAGTTTTTAAAACTGCAAAACCTTTGTTTTATTTTGTTTAGTTTTTTTAAAAAACCCATTTTAATTCATTCAAATATATATACATTTGCGAGTGTTTGTTGCATACAATGCAATACTTTCAGCTATTAGTCTTGCATAATTATTTCTCAGGTAATGTATTTTTAAGGGGTCACAGTCTTCTATTTAAATAGTACATATAAAGGTATTATAGGCTCCAAATTAATATCCATTTCCTCCTTATCTACAGTCCTATGGCTTCTCCTATGTACATTTTTAGTTTAATTTTACATTGAGATGTTAGATCATTGGTTGCCATTCATTAACAAAGTTCTCTAAAGGTTCCCCTCTTAAGAGTACAGTTATTCTATCTATTATCAGCAAATCTGTAATGTATTTTCCCATTCTTCTAAGGGAGGTACCTCTGAAGCTTCCAATATCTAGCGTATACTATTTGAGCTGCCATTGTCATGTAAAACAATTTTTTCCGATTTCCTTTGTAGTTCTTCATTGGGCATGTTCAAAAGGTACATTTGTGGTGTTATTTTGAAATTTGTGTTTAATAACTTTTCAAGATATACATGAATCTGTTTCCAGTAGTTGTTTATTTTGTTGCATGACCACCATATGTAGTAAAATGTACCCTTTTCCCCTCACATTTCCAACATTTGTTGGTGTAATTGTACATCTTCGCTAATTTCTCTGGAGAGAGATACCATCGCAGGTGCATTTGTAGATGTTTTCTTTTAGGTTTTGACATGCCGTGTACTTCATTCTGCTATTCCATGTCTTTTCCCATTGGGCCATTTTTATCTCATGGCCGATGTTTTTTATGGGACATCCTTCAGCACATTTTGCTATAGTTTTTCAATTCATATCTTGTGAAGTCTCAACTTATTCAACATAGTTTGTGGTAGCCACTAAAACAAAGTTTCTGGAATATAACAACTACTTTCAAAGTAAGTACTACACAATTAAACAGGAAATAATACTTTCAAACCAGGAACTGAAACTTTTTCAAACTGTGTAACATAGTGTAACCAGAACCCACACATTCAATGTGTACTCCATTATTTTGACCACAGCCTTTCATGCATTCTTGCAATGATGTGCTACTTTTCCCTCAATTTTTTATTTCTCAAGTGCAAAACCAAGTTTTTTAAAGTTTTTTTTAGATGTATGAAGCTAAAAAAATACTAGCTTCTGCATTTCAACAGGGCACTGATCCCTAATATGTCAAATAAGCAGGAGATACTTGTAGACACATTGGAGCTAGTTCAGGGAAAGAGAAGAAGGATGATTACAAGTATGGACAACAAAACATATAAGGGGAGGTTTAAGAGAAGACTCGAAAGGCAACATGATCATACCCTCAAGGCTTGTTACAGAGAGTAGGAAGTAGATCTGTTTTTTCTCCACTGCCCCAGAGAGCAGGACCAGATCTAATGGTTTGAAGTTACCAGAAAGGAGATCCTGAATGAGCATTAGAAGGGAGTTCTTGACAGAGAGAGTGAAACCAGTTTGTCCAGAAAGGTGGTGGGTCTCCTTCTTTGGATATCTTCAGAAAAGAGGCTGCTTTAGCTGGAGACCCTACATTGAGCAGGTGATTGAACTCAATGGTCTACAAGGTTCTTTCCAACTCTATGAATCTGTGATCCAAGACTCTTCTTAAAGCCTATGGAGATATGTCTGCTAAGGGTGTACACACTGGTTATATGTTCATACCTCTTCCCCTTACGATAGTTATGCATCTTCACGTTGACCCCAACATGGTGACACACAGGATTTCTTGGCAGGAATTGTCTGGAGAGTCTGCCATTACTTTCCTCTAAGACAGAGAGTGTGGTTTGTCCAGAATCATCCAACTCAGCGGGGAGTGAAACTTTGGTCTCCCAGAGTCCACATCATGTCAGGAGCTACTTGAGAAACTGCAAGTCGCTTCTGGTGTGAGAGAATTGGCCGTCTGCAAGGACGTTGCCCAGGGGACGCCTGGATGTTTTGAGGTTTTTGCCATCGTTGTGAGAGGCTACTCTCATGTCCCTGCATGGAGCTGGAGCTGATCTAGGGAGCTCATCCGCGCTCTACCCAGGTTGGATTCGAACAGGCAACCTTCAGGTCAGCAACCCAACCTTCAAGTCATCAGTCCTGTTGCCACAAGGGTTTAACCCACTGTACCACCGGTGGCTCCTAGAACTAAGACCACTACACTACACTGGTTGCCACTTTAAATACTGCTTTACCAATTTGTCTTTGGAATATTTGGGGATATAAGTTCCGTCCTTTCAGCATGATCATAGAGACCTCACATTTTGGGAGTCTATGTTTGCATGCCATGCATATATATGGAAGTGAAAGGATGAGGAGGATAGCCATTGAACATGTCATAAGCCACAAAGGACATGATCTGTAATATGTTATCCACATTGAATTCAAGTGGACAGTGGCTTTCTATAAAGGCACAGTGGTGTTCAATCTACCTGAAACATGATCTGGCATTGCTTGTGAAGTGGGAAGGGGTTAAACTGTATGTTGAGAATTCCTGACATAAGGGGCGTTAACATAAAGCACTGTGGGAAATGTAGCCTGTACATGTGGCTTCCAAGCTCCACCTTTTTATGCGGGAGGGGGAAGGAGGCAAAAATTTACCCAAGTGCTAGAAAACTACCAGCAGTTGCAGATATTTGGATTTCCTGCTTCCCCAAACACATCTAGACTCCTGGACACGTTTTCAGCTGAAGTGATGTGATGCCACGTCTGGTGCCCTGCAATGTGCCAGTGCAGCCCATGGAGATGATTGGTCCTCACTTTCCATGCAGTGGCCCATTTCTGCTATAAATCATAACTGAGTCGCTATCATTACACCAGCTTTGTCACACTAAAGCAGGGGTCCCCAAACTAAGGCCTGTGGGCCGGATGCGGCCCTCCAAGGACATTTACCTGGCCCCTGTCCTAAACTTTAGACTTAGGGTTGACCTAAGTCTACCTGGTCTTTGGAGGTCTCTTTGCTTACTTATGGCCTTATGAGATCGTCTAGATGGTCTTTGAAGGTCTCTTTGCTTAGCTACGACCTTATGAGACCATCTAGATGGCTTTTGGAAGTCACTTTCCTTACCTATGATGCTTTGAGACCGTCTAGATGGCCTTTGAGGGTCCCTTTCCTCACCTATTGTTTTATGAGATTTTCTAGATGGCCTTTGGGGACCCCTTTCCTTACCTATGGTCTTATGAAACCATCTAGATGGTCTTTCAGGGTCCCTTTCCTTATCTGTGGTCTTCTGGTGGCCTTATGAGATCATCTAGATGGCCTTTGAGGATCCCTTTCCTTACCTATGGTCTTATGAGACCATCTAGATGGTCTTTGGAGGTCTCTTTGCTTACCTATGGTCTTATGAGATCGTCTAGATCAGGGGTCCCCAAACTAAGGCCCATGGGCTGGATGCGGTCCTCCAAGGTCATTACCTGGCCTCTGTCCTAAACTTTAGACTTAGGGTTGACCTAAGTCTGAAATGACTTGAAGGCACACAACAACAACAATCCTTATTTTGGACTATTTTCATCATGGTCCGGGCCCCCAACACTCTGAGGGACAGTGAATTGGCCCTCCACTTAAAAAGTTTGAGGACCCCTGCACTAGAACATGGATCCACTTTAAATCCAGTTTCTGCCTCCTGCAGAATTCTGGGATTTGTAGTTTAGGGAGGCCCAGGACCTGTCTGCCTGAGCAGTTTAAAGGCCCCTCTGTAAACTACAAACCCCAGAGCCATGCTGTAGTCAGCGTGATGAGATGTTACTTAACAGGAGATGTACATTGAATAATAATAATAATAATAATACTAATAATAATTTTATTTTTATATGCCGCCGCTACCATCTCTCCGCGGGGACTCGGAGCGGCTCACACGGGAACAAGCCTGATCAATCACATTACATCATAAGATCAACAGTTAAAAACAACAAACATCATATTAAAACAAGTTTAACAAAACACAATATAAAATAACATAATTATAAAAGCACAAAATATTAACAATTAAAGTTACATAGGCTGCTGATTATCATTCATTATTAGTTCAACATTCTTTCACCAAGGTGCTGTAGAAACTATTTCTTGGAAACAGCCAACAAAACAATATATGGCAGTTTTACAAAAAATAATTTTATAAACCACCACTAAAACACATGAAATCAATTTTCCAAAATCATTCTAAATTATTTTTTTCTAAATCATCTTGAAATTATTACTGTGTAGATTTTTTTTTTTAAAATTATGCGTTTATGCTTTTAAAGGCATACATGCCAGTCCTTGAAGTACAGCAATTGAAGCAACTTGTGGAAAAGAAAGTAAATTGATGGCTTAAATTTCTGGTTGTTTTTAAAATTATGGTTGTGTGTTTTAAATTGGACACTGCAGATTTCCTTATACAGGAGGCTTTTTTGGCTAAAATACTTTGGACTCGTAATGAACCATAATTAACTTCCTGAGACCAGATCTCCCTTTTGGGTCTGTTGAAGGATACTTTCATGACTTTTTGTTTACACAGTACAACCCCCTTATCCACGTATCCGACAGCCGAGATTTCATTTATCTACATTCCAAAAAATGTGGAACCTTCTAGGAAGTGTTTGTGGGCTTCTCTCAATCCTCCAGTGTGAGTCTGCCCAAGTATAATTATGGAGTTTACTATTATCCACAGTCCTGCCAACCTAGCAGTTCAAAAACATGCAAATGTGAGTAGATCAATAGGTACCACTCCGGCGGGAACGTAACGGCATCCATGAAGTCATGCTGGCCACATGACCTTGGAGATGTCTACGGACAATGCTGGCTCTTCGGCTTAGAAATGCAGATGAGCACTAACCCCCAGAGTCGGTCACGACTGGCCTTAACGTCAGGGGAAAACCTTTACCTTTTTTTACCTATTATCCACAGATAATAATGAATCCCATAATTATATTCGAGAGAAGGATATTAGAGGCAAAGATGAAGTACTTTGGCCACATCATGAGAAGACAGGAAAGCTTGGAGAGGATGTTGATGCTGGGGAAAATGGAAGGAAAAAGGAAGAGAGGCCGATCAAGGGCAAGATGAATGGATGGTATCCTTGAAATGACTGACTTGACTTTGAAGGAACTGGGGCAAACAGGGAGTTCTGGCGTGGGCTGTCACTAAGGTCACAGGAGGTCACTAAGAGTCGGAAGTGACTAAACGAATAAACAACAACATTATCCACAGTGTCAGGTGTCCATGGGGGTCTTGGGATACATAGTGCAGGTTTCTGTTATAGTCCTTCCTGTTTGCTTACAATGGTTGGATGGTGCTGGAGCAAGAAAAAAAACCCTTCCACACCAAGGCCTGCCCCAGCAGAGATGATAAGATCCTGCTTGCTGTATATTAGGGATGCTGTGTGAATTGTTTTGGGGAAAAGGCATCGGAGGAAGGAGGGTAGAGAAGGCCTCCCTTTGGGACAAGGATGTTCCACCTGTGTGGACAGAAAGTTGACTCCACTCCAGTTTCCTGCTGCTGAGTCACAATGTACCATCTGAAGGCCGGGTGGGTGAAGCCTGGTAGCAGACATTTGAACTGTGAATAACTATGGGGGTGTATGGAGAACAAAGAGAAGAATTGCAAGGAGGTTGGCTGGCTCCTCTGGGACATAGAAAAATGCCCTAAATGGAGACAGGAAGCTGGACAGTGTGGGCTTGAAGCTCCTATACAAATATTTCTTAGGGTGACTCCATGAGTACCTTTTGCTTATCCTCAGGGGGTGGCTAATAATATCACTCTGAGCCAGGCAAGGCTATTTCCGCACATCATATTGAATTGAGACTTTGGTTTCAATTTGTGTATGTTTGTTGTATCCTCAGTAGCGTGCCAAAAATAGTTTTCTTTCCAGGTGTGTCAGTCATTCGGTGTTCTTCAGTGCACTTTCTGTATTTCTATGGCTCCATGAAATTTGGATCACGGAGGTTGCTCAGTACTTGCCCCTGGCCCTGCTTTATGTCATTGTGCTGCTGTCATCATCCCTTTCTGATTTAATGACTTCTGTGGTCAGGATCTACAACAGTACCACACTAGTCCCTTTTTGATTTGGGTACATTTTCAAGTAAATTATAATGGTGGTTCTCAGCTGTTGGTCCTCCAGGTGTTTTGGACTTCAGCTCCCACAATTCCTAACAGCCGGTAAACTGGCTGGGATTTCTGGGAGTTGAAGTCCAAAACACCTGGAGGACCAAACATTGAGAACCAATAATATAAAGACGCTTAATCAGATGTCTTCCCTTGCATGAGTCTTTGCGAAACAAAAATCAAATATGTAATTTGAATAATCTCTAGTCCAGTGGTTCTCAACCTGTGGGTCCCCAGATGTTTTGGCCTTCAACTCCCAGCATTCCAAACAGCTGATAAACTGGCTGGGATTTCTGGGATTTCTAGGTCAAAACACCTACCCTGTTTCTCCTAAAATAAGACATCTCCAGAAAATAAGACCTAGTAGAAGTTTTGCTGAATTGCTAAATATAAGGCCTCCCCCGAAATTAAGGCCTAGCAAAGTTTTTGTTTGGAAGCATGCCTGCTGAACAGAACACCAGAGCATGCAGGATCGGTAAATGTACGTACCATAAAGTGTTGTACATGGAAATATTAGTAGTAACAAGAAATTCTTGATAGGATTCACAGTTTGTCTAGTTATGCTGGTTTATGATGACAACTCTTGTACAGTATATAATAAATGTTCATTTTTTGTTCAACAATAAATGTGAATTCTTCTTCATGGAAAAATAAGACATCCCCTGAAAATAAGACCTAGAGCATCTTTGGGAGCAAAAATTAATATAAGACACTGTCTTATTTTCGGGAAACATAGTAGGGATCCACAGGTTGAGAACCACTGCTATAGTCCAGCTTGTGTTCAGCCAGTTTCCTCTGGGATTTGTGGATTTTTCTCTACACTGTTTTCCACATGGTTCGATCAGGTCTTTATATGTAACTTTGTGGTTTAATTTGGGTTTATATAATTGTTAAATCTGTTTCCCATTGCGTTAAAGTTGCCTCAGTTATCACAAGTGTCTAAATGACACTATATTGACACCACAGTCTATGCATACTTCCTGAGAAAAAAATCCCATTAAGTCTTATGTAGCATAATCCTTGATAAATATGTATTAAGTTGTACTCAGTAACACTGGGATCACCTAGTGCAGTGGTTCTCAACCTGTGGGTCCCCAGGTGTTTTGGCCTACAACTCCCAGAAATCCCAGCCAGTTTACCAGCTGTTAGGATTTTTGGGAGTTGAAGGCCAAAACATCTGGGGACCCACAGATTGAGAACTACTGCCCTAGTGGGTTTCCATGGTCCATAAGGGTTCAATTTCTGGTCTCCATTGTCGAATTCTCCAACCATTATATCAAGCTGGCTCTTGAAGAGCAGCCAGAAAATATTAGAGAAGGAGAAGAAGCAAATTGTTAATCTTTGTTTTAGGCAGTCTAGAAGTCTGAAAAACATAGTTAATGTGGTTCTCAACCTGTGGGTCCCCAGGTGTTTTGGCCTACAACTCCCAGAAATCCCAGCCAGTTTACCAGCTGTTAAGGATTTCTGGGAGTTGAAGGCCAAAACATTTGGGAACCCACAGGTTGAGAACCACTGATCTATTGTGTCTCTTCTCTTTTAAAAAGACCTTAAGAAACAGACACACCTTTTCCTCTTATCCTCTGTCCATGTTCTCTACTTGCTTCTATCTGCTTCGACATTCTGATAATGTGAATTGTTTTCAAGACCTCTTCACACCGCTATTTGTATTGTTTACATTTGTTTTTTCCAATTTTTAACCATGACATCATATTTAAACACATAGATTTAGAATAGTCATAGTTATTGGTTTCAGATTCATTTTTGATGCTTTATGGCATTCCACAATCTATATGGAGTGGGGCAGTAGCTGCAGTCAGTATTATTTGTGGTCTCTAGGACTTCACCAAAAATGGGACTAACCCCAAGCTTAGCCTGTCTTCAAACCAAAGCACAATTCAAAGGGGCTGATGAAAAAATATATAACAAAACCGTAAATGACCAAAAACTGACATTTATTGAAGCTTTTAGGTTACGTTATCCCACAATAATGTATTGAAGGCAACCACGTGACAAAAATGTAACCAGTCTCTGGATACATGAATAGATTTTTTTCACTGAAACAGATTATGACCAAGTCCAAATACTGTGATTCTTTGTTAGTTCTACTGCATTCCTTCAGCCAGAAATGTGGCAGAGTTTGATCCATGCCTATATCCAAATCCTCTGAAGCATGTGTCACCGAGCCAATGGTGAGACGGCTATTCCCAAGCTTTTATATGACCATAATCCTCCATCAGTTTAAAGAACTACCTTATATTCTCATGTATAAATCATGCATTAAGTAGGGGAGCAGATTTTGGGGCCAAAATGATTGATTTTGATATGACCTGTGGATAAGTCAAAGGTCATTCTGCAAAGACGGGAAGGTACCCATGCTTCCTTAGGACCAGCTGTACTCAGCCGCCACCACCATTTCCCTGACCTGACAATTCAGAAAGGCCAGTACCAGTGCCATGGTGGAGAGTCGAGAGAGACCCCATGCCTCCAGATGATCTCTCTCAGCAGTCTCGTGTAAATATTAAAAAGCACTAGGGATAGAATGGCTACTTGTGGAACACCACATAACATCCCTTTTTAGAAGTAGGTATCCCCAAACACCACCTGAGAGATATAACCGGAACTGTAACACAGTGCCTCTGATTCCCAAAGCTCCTGTAAGGCGTTCCAGAAGGAAACCATAGTCGATGGTATCAAAAGTCACTGAGAGATCTTGAAGCACAAACAGGGACACACACACCCTTGTCAGCATTAAGACAGAGATCATTCACTAAGGCGACCATAGCAGTTAACTCCATATCTTGCTCTGAAGCTGGTTAGAAATGGGTCAAGGAAGTGTGTGTCATCCAAGACTGCCTGGAGATAGAGGTCAATAGCCTTCTCAATTAATTTGCCCAAAAAAGGGACGTTAGACACTGGTCTGTAGTTATTAAGGTCCAGGGGATCCAGGGAAGACTTTTTAGCACTGGTCTCACTATAATTTTTAAAAAGTTCAAAATTCCCTTCCCTGACAGATGCATTGATAACTTGTTGTGTTTGAAATCAAATTGCATCTCTTTCCTGGATGAGCAGCCAAGAGGGGCAGGGATCAAGAAAGCAGGTTGTGCTCCTTAGTTGCC
This sequence comes from Anolis carolinensis, assembly GCF_035594765.1. Classification (NCBI taxonomy): domain Eukaryota; kingdom Metazoa; phylum Chordata; class Lepidosauria; order Squamata; family Anolidae; genus Anolis; species Anolis carolinensis. The sequence continues at coordinate 166,323,210 of NC_085842.1, forward strand.
CCAGCTGCTTTTCCACATCAACAGTACTCACCAATTGAAACTGATCCAGTGTAATTTCACTCACAAGAGTTGATTGACACCTTGTTATCAACTTCTGCCGCAATGAAGCATCCAAGTCGGGTCTTCGAGGAGAGATTTTATCTGCAAGATGATCATTAAAGCATTGCAGTGAGCTACTGAAGGTTCTAGCAAAGCGTTCCTAGAGGTCCTTGAGATAAACATGGTTAGGTGCCCAAGCTTTTGATGAGTAAATGACAAAGTTGACATGGCCTGATTTAAGGATGAAGCATGAGGATCTCGGATGAATGGAATTAATTATATATACGTTTTTAAGGTTTTTATAATGTGTTTTAACAATGTTATTAGCCCCCAGATGGCGTAGTGGACTAAGTGACTTGAAAGCTGCCAGGTTCGAATCCCACCTGGGGAGAGTGTGGATGAGCTCCCTCTATCAGCTCCAGCTCCATGCAGGGACATGAGAGAAGCCTCCCACAAGGATGGTAAAAATATCAAAACATCCGGGCGTCCCCTGGGCAACGTCCTTGCAGACGGCCAATTCTCTCACACCAGAAGCAACTCTGGTTGCTCCTGATACGGAAAAAAAAAACAATGTTATTAATAGATCTGTTTATATTGTTTTGTTTTTATGATTGCATTTTGGGCATTAAATTTTGCCAATTTTTGTAAGCCGCCCTGAGTCCCCTCGGGTGAGAAGGGCGGGGTATAAATGTTGTAAATAAATAAATAAATAAATAAATAAATAAACCTCTCACCATTCTGAACAGTTCAGCTGAACATGAATCCTCAGATACAAGATGCACAGAGAAGAAAGCTTTCTTCACTGCGTGTATTGCCATCTTATAGACGCAAGGACATCCTCTGTATTGTGTCCTGTCACTTAGAAGTCAGGTTTTCCACCATCTGCACTCTAGTTGTGGTCTTTCCCATTTAATTTTCCTGAGAGTCTCTGTATACAAGGAAGCCTGGTTAGTAATGGGTCAGAGAGGATGTTTGGGAGCAATCATGTTAACTGATATTCATACAACACTGATTTTGAATTATGGAGTAAATGCTTATTGCATTCCCATGAATTTCCCAAAGACTAAGGCCAATACCATATCCTCAGACAGCTACCATGTTTCCCCGAAAATAAGACAGTGTCTTATATTAATTTTTCCTCCCAAATATGCACTAGGTCTTATTTTCTGGGGATGTCTTATTTTAGGGGAAACAGGGTAGGACTGCACAGCCGGGGGTGATATTGCTTGAATAACCTTGATGTTGCATTTAGCATACAAGCTTAAAAAGAAATATACCAGTATTTGTCCCTTCCTTTGAGGTAGGCCGGACCCTCCAGCTGTTTTGGCCTCCAACTCCCAGAAGCCCTAGCCAGATTGATCAATGGTCTAGAATTCTGGGAGTTGGAAGCCCAAACAGCTGGAAGGCTGCAATTTGAGGATTCCCGCAATAGGCCATGGCAATTAGTTCTTTAAAGAACTAATCCTTAAATTCCTGTAATATGTTCCTTTCCCCACCCTTTGTTAATTTGGGGAAGCCCATCAAATCCCATTTGGTTATCTGGTTGGGGAAAGCTTCAGATTTTTCCATCATGGGGGCAATGAATGGGTATGTGTGGGAGGGGAGTGGTGATTATTCTAATAGGTTTTCCAGCAAACCTCTAAACTTCACACTTGCCCATAAGATGTAGTCAGCACAGATGGAGAGATCTAGTGTGTACAATGCCCACCCGCCACCCCCATCAGCAACTGCTGGATGGGTGCGGAAGGACCCCCAGTGGGAGTTGTGGGGGGAAACTGGTCAGCCCAGTAAGGTCCCATCTATGACACGTCCTACGGTGCCCTTTTCCCCTTGCACTGACACCAGCCCAGGGAGTGTTGAGCTGCTGAAAGAGCCCTTTGTGGCAAAGTTGATGATTTTGCTGTTACTCCCCGAGGAGTTTGAATTCTCCTTGAGTTAAGTAATTCTGGGCTTGGAAAACAGCTATTGTCCTTTGGCCCAGGAGCTGATGGGAAGTATCTCAAATTCCTCTTCGGGCGTCTAGTATGTTCTTTTCCATTATAGATAACACTAGATGTTCCCTTTTACTTAAATTCCTCCTCACTATATCTACTCACTTCTTCGCTCTTTGCAAGAGGTGAGATCGTACTGTGTATCTAGATGTATTTTGGGATGAGGGTGAGGTTTTTCATTGCTTAATGATGCAGACAGATTGGTCTACAACGGTGGTTCTCAACCTTCCTAATGCCGCGACCCCTTAATACAGTTCCTCATGTTGTGGTGACCCTCAACCATAAAATTATTTTCGTTGCTACTTCATAGCTGTACCTTTGCTACTGTTATGAATTGTAATGTAAATATCTGATATGCAGGATGTATTTTCATTCACTGGACCAAATTTGGCACAAATATCCAATAAACCCAAATTTGAATACTGATGGTGTATGTTATCGTTTATTCATGTATTGTATATTGTTACTAGCTGTGCCCGGCCACGCGTTGCTGTGGCGAAGTCTGGTGGTATGGGAAATAAAGTATTGAGGAATTGGTGGTAGTTAAGGTCAAGGATAAAGGTTTTCCCCAGACATTAAGTCCAGTCGTGTCTGACTCTGGAGGTTGGTGCTCATCTCCATTTCTAAGCCGAAGAGCCGGCGTTGTCCATAGACTCCTCCAAGGTCATGTGGGATGACTACATGGAGCGGTGTTACCTTCCTGCCGGAGCAGTACCTATTGATGCACTCACATTTGCATGTTTTTGAACTTCTGGGTTGGCAGAAGCTGGGGCTAACAGTGGGGGCTCTCTCCGCTCCCCCAATTCAAACCTGTGGCCTTTCGGTCCAGAAGTTCAGCAGCTCAGCGCTTTAACACGCTGCGCCATCAGGGGATATTATTTCCTAAAGGTTGTGAATATACAATATTTCTGATTGGTTTTTTTTGTTTGTTGGAGGCAAGTATGAATGCTGCAATTAGGAAAAATGATTAGGATGTAATGGCCTTGCAGCTTTAAAGCCTGGCTGTTTCCTCCCTGAGTGAATTTTTTGTTGGGAGGTGTTAGCTGGCCCTGATTGTTTCCTGTCTGGAATTCCCTTGTTTTCAGAGTGGTGTTGTTTGCGATATTTTATGTGCTTCTACTGTCTGTGGCCCTGAGAAAACAGAGGATTTGCCAGACTTTGATGATGGGAATACTTTGTTGGGAGGTGTTAGCTGGCCCTGATTGTTTCCTGTGTGGAATTCCCCTGTTTATTTACTGTCCTGGTTTTAGAGATTATATTGTTCTGCATTATTCTATCCCAGTAATTATTTCATATTAAAGAAGAATCTCACTTATCCAACATTCGCTTATACAATGTTCTGGATTATCCAACGCAGTCTGCCTTTTCATAATCAATGTTTTTGTAGTCAGTGTTTTAAATTCATTGTGATATTTTAGTGGTAAATTTGTAAATACAGTACAGTAGAGTCTCACTTATCCAACATAAACGGGCCGGCAGAATGTTGGATAAGCGAATATGTTGGATAATAAGGAGGGATTAAGGATAAGCCTATTAAACATCAAATTAAGTTATGATTTCACAAATTAAGGACCAAAACATCATGTTAGACAACAAATTTGGAAGAAAAAGTAGTTCAATACACAGTAATTCTATGTAGAAATTACTGTATTTATGAATTTAGCACCAAAATATCACGATATATTGAAAGCATTGACTACAAAAATGTGTTGGATAATCCAGAACGTTGGATAAGCGAGTGTTGGATAAGTGAGACTCTACTGTAAATACTACATAGCATTACTGCGCATGGAACTACTTTTTCTGTCAAATTTGTTGTATAATATGATGTTTTGGTGCTTAATTTGTATAACGATTACCTAATTTGATGTTTAATTGGCTTTTCCTGAATCCCTTCTTATTATCCAACATATTCACTTATCCTGCTGGCCTGTTTGCGTTGGATAAGTGAGACTCTACTGTATATTTCTAATCTTATATTATCTGCTCAGAACTGGATTATCTGAGGCCCCTTCTTCACAGCTGTATAAAATGCACACTGAAGTGGATTATATGGTGGTGTGGAGTCAAGATAATCCAGTGCAAAGCAGATAATATAAGATTATAAATGGGTTATATTTCTGTGTTGAAGGGCCTTGAGTCTACACTGCCATATAATCCAGTGCAAATTAGATAATCTGTGGAAGAAGCCTAAGTGAGGCCTAAATCTGCCTGTCCCCTAACTGAAACCTGGCTGTCCCTTGGCTGGTTGCTAGGCAACCAAGTGGGCAGAGATTAGCCCTCTAAACTGGCAGCAATTGGATAAAAAAAATTATTGCTCTCCCTCTAATTAGGACTTTCTTTTTCTTTTCTTTTTGTTGTATCAACCTTGAGGCGTGGATGATGGGTTGTGTTGTCAAATTTTGAGGTTGGGGGGCCTGTACTTTTGTTGTTTTGTGAATTGCCGTGATGCCATCACTCTTTTATATATATAGATTGTTTTGTATTTGATATTTCTGTGAGCCGCCCCAAGTCACCTCCAGGGGAGATGGTGGCGGGATACAAACAAACTTATTATTATTATTATTATTATTATTATTATTATTATTATTATTATTATTATTATTATTGGGGTTGATTTTATCATTTGGGAGTTGTATTTGCTGGGAAAATAGTTAACCTGCAATCAAAGAGCATTCTGAACTCCACTGACAATGTAATTGAACCAAGCTTAGCACACAGAACTCCCATGACCAACAGAAAATACTGGAAAGGTTTGGTGAGCATTGACCTTGAGTTTGGGAGTTGTAGTTCACCTACATCCAGAGAACACTGTGGACTCAAACAATGATGGATCTGGACCAAACTTGGCACGAATACTCAATATGCCCAAATGTGAACACTGGTGGAGTTAGGGGAAAATAGACCTTGACATTTGGGAGTTGTAGTTGCTGGGATTTATAGTTCACCTACACTCAAAGAGCCCCTTGAACCTCACCAATGATAGAATTGGGCCAAGCTTCCCACACAGAACCCCGATGACCAACGTAAGAGATCTGGGAGGAATTGACAGTGATTTAGGGGAGATGTAGTTTACTTGCCTCCAGAAATCACTGTGAATTAATATGTGTTTCTGATAGTCTTTGGTGACCCCTCTGACACCCTCTTGCAACCCCCCCCCCCCCAGTGGTCCCGACCCCCAGGTCGAGAAACGCTGGTCTACAATAATGATAGAGCTGTCTATCAGTTTTGGGAGGTCCAAGGAGAACACCTATTTGAAAGAGACACAGAGCTAAGATGCATCCGTCACAGAAATCTATTGCCTTGAAGAAAAATAAAATATCTGGCTGTCACAGTATTTATCATTTACTATAGAGTTTTTTATCTGAGCCTCAAATCTTGTTTCAAACCACAGTGATTTTGCCTCCCTCTCTCCTGCTCTCCTTAATGATGAAAGACTATGAAAAGCATGGGTGAAATCATACATATTGCAAAGGTGTACCCAAGTATGTCAGTGAATGTGTCCTCAAGAGGACATTGCTGCTCATTACAGCTGCTTTACAGCAGTAGCTATGATAAATAGGTCCTTCACACATGTGTTTGTTATACATAGTATTTAGATTTCCATGTCAGGAGTGGCTTGAGAAACTGCAAGTCGTTTCTGGTGTGAGAGAATTGGCTGTCTGCAAGGATGTTGCCCAGGGGATGCCCGGATGTTTGATGTTTTACCATCCTTGTGGGAGGCTTCTCACATGTCCCTGCATGGGGAGCTGGAGTTGAAGCTGACAGGGGGAGCTCATCCGCACTCTCCCTGCATTCGAACCGGCAACCTTCAGGTCAGCAACCTAACCTTCAAGTTAGCAGTCCTGCCAGTACAAGGGTTTAACCCACAATGCCACTGGGGGCTCCTATACTTGTAAATGAAAACTGGGTTGTTGAGGACACTTACTGCAACCCTGTCCTAACGGACTGCATTTGATCTGGGCTTCTGTGAAATTGTAGGATACCCAGAGCCATGGGCATTTCAGTATGCGTACTTCCACAGACATTCTGGTCACCCTTTTGAGAGAACATGGCACGTCTCTTCCCAATAAATCACTTTGTAAGCTATTTGAAAAGCTCCCGTCTTACATACCATGCATTAATATCTCAGATATTCTCAATTCACTGAATGTGTAGCAAGCAATTGCCCAAGCCTCCTGGAATGTACAAAGGATGTATCTTATTAAAAGACTTAGAATCCTTCTAGGCCAACAGTTGATAGTGCAACAAATGTGCCTTTGTTTCACATTCTTTCCTTCTTATCCAGCATGTGTTAGTCCCTTCTCTTGCAGGTCTTTAGGCTTCCCTGGTCTTTAAATGAGCGAATGCAAGTCTTCTCTTGGCCTGCAAACACATAGAGGCATTGCTGTTGTGAGTGCCATGTGGAATACAATCACACAAGACCCGAATATATTTGTTCTGCAGTCCTTTTGACAATAGATATGCCCACATTGTGACTTTTTTTAATGCACTCAGTTGCTGGGCATCTCCCTACAATGCTATTCGCACAATACAACACAAATCCTGAACTGTTTTAATAGGGTAAGTTCAAGAAGTAGCCATTTTTAACCCTCTGCTTCACCATTTAAGGAAACTTCACTTTTCTGGTGGGAAATATTCTGGACTGCAACCCCAGAATTCCCTGAATAGCATGGCCATTGGAAAATGCTGGCTGGAGAATTTTGGGGCATTTTAGTCCAAGGAAGCAGTGAAACTCTCTGCCCCAGAGTGAGGTGGAGGCTGCGTCTTTGGAGGCTTTTAAGCAGAGGCTGGATGGCCATCTGTCAGTGGTGCTTTGAACGCAATTTTCCTGCTTCTTGGCAGGGGGTTGGACTGGATAGCTCACAAGGTCTCATCCAACTCTCCGATTCTATGATTCTGCAAGAAGAAGAAAAGGCATTGCTGGACTATCCCACACCAACATCCAGCTCCTTTTCCAACTCGCCTTCCCCAACATTGAATATCGCCATGGTTATTCCAGGTGGAAATAACCAGGTGGGACAATGGTTCATTGTTTACCATGGGCTACAGTTAAGGCAGACCAGGTGATATACAATGTTCCCTTACTTAGTGCTGGGGTTACGTTCCAGGACCACCCGCAATAAGTGAAAATCCTCAAAGTAGGGGCACTATATTTAGTTTATTATTTATGCATTATATTAGTAGTTAGGTGGCCTTTCTCCCCTTCACAAGCCTTCTTCCTGCGCTTTTTCCTCTCCGCCGCCTGCCAGTTTCCCTTTTGTGCATTCACTTCCCTCTCATCGGCATCCAGAGTGGCATGGCTGGACGCTGACGAGAGGGAGGACGCATGCGCAAAAGCCGCTCAGAAAAAAAACACAAAGCAGTGAGGAAGCGAAAAGCGAACCGCAAAGTAGGGAGGGAACACTGTATTTTGGTTGTGGGTTGTTTTTATTTTGACACATTAAGATGGATTTCATTGCCACAGCTGCTCCAAAAGGAGCTCAAGAGATGTGCGGGCCATCAATCCTTGTGACATTTTGATGCGATTCTGCTTCAGCATCTGAGGTTCGAGCAGGGTTTGCTTTACGAACTTGACCAGGAATGATGGGCACGCCAGGGAACTCAGAGGGTACAACTAGGTAAAAGTAAAGCTTTCCCCCCGACATTAAGTCTAGTCGTGTCCGACTCTGGGGGTTGATGCTCATCTCCATTTCTAAGCCAAAGAACCCATGTTGTCCATAGACACCTCCAAGGTCATGTGGCCAGCATGACTGCATGGAGCGCTGTTACCTTCCTGCCAGAGCTGTACCTATTGATCTACTCACATGTGTGTGTTTTCAAACTACTAGGTTGGCAGAAGCTGGGGCTAACAGTGGGAGCTCACCCCGCTCCCCAGATTCGAACCGCCAATCTTTCGATCAGCAAATTCAGCAGCTTAGCGGTTTAATCCACTGCGCCATCGGGGGCCCTACTACATTGTAGAATTAATGCAGTTTGACACCACTTTAACTGCCACGGCTCAATGGTATGGAATCTTGGGTTTTGTAGTTTGGTGCTGCACCAGCGCAATTTGGCAGAGAAGGCAAAAAACTTTGTAGGACTACAAATCCCAGCAAGACGTAACAGTATCAAGTGTGGCAAGAAAATAGAGTGGCTTTTCCATCTTCCTCTGAATTAAATGTATTTAGTCTGGCTGGAAATAGCTGCTGAGGAACTCGTTCTTGGTGCCGCTGAGCTCAGTGTGGGAGCGCTGGAGGAGGTAGGGGTGAGTAGAATATTCTCCTGAAGAACATATAGCAGGATATTGCTCAATCCAATAATCTTTCCATCTCAGCCTGTATCGACTAAAACAGGTTAATTAAAAACCAGATAATGAATCTGAATGTGTTTTTCTCAGGGCGGCTGGTAACCCAAGCATCCGTGTTCTTTCCACATGGCTGCTCCGTGCAGGAGGTGGGCTAATCCCAAAGAGTTAATGGTTAATTGTCAATGGCCAGGGACCCCTCGCCCCTGCTTCCAAAGGCCTGGCTTTTTGTTTTTCTTGGTTGTTTTTATAAACAGATTATGCAGCAAATGGTTGGGAGGCGGGGAGAAACCTAAGTCGGTTAAGAAGCAGATAGAAGTATAGCTGGGAAAAATAACTGCATACTTTCAGATCAGGTTTCTTTCTAAAATACACACAATGCTTTTGGGGTCTTCTGGGAACACTGTGCTTTAAAATGTGTGGTTCACAGATGGCGGTTGTGAAATTGATATCATAACCAGGCTACTATCAGTACAATATCTATGTAACAACATTAGAAAAATTTTCTGTTCCTGGTTTGAAAGTCTTATTTCCTGTTTAATTGTGACAGGGACAGCTACTGAACTTACATATCCAGTTTCTCAGAGGACACCTCAATCTGATGGAGCTATCATATAAATCATGCCTCATGGGAGTACATTGTTATTATTGTTCGCATCCTTGCTTGTCCATGGGCAAATTTCCCTTGCAAATTTCCCTGTGTTGTGCATTGTCTGGAACGTTGTCTACGCAGACTATCTAGTTCTCCAGCAGGATTTCAATCCGCCTTCTCAGGTGGCCCACGGACCATTTTGGCTGTGGATACCAAAGTGGGCCAGTTGTTGTGGCTGGAAAAAAATGGTAATATTTCTTTCCCTGTCTCTTCTTATTCCAAACGGAGGTTTTTCATTCAGCTACTGCTAGCTGTGTTTGGGCTATCAGAAGGACTGGTATCTTTGCTGGTGGGACGAAGTTGAGTCTGGGAGCATTTTCTGCTGGTTTCATAGTCAAAGGGCCATTTATTATATTGAGTGATGTCTATCTTGGGAGAATTGGGTGTACAAAGGGCCTGCATGGCTCCTGTGGCAATGTCATGCCACCCCTGAAGTTGCCACAAATTGGTTTGTGTTTTCCCTATGCAGACTTTGTGTTTTGCCTTCTAATATGAGTGCATGGGTTTTAGATTTTTCAAAACTCCTGGCACAGGGGGACTGACTGGTAAGGCCTGGATGACTTTCTTGTATATCATATAAGTAAAGGTAAAGGTTTCCCCTGACGTTAAGTCCAGTCATGTCTGACTCTGGGGGTTGGTGCTCATCTCCATTTTTAAGCCAAAGAGCCGGCGTTGTCCATAGACACCTCCAAGGTCATGTGGCCGGCATGACTGCATGGAGCCCCGTTACCTTCCCGCCGGAGCGGTACCTATTGATCTACTCACATTGGCATGTTTTTGAACTGCTAGGTTGGCAGAAGCTGGAGCTAACAGCGGCCGCTCCCGCCGCTTCCAGGGTTTGAACCTGGGACCTTTCGGTCTGCAAATTCAGCAGCTCAGTGCTTTAACCCACTTTGCCACCAGGGCTCCTTGTATATTATATAGATTAATGTAAAAAAAAATCTTATTACAGGCTGGGAGCAGTCAGGAAAATGTCTCTCTAAATACCTGATGGAACATATCTGATAGACTTAAGAGAGTGCTTTAATTTGACTGTGATGGAAAAGGGATGAAGCCCACAAGCGACAGATGCCAAATATCAGAAAACTGTGACCTAATTATCTCTTAGATAATAAGATTTCAGAGAGAGAAGGGGGGGTATTCGTCTGTTCCAGCATAAAAATAGAATTTTGGGAAGAGAATCTCACCCCAATTTATTTTAGCATTAACTTTTCTGGAGTTGTATCTGTTATCGACCGCGTTTGGGGGATTGGGCCCCTTTAGAAGGAAGCCGATCCGGTCCTGAGGGAACGGACCCTGGCGAAGCCAAAAGAGGAATATAAGCCGCAATACAACCTGAAGCCGAAATGAAGAAGGTCCGCCAAGTTGAAGGAAAAATCCGCCAAGGAGTTTTTATTGAGCGATTCAGCTGAATGGACACTAGTAGCGATCATTCAATCTACTAGCGTAACATATGTTTCAAATAAAGCCATATTTATACAGTGTTTCGGTCTGACAGCCCTTTGAATCTCCCGCCCCGCTTCCCTGCCCATCTGATCGCGGATAGGCTGAGAGGTTGAACGAGGCGGGCTTTCGTTTCCCGCCTTGCTCTGCTGGCCCAATGGGGAGCCGCTTTTTGTCTCCTCTCGGGCCAATCAGAGAGGAGGAGGCGGGAGCTATTGAGACAATGGGGTGACCGGACAGGAAATATCTGATTAATTCTGGCCCAGCCGATTTCTAAAGGAATTAATGACACCCATCAAGGATGTCCGGGGTCCTGTCACGTTCACAGATTTTAGATATGTCTTTGGGGTGCCAGACGGGAAGTGGTGATTTGATGAGCCATCATTGACGGCCCCACAGGGTGCCTTCCTGCGGCGTCCTGGCCTGAGATGTGACAATGTTTGCCTTGGGGGCGAATCACCTTTAGTTTGGTGACTCGCCCTATATTGTCCATGCGATCGGAGTGAGATGGGATTAAACTGTGGCAGATTATCCTTTTGTTTTTGGGAAGGGGAGGTCTGAGTCATGGGGCTAGAGTTCAGGTTGGGGTCGTAATATTTCCCATTTGATTTCATGATCTGACAATTATATGGGATAAAATGAAAATTATAAATAAAGTCGGAACATAAACCCAGCAGGGAAAAACACATATTTTCCGGGGATCCCAAAGAGTGTAAATACATATAGGCAGATAGGTAGATAAAGGAGAAACCATAAAGGTGGGTGACATTGCATAAAGGGGAATCATGAATGATATAAACAATATAAATGAGCAATAGAAAACATTTGATAGGAACGAAGTTCACAACATCTGGGGAATCCAACATAGAAGTAGGGTTCAAGCAGCATGATTTCACAATCCATGGAGTTTGCCCAACAATTTGAAATTCATACAACAGTGAGTCATGTACATAGAATATGAAAATTCACAAATACATGAGGGGAAAGAGTTCATAAGGAATTCATAGAGATGGCATGGGGAAGGGGCACATATGGGTTAGTAAGTCTTTGGAGGTATAGGATTTCATAAGTCCAAGGGGTAGGCGTGGGGAAGAGTGTTCTTCTCTTTCATAAAATTATGAAATTATGAATGAAACGTGGAGGGCCCCCGCCCGGGCATCCCTTGGCAGCTGTAGAGGGTGAGGGTCCTCGGTGAACTATGTCTCCCCCGCGAGAGAGCGATCCCCCCATCCCCATTTCACAGAAAGGGGCCAGGGAGAACCATTCCGCGAGTCGCGGGGAGAGAAAAACCCGGGATAAAGCAGCAACTTGGCTTGGAAAGAAACGCGGTTCCGTTTGACAGTCAGCTGTTGAGATGCCGAAAACTGGACCGATTTCGGGTCTGCTGGTTGTCTTCGAGTCAGGAGCCTTAGAAAGGGTTAAGACTAAAAGAGGAGCGTTCTAGGGGTAATTTTGATAGAGATATGAGCCAATTTATATCGTCCGCCATGTTAATCTATGGCGGAGAACCTCAGCCGGAGTTAAAGGACGGGAGGGAGAGAAACCGCATGCAAAAAGGAAGGAGTCAGAGGGGGATACAAAATAACCAGATAGAGAGTGTTACTGTTAAAATAAATGCTACTTTTATTGGGGGGATTTGTTACATAGTTCAGGGAAAGGGAAAATGAAGAAAAAAAAAGATCTTTTAATAATGGTCTGTTGCGGTCCCGCTCCGTTCTCTCGGAGAGTAATCTATGGAACTCTCTGCTGCGTTTTCAAATCAATCTGAAAGCGGGGGCGACGGTTATCATACCCCCACTCGGGAGGGCGGGGCGAGATGGGCGGAGCCTATTTCGCCCCTGCCCTACCGCATAAGCGTTATAACCTCTTAGCGGCAGCATGGCCATCTGCTGAGAGGGGTTCGAATGGTTCTTTTTGCGACAAATTTGGAACAGAGCGGGCAAATGCGACCAGCAACAGCTTATTATTAGAAGAAAAAGGATTACAGCTAGAAAGAGGAGAAAACCTTTCCTCAACCAGTCTAAAGAAGGGAGCCAGTCGGTTAGAAAACTAAGGTCGAATCCAGTCGTCTCCTTAATTCCTGAGGCCAAATCATTCAAACCCTCGATGGATTTACGAATCATAGGAGTCTGGTCTGTCAAATTAAAGCAGCACATGTGCCTTACACTCTCACAGCCATAGTGGTTTTTCAATAGGAGGAAATCAATAGCTGCCCTGTTATCTAATACAGCCTCCCGCAGCTCATGCATTTCCTTTGCCACTGATGCCAAGGCTTGAGAGGTATAATTGATGTTTTTGACCAGAGCGCAGGCCAGATGCTTTATGGCCCTATAATTCATGGCTGAGGCCACTCCAGGAGTGAACAATGCAGCCGCCACAAATTGTGGGATGCCTTTTAATACCACTGAGGGATCACAATTCGGGTCCAAGTTCTGAATGGATCTTGCCTTCCGACCCAAAGAGTGTGCCAACTCTAAGTCGTTCTTGGAGGGCATAAAAAGAGACAGCCTACCCAATGCACAATTCCCCATGGAGGTATTGGCAGGTAGATAACCATAGGCTGTCTGTCCACACAGGAAAAACCATCCTGGGGGCAGGACCAAATGGGCATTCAAATGAGACAGTTTTTCTATATGTGTGCAATTTAGAGAGTTGTCAATGGGAAGCTGATGGCACTCACCGATGCAGGTGGGTATTTGAAAACAATTTTCTGCTTGAGGAACATGGGCGAGGCGGATGGTAGCCATGCCAGGCAACCTATCCATGGAGACTCTTCCCCAGTTAGAGAGGTCTCTGTAAGACATATCCTTTGGGATGTCTTGGAACATGGTATAATTTCTAAAAATTTCCAGAGGTTCTGGAATGCCAATTAAACAGGTGGAAAACAGGTCTGTGGCTGAGGCTCCACTGGACAGGCAAAAATCTGAGACATTTAAGGCTTTTGTGGCCAACTGTTGCCAGAAGTTTACCTTAGAAGAAAGCCACTCATACAATACCGGGCTAGAACTGGCAGGGAAAGTCAGAGAAAAGATGAGAGTGAGGGTTAGCATTTTCTAGGGTTAAGTACCTTGGACAGCTACCAGCAAGGGGAATAGGAAAGAGCAGGGAGAGGAAAATAGGGGGAAAATTAGAACTCACGGCTCCCGATTCAGCACGCTGGATAGCTCCCAGTCGCGGCGTTAATTCTTCCGAGGGGGGGGGTTGAAGTGAGGGCCGATTTGACAGCTGTCAAAGCGAGCTGTCAAATGTTTGTAGGTCCAAATGGGGGTGTTCCCGTGGTGCTAGAAGGATGGAATTTGGAGAGGTCCTTGGAGAGGGTCTTGTGCTTTGGTCTCTGGCTTTTGGTCTTTCTCCGAGCCTCGGGAGGGTGTGGGTCAGGACAGTTTGCGGGCGGCGGTCCCTGAGGAGGTGTTTTCCGGAACAACACCTTCAGGTCGTCTCCCAGCTCAGCTGTCCACAGATCTTTGTCTTCCTCACCGCTGGTGGGGGCTGGCTCAGGTTCAGGAGCGCTCTTAAGCCTGGTGTGATGGATCCAGGCACGGATTCCCGCTACCTTGCAAGCGGTGTAGGAGGTCAGGAGGACTTGGTGAGGTCCGACCCACTTCTCAGTCAGAGGCTCCGGTCGCCACGTCCGCACGAAGACCCAATCTCCAATGGAAAAGTCGTGGACTGGAGCATCCAAGGGGACAGGAAGGTGGGAGAGTAGGTACCTGTTTAGAGAAGAGAGGACAGAGGTAAGAGAAGACAGCCTAGCTCTAAGGCTTTCGGAGCCCACCTCATGTAGGTGTTCAGCCTTCAAGGGAACCTGGGAAGAAGGAAAAGGTCTACCATAAAGAATCTCAAAAGGACTTAATTTTAACTTGCCCCTAGGGGCAGCCCTGACTCGAGTGAGAGCGAGTGGAAGAGCCTCTGGCCAAGGTAGGTTAGCCTGCTGACAGATTTTCGCCACTTGTCTCTTAAGGGTTTGGTTCATCCTTTCAACCTTGCCGCTTGCTTCTGGGTGCCAGCTGGAGTGCAAGTCCCACCGGATCTGGAGGACCCGAGAGACCTGCTGGGTGACCTTGGAGATGAAAGAACTCCCGTTGTCCGAAGAAATGCAGAGGGGCAGGCCGAAACGTGGGATGATGTCATGGAGGAGGGCTTGAGTGACCTCTTTGGCCGTACAAGTATAGCAGGCGAAAGCTTCAGGCCACCCGCTGTAGCAATCCACAAACACCAGCAGGTATTTGTACTTCTTACTGGAGGGCAATTCAGCAAAATCCACCTGCCATACCTGTCCTGGCTGCAGTCCTGCCCTGAGATGCCCCACTTCTGGCTTCTTCTGGATCTTGGGGTTGTTCTTTAGGCAGAGGAGACATCGCTTACAGGCCCAGATAGACTGTTGGGCCATGCGTGGTCCAATGAAGAAGGATCTGAGGTGTTCCAGCATGGCATCATGACCCCAGTGGGTGCTTTTGTGAAGGCGGAGGGCCACTTCACGCATCAGGGGATCTGTGAGGAGCAGACGGCCTTGGCTGTCCTTCCACCAACCCCCATCCTGTGTCAGTCCTTCCTTCCTAGCAAACTCATCGTCCACGGTTCCATACAGAGGGAGGCTGGTGATGGTGGTGTCCGGGATGAGGGCTCCCTGGAAGGTGGGCGTTTTGTTGGCGGCCCCCTTAGCCGCGGCATCTGCTCTCCTGTTTCCCCTGGCAGCGTCCTGGTCTCCTACCTGGTGTCCCCGACAGTGGATGACAGCAACAGCAGTGGGCTTGCAGACAGCGTCCAACAGCCTCAGGATTTCTGCCTGGTGCTTGACTGGGCTGCCTGCAGTGGTCAGCAGTCCCCTCTCCTTCCAGATGGCTCCGTGGGCGTGCAGGACATTGAAGGCAAACTTAGAGTCTGTGTAGATGTTGACAGTCCTTCCTGCTGCCAGTTCCAGAGCTCTGGTGAGGGCGATGAGTTCTGCTTTTTGGGCGGAGGTACCGGCTGGCAATGGCTCTGCCTCTATGGTGTCCCACAGAGTAACAACTGCATAGCCCGCCTTCCTCACGCCCTGATGGACACTGCTCGACCCATCAGTGTAGTATTCCAAGTCTGCCTGGGGAAGTGGTTGGTCCTTGAGGTCCGGCCGGCTGGAGTAGACTTCTTCAATGGTGGCGATGCAATCATGTGGCCCCTGGTCGTCCCCTTCGGCTGATTAGATGGGCATCAGGGTGGCTGGGTTGAGGCAGTTGGTGGTGGCCAGGGTGAGGTCTCCCTGGTCGATGAGCGAAGCCTGGTAGCGAGTGAGCCGTCCTGCTGACAGCCAGTTGGTCCCCTTAGCATCCAGGACTGCCAGGACGCTATGGGGCACATAGACAGTCATTGGTTGGCCCAATGTCAGCTTCCGGGCCTCCTCAGCCAGCATAGCAGTGGCGGCCACGGCACGAAGACAGGCTGGCCACCCGAGGCTGGTGGGGTCCAGTCGCTTAGAGAAGTAGGCGACTGGCCTTTTGGCGCTGCCCAGAGGTTGGGTCAGCACCCCCGCTGCCACCCCCCGACGTTCGTGAACATAAAGGAAGAAGGGCTTGGTCATGTCAGGGAGTCCCAAGGCTGGTGCAGACATGAGGGCTTTCTTGATGGCATCGAAGGCTGTCCTGCATTCCGCGGTCCAGGTGAGGAAAGTCTCCGGTCCGGTGGTTGCCTCATAAAGAGGCCTGGCGAGCAGTCCGAAGTTGGGCACCCAGATTCTGCAGAAGCCAGCCATGCCCAAAAAACCCCGCAGTTGCTTCTTGGTCTTGGGCTCTCGGACCTTACAGATAGCTTCCTTCCGCTCCGGCCCCAGAGCCCGCTGTCCTTGAGAGACATCAAACCCCAAGTAACGCACAGTGTCCTTGCAGATTTGAGCTTTCTTTTTGGAGACCTTGAAGCCAGCCTCTCCCAGGAAGTTGAGGAGACTGATGGTAAGTCTTTCACAGGTAGGTACATCCTCACAACAAAGCAATAGATCGTCAATGTATTGCAGAAGGACCCCCTGGTCCCGATCCGGCCACCTGTCCAGCTCCGAAGCAAGGCTTTGGCTGAAGATCGTAGGAGAACAGGTGAAACCTTGCGGAAGAACCTGCCAGCAGAGCTGTACCTTCCTGGCCGAGTCCACATGCTCCCACTCAAAGGCAAATATTTCTTGGCTATCTATGTGCAGAGGGATAGAAAAAAAGGCATCTTTTAAGTCCAGAACAGTAAAGCAAGAGCAGGAAGGAGGGATAGTGGAAAGAAGAGTATAGGGGTTAGGCACCACGGGATGAATGTCCACCACAACGGCATTGATGGCTCTGAGGTCCTGCACAAAGCGATATTCGTCTGAGTTGGGCTTCTTGACTGGCAACACAGGTGTGTTATAAGGGGAGGCGCACTCTCTCAGCAGAGAGTGCTTCAGAAAATTTTCAATGATGGGCTGGAGGCCCTTTTTGGCTTCGAGGGGGATGCGGTATTGGGGAATCCTAGGGGGCCTGATGTCTGGTTTGAGGGCAATTTTGACTGGGGCAACGTTCTTGGCCCTCCCTGGAATCCCATCGGCCCACACAACAGGGTCGACTTGTTCCAGAATGGCCAAAGGGATCAGGTCAGCCTCGGGGCTGGGCTGATGAAGCAGGAGAGCCTGTATCCTCCACCCCTCCTCCTCTGGGACAGCCAAGATGATCTTCTCTGGCCCAAAGGTGACCTGCGCCCTGATTTTGCAAAGGATGTCTCGGCCCAGAAGGGGAACTGGACACTCAGGCATGTACAGGAACTCATGAGACAGAGTCTTTCCTCCCACCTCGCACTCCATGGGCTTGAGAAAAGACCTCTCTGCCTCTTTCCCTGAGACTCCCACTACCTGAGTCTTCCTAGCTCCCATGTCTGTTCCCCGAAACCCTTCGGTGACCACTGAATGGGTGGCCCCACTGTCTAGAAGGAAATCCACAGTTCTTTTTCCTAACTTCAATGGCACCAACGGGTCACTGGGAGCCAAGACGATCCGCTGCCCTAGTCACATGACCCGGCTCTCTGGTCCCTTATCCTTGAGATCGGGACATTCTCTCTTGAAGTGCCCCCTCTGCTGGCAGTAATAACAACGGAATTCCCTTGGTGGTTCTCTTCCTTGCCCCCTGTCCCTCCAAACTGGCCTTTCTCTGTTCTCCCCAACTCCCCGTCCCCTGTCCCGTTCTGCCAGTGCAGCCACCATACTGGCTGCTTGGACCTGTGCTTGAGCCTCTCGGTCATCTTCTTCCTTCTGGGCTGCTGCATCCTCCCGGTTGTGGAACACCTTAAAAGCAATGTTGATTAACTGGGAGATGGGCATGCCTGCTCCCCCTTCCAGTTTCTGGAGTTTTAGCCGAATGTCCCTGCAAGACCTGCCAATGAACAGGGAATTTAGAGAGGATTCATTTCAGGGGTCAGAGGGGTCAATGTGTGTCCACTGTTTTGCAGTGCGACATAACCGATCATAAAAATCAGAGGGGCTTTCCTCCGGAGTCTGTTTTATGTCATAGTATTTAGAAAGGTTTATGGGGCGAGGATAGACCAACGGCAGGCCGGCCAAGATGGCACGATGGAAGGCCTTTAGAGACATCATACCAGCGTTGGTATTGTAGTCCCAACTGGGGTCTTCCTTTGTTGGAAAAATAATTTCAGCATCTCTACCGTCATCTACATCGGCCTTCATGATTTCAGCCTGAGCTGCGGCCAGTAGGCGGCGCTTCTCCTCTTGAGTAAGGAGAGAGCCCAAGAGAGTCATAACATCTGCCCAGGAGGGGCGATGGGTTAGAAAAATAGTTCTAAAAAGTTCGGTCATTTCTGAGGGGTCCTGGGAAAGTGGTGCAGTTGTCTTCTTCCAGGTAATGAGGTCTGTGGTACTGAAAGGGACATGAATTAGGACCGGGTCTCCCCTTGCCCCGACCACCTCCCGTAGAGGGGCCATTACAGTGGCGGGGCGGGTCCGCAGGCTATTTTTGGTGATGAGGGGCTCAAAGGGATCCTCTGGCGTTTGGGAAACCCTTTGAGGGGGGAGGGATGAGGTTCCTGACGAAGGAGTGGAAGGGGGAAAGTTGGGGCTGGGTCTTTTGGGCGCTAGGGGGACTGGTGGGGTGGTTTGAGAAGCTGGGGGTGCTGAAGAGACGGGGGAGGTCCCCGCAGGAGGCGCAGAGGGGAGCAATAGAGGGTGGAAAGTCTGAGAGACGAGAGGGTCTGGGATCGGGAAAGGTGATCCTCTAGGTAGCGTGTATGGAAGATAGCCATTAAAGAATGGAAAAGGAAATTGGGAAGGAGAGGGAGAAGAGGATTGGAGAATGGGGGGGTTGGGAGGAGGAGAGAGAAGGGAGGATTGGGGGGGCTGAGGGGGAATGGGAGGTTGGGAAACGGAGGGGAGATGGGGCTGGGAGTAAGGAGAGGGCTGGGGAGCGGAAGGAGGATGGGGCGAGAGGGTAGGGGGCTGGGAGAGTGAGTCTAGGAGAGTGGGAATCCCGGGAAGCAGAGGTTCCCTAGAAGGGTCACTTTGGGGGCTCTGGATCGGTGCAGGGCTCAAAACGGGGGGAGGGGGCGCGGGATGAGGTGGGATGAGGGATGGGGGTCTGGGTTGGTAAGGTGGGGGGTAAGCAAATGTCTCCAGAAGTTCCTCTTCTGGTGGAGGCGGGAGGGGAAGTAGGTCTAGAGAGGAGCTTCTGAGGAGAGTGGGTTTGGAGCCCACGTCCCTGCATGGGAAGACTTGGACCCCCTCTCCCCTTCCACTCTCCCTCTGGCTTAAGGCCATGAACATTGCAGCATAAGCAAGTTGGGTCCACTTGCCCTCCCCATGGCAATGGCTCTGGAGTTTCAAAATGAGACTCTCATCCTCACTGCCATGTGGAGGCCAAGCGACTCCCCCTTCAAGGGCCACGAGGGGCCACTTACGCTTGCAGAGTTGGACCAACCTGGCCTGCACCATGTTTTTCGATGCAAACCCACCCCAATCGGCCAGGATCTTGCCCAATGGAGAATCCCTGGGGATGTCTGCTGGGGTGGGACACCCTGGACGTGCTGAACAAGCACCCATTCTTGGCTCAACCTCTGCCCAGTACCTGACAGTTAACGGAGTAACGACTCACCCAACCGGCCAGGTCAGCTCGTCCTACCGAGAGTTCCCTTCACCAAGACTGGATGGCTGGCGTTCGTGGAATCCGCAGGTGCCCCGGGAACGCAACCGTTCCCCTACCCTGCGATTCTTGAACCTGTAATCTTACAAGCCAGACTGTCCTCACACGCCCCCCGAGCGCCAGATGTTCCCGCGTTTCACCAGGAATTTGTTACCGAGCCCTGATCCGAAGTGCAATACCTCCAAGGCTCCGCCCACCTGGGTCTCAACAACGGGGCCGGTTCCCTTTTATTTTTACAGGGCGTCCCCTGTTTCACGTTGGCGCCTTTCCTTCGAGGAGCTAAAAATCTGCTTCCTCCTATCTGGCTCCTTTGTTCAGTACCCTGAATCAGATCTAGAGAGAGAAAGGGGCTGCCAGAGAAATTTGGATGTGAAATGAGGTCAAATTGTTGGTTGGAGGGCCCTCCTTGCAGCCGTTTCTCTCCCCAACCTGTCCCAGAATATCTGGACCAAGGTCGCCGCTTGGAATTTTAGCCTAAAAAATTGATTTTTGGAACTTCCAAGCGAGTCCCTTCGTGGTAAAGCCAAATTATGTTATCGACCGCGTTTGGGGGATTGGGCCCCTTTAGAAGGAAGCCGATCCGGTCCTGAGGGAACGGACCCTGGCGAAGCCAAAAGAGGAATATAAGCCGCAATACAACCTGAAGCCGAAATGAAGAAGGTCCGCCAAGTTGAAGGAAAAATCCGCCAAGGAGTTTTTATTGAGCGATTCAGCTGAATGGACACTAGTAGCGATCATTCAATCTACTAGCGTAACATATGTTTCAAATAAAGCCATATTTATACAGTGTTTCGGTCTGACAGCCCTTTGAATCTCCCGCCCCGCTTCCCTGCCCATCTGATCGCGGATAGGCTGAGAGGTTGAACGAGGCGGGCTTTCGTTTCCCGCCTTGCTCTGCTGGCCCAATGGGGAGCCGCTTTTTGTCTCCTCTCGGGCCAATCAGAGAGGAGGAGGCGGGAGCTATTGAGACAATGGGGTGACCGGACAGGAAATATCTGATTAATTCTGGCCCAGCCGATTTCTAAAGGAATTAATGACACCCATCAAGGATGTCCGGGGTCCTGTCACGTTCACAGATTTTAGATATGTCTTTGGGGTGCCAGACGGGAAGTGGTGATTTGATGAGCCATCATTGACGGCCCCACAGGGTGCCTTCCTGCGGCGTCCTGGCCTGAGATGTGACAATGTTTGCCTTGGGGGCGAATCACCTTTAGTTTGGTGACTCGCCCTATATTGTCCATGCGATCGGAGTGAGATGGGATTAAACTGTGGCAGATTATCCTTTTGTTTTTGGGAAGGGGAGGTCTGAGTCATGGGGCTAGAGTTCAGGTTGGGGTCGTAATATTTCCCATTTGATTTCATGATCTGACAATTATATGGGATAAAATGAAAATTATAAATAAAGTCGGAACATAAACCCAGCAGGGAAAAACACATATTTTCCGGGGATCCCAAAGAGTGTAAATACATATAGGCAGATAGGTAGATAAAGGAGAAACCATAAAGGTGGGTGACATTGCATAAAGGGGAATCATGAATGATATAAACAATATAAATGAGCAATAGAAAACATTTGATAGGAACGAAGTTCACAACATCTGGGGAATCCAACATAGAAGTAGGGTTCAAGCAGCATGATTTCACAATCCATGGAGTTTGCCCAACAATTTGAAATTCATACAACAGTGAGTCATGTACATAGAATATGAAAATTCACAAATACATGAGGGGAAAGAGTTCATAAGGAATTCATAGAGATGGCATGGGGAAGGGGCACATATGGGTTAGTAAGTCTTTGGAGGTATAGGATTTCATAAGTCCAAGGGGTAGGCGTGGGGAAGAGTGTTCTTCTCTTTCATAAAATTATGAAATTATGAATGAAACGTGGAGGGCCCCCGCCCGGGCATCCCTTGGCAGCTGTAGAGGGTGAGGGTCCTCGGTGAACTATGTCTCCCCCGCGAGAGAGCGATCCCCCCATCCCCATTTCACAGAAAGGGGCCAGGGAGAACCATTCCGCGAGTCGCGGGGAGAGAAAAACCCGGGATAAAGCAGCAACTTGGCTTGGAAAGAAACGCGGTTCCGTTTGACAGTCAGCTGTTGAGATGCCGAAAACTGGACCGATTTCGGGTCTGCTGGTTGTCTTCGAGTCAGGAGCCTTAGAAAGGGTTAAGACTAAAAGAGGAGCGTTCTAGGGGTAATTTTGATAGAGATATGAGCCAATTTATATCGTCCGCCATGTTAATCTATGGCGGAGAACCTCAGCCGGAGTTAAAGGACGGGAGGGAGAGAAACCGCATGCAAAAAGGAAGGAGTCAGAGGGGGATACAAAATAACCAGATAGAGAGTGTTACTGTTAAAATAAATGCTACTTTTATTGGGGGGATTTGTTACATAGTTCAGGGAAAGGGAAAATGAAGAAAAAAAAAGATCTTTTAATAATGGTCTGTTGCGGTCCCGCTCCGTTCTCTCGGAGAGTAATCTATGGAACTCTCTGCTGCGTTTTCAAATCAATCTGAAAGCGGGGGCGACGGTTATCATACCTACTAAATAATAAGATCATGAAATGCAGTACTGTTATCCTCCTTGTATGAAACATGTGAAGCAGAGACATTTTAATTGGCTTAAGCAATGGATCAAGAGGCAACAAAACCAAGTAAGGTGGTCCCTGAGATAACAAACATCCACCTTCCAAATGACTAGTTAAGAATGGGGGTGAGACAACAGGAAGTGAGAAAAATCTACATTCGGAAGGGAAATTCACTCCCAAAAGAGTTATCGGGGGAAATATTATTTATTTCATATCAAAAACATTTCATAAATTAGTATAAACTGATAAAAATAGAAGGAGTACAAGCGGCTAAATATCTTTTGACCAAAAACGGGCAACAGCAACTGCATTGTCTGTAGCCTCAAACAATTCTTCCTCTGTACATGAGGCAGCACATTGCGGACAAGCATACCAATGCAGAGTTGTCTGTTCTGCTCCAGAGGCACACAGGGAGGAGAATTCTTTTAGGTAGCACCATTTTGTCAGGTTGTCTCTACTGAAGCTTTATTCTCTCCCAGGGGCTATTGGTTTTCTAGCTGTACAGCATGGCCACTAATGTCTTTCCTCCTTGCTTTTGCTCCCTACAGCGATGCAAGGATCGGGTGAATGCTTTGGCCATCGCTGTGATGAACATGTGGCCAGGCATCAGGCTGCGGGTGACTGAAGGCTGGGATGAAGATGGGCACCACCTTCCCGATTCCCTCCACTATGAGGGGCGTGCGTTGGACATCACCACCTCTGACCGTGACAGAGAGAAATACGGCATGTTGGCCCGCTTGGCTGTAGAGGCTGGCTTCGATTGGGTTTACTATGAATCCAAAGCACACATTCATGTGTCAGTGAAAGCAGGTAAGTAGGGAAATTCTTTTAGGTAGTACCATTTTGTCAGGTTCCCAGTCATGGAAAAGGCAGAGTGGTGATGCAGAGGCCATGGAATTGGTATAGGAAGATCCAAAGAACAGGCTCTATTCCTTGTCTGGGAGAAGAAAGCTTTTGAATGTGAGCTTCTGTACATTCCAGTGGACTAAAACTCTCATCTCCATCCACTATCCACTATGCTGGATAGACTTGATGAGAGATGCAATTAAATATTTTTGGTGGGCTACAACTTCCCCCACTGATTTTCAAATACTGTGGTAAGGAATGGGCCAAGACCAAACATGGGCACTTTGCAAACTTTAGCAAACCATTTGAAGTTGAACAGAAGTGTTGTCTGTTCTTCTGATACTGGGGCAAGACGATTGTTTCCTGATCTCAGTGCCTGATCTCAAGACTAGGAATTGAGCATGTGGCTCTCGAGGTGGGTCCCCTGTGGCCATCAGCAGGTAAGTGAAGTACGCAAATGCAGAAGGCGCCAATCCCCTGGGGGCGCTATTGAGGCACCTGGTACAGTGCCCAGAGAGAGAGGGAGAGGGAGAGGGAGAGGGAGAGAGAGAGAGAGAGAGAGAGAGAGAGAGAGAGAGAGAGAGAGAGAGGCGGGCAAACAAAAGTTCTAGGAAACAGCAGCGCGCCATGCATTTCCCTAGGCCGGGACAAAGGTCTGGCACTTTGGGGCAATCTCCATTGCTCTTTTCTTCCACTCTCACTGCATTTAGGGGGGGGGGGGGGTGCCAAAATATGGTTTGCTTACACTTGAAGATTGCCTAGGGCCAGCCCTGGCCATCAGAGCCATTTCAGTCTACCCAAAGGCCCTGACAAAAATTATTTGGCAAAACCACATATTTCTTTACACTCCCCCGCCCCCCCCCCCCCCCCCAAAAAAAATCCAGAGTGAAATGCCTTATAATCTCTTTTAGGGATGTAGAATGCTCTTTGTAGCTATTCACTACCCCAACCAACCCCCTGAAAACATCCAGAAAAACGGCTACAGGTAATGTGTTGTTAATTCTAGTTCTGACCACAATGACACTCTTCAGTGCTTCAGAGTACTGGAGAAGCTGAAAATGGCCTTTCAGAAGCATGTCCGCTCCTGCATTCATATCGAGATCTCCTGTTTCCTCCATAGAGCTCCAGAGGCCAGCCAACCTCCATGTTCTAGACCAGCAACAGGCCTTGTGTGTATGGCATCCTTTCCCTCCTCTGCCAGTCCAAGCTCACACTGGGCCTCACTCCCATTGGCTTTCCTATTTCTCTTGTTGACCTGTTTTGCTTTCTTTCTGTGTTAGGAATCCTTTCCTTTCACTTGCTGCCATTAACAAAGAGGACATGTCTGAATGCTGAGATGGCATAGCAAAATGTACTTTACATCCCTGACTTGTTGGTGCCCTCAGGTCATTTCCAACTTATGGTGACTCTAAGGCAGTAGTTCTCAACCTGTGGGTCCCCAGATGTTTTTGACCTACAACTCCCAGAAATCCCAGCCAATTTACCAGCTGTTCGAATTTCTGGGAGTTGAAGGCTAAATCATCTGGGAACCTACAGGTTGAGAACCACTGCTCTAAGGCAACACTATCATGGGGCTTTCTTGGCAAGATTGTCCGGGGGGAGGGGGGTATTTTTGCCTTCCTCTGAGGCTGAAAGACCTGCCCAAGATCACCTAGTGGGTTTAAGTGGCCAGCAGCAGGGACTTTATTTAGAGTCAAAAGCATTGCATAAATTAGTATAGAACTAATCAAAATAGAGGGAACACAAGCGGCTAAACAATTTTAAACCAAAAACAGGCAACAGCGATCGCCTTGTCTGTAGCTTTCAATAATTCTTCCTCTGTACATGAGGCAGGACATTGTGGACAAGCATACAGATGCTGAGTTGTTTGTTCTGTTCCACGGTCTAAATGCCCAGACAACTATCTCTCTCTCCCCTACTTCTAGAGTAAATGAAGCTCCCTCCCCACATGTGTCAAAATGATGCTTAGGACTGTTCTAGGGCAGAGTTGCCCTTGAACCAGAGACAAAGTCTCCTGCATTCAAGTTGATGCTAAAACATGGCCAAGGAAGTTGAGATGTTTCATTTTTATCCACAACTAGAGACTTGAACCAGTGGGTTGGAAGCCAGCTGCTGGCACTTCTGACGCTATCCCCTTGTTCTCCTCTAGATAACTCCATGGCAATTCGAGCTGGTGGCTGCTTTCCTGGGGATGCAGCTGTGACGTTACAGAATGGTGAGAAGAGAGGCCTCTCCGAACTTCGGCCCGGGGACCACGTGCTGAGTGTCGATCAGAATGGGCAGGTGACGCCTAGTGAGGTGTTGCTGTTCCTTGACCGAGACCAGCATCGGCAGGCCATGTTTGTGGCCATTGAGACAGACAGCCCCATGCACCGGCTGCTCCTCACTCCTTCACATCTTATCTTTGCTGCGCAGGATCCCACCAATAGCACGGCCGACTTCTCTCCAATCTTCGCCAGCCGGGTGCGTGTGGGAGACTCGGTGCTGGCATACCAGGCTGGTAGCCCTCGGCTGCACCCTGCCCAGGTGGTCCATGTGTGGTGGCAAGAGAGCACTGGGGTGTATGCCCCTTTGACTTCACACGGCACTATTCTGGTCAACGGGGTGCTGGCTTCCTGCTATGCCGTGCTTGAAAGCCACCACTGGGCGCATCGTGCCTTCACCCCACTGCGGCTCGTTCATGGCTTGTTCTCACTGCTGCCTCGGAAGGGAGAGGCTAGGAACTGCAGCACCCAGGAGACGGGCATGCATTGGTACTCACAGTTTCTGTACCAACTAGCACAGAATGTACTGGGTCAGGATACCCTTCATCCATAGAGACTTTCCTGGCAATTTGTTTGTCCTGCAAATAGAAACTCATTCAAGCCATAAGGACAAGGTGTCTGACACCAATTTGGGCCTGCATCTTTCTTGGTCTTGGCTAGTAGTGACCTCATTACCAATAGCTCCTTGAAATACAAGGATTTGTGGCTGCATGAGAGAAGAGGGAGGTAAACAGAGGGAATGGCCTGTGTGTCTGGAAGTGGATGGCACGAACCGATATGAATTGTCCATGTTAGGCTGTGGATGGGGGACACTGGGCTAACTTCAGATGTCTTCATAGAGTTTTGAGATACCCATGGCATTCTGTGTTCCTCCAAATTTAGCACAAAAGTCATAAACCCCACTCTAATTTTTTGGGAAGTGAGACACTCTCTCCTCTCCCAAAATTTTCCCCATTTCCTGCTATTGTCCTGCGGTCTATTCAGTAAGCATCAATCATGGCTCTTCCCCACTCCTAATTCAGCTGCTTAACGTGGACAGCTAGAGGAGAATCATTGAGAGACTGAGCAGAAATAATATCTCATGGACTGAAGCAGCAGAATTTGGGACAGACATTTCTCCCAGCCTGGAGAAGTGCATTGTAGCATGAACAACAACCAAGGTATCATATTGTCTTTTTTGAAGGCAATACAATACCAACAATGTCCATGATGGTGGCAGAGTGGGTGGTTCATGAAGGACCAAGCATTAAGCCTGAGACTCAACACAAAACAAGGGTGCTTTGAAAGTGTGCACGGGGTCACTTTATAACTGGGTATCCTTTATTTACCTGAATTGTACACTGGATTCACTGGAAGAGGAGAGTGACAAGTAGGGAGGCTTCAGTCTCTCAAGCACAAAGCTGGGACTCCCTTGTGTATACTGCAAAAGCCTAATGTTCCTGTGAGGGACATCTACCTTCTCTTCTCTGCCTCCTAGACTCTGATCTGCTGCTGGTGAAGGTCAGATGAAGGCAGTCTGAATGCTTCATTATCAAACTTTAAAATCCTTGCCACTTTCTTTCAGAGTCTACTGTAACAGGATTAACTCTTAGCTGCCACTCCAGAGTTTTTATTTTTATATTTAAATAATAATGTGTAATTTAAGTGTGGTCTACTTCCACCTTTCCCTCATAAAGGATATACATCTGATATTTGTCAAGGAGGGGTAGGAGTATGCTATTTTTGTAAGCAGCCTTAACTTTTTAAATGTGTAAATAGTATTTGTGTGTGTGTTTAACCAAAGAGAATTTCTCTGAATCTTGTCACATGAGAGATTTCTTGTAGTGAGCATGGTCTACTTACATATTTGAAGGAGAGAAGGATCTTAGAAGAAACACACTTCTCTCAGAAAATCACTTCTCTGTGTCTTCAACATTTCCCTTGGATTGCCTCATACGATCCTTTCAGCCTTCAACTCGTTTGTATAAAGTGCCCAGAATCCTGACCATTTGGACATGACTCGGGCTTATGGAACTTACAATACAAAATATTTGGGAGGACCTACATTTGTCTTGCAATGTTGTCTGGTTGTTGTGCCATGGTGTTTCATATTGCATAGCCAGAAGAAACTGGCTCTGCATCACCTTATGGTAAAAATTTGGACTTTGCAAGTTTGTTCTAATTCCATAGATGTCCTACAGTTGTGGGAGCTTTAATATGTACACATTGTATACAAGCCCATAATGGCTGCTTTTTTAATCAGGAGATCTGCATGCACATTCTTGAAGGAGGATGAATCCATCATCCTCATTGAAAAGAATGGAGCAGATTACACATGTAACAAGAGTGTGTGGGAAAGTTGCTTTTTGTTGGCCTACAGATCCTCCAGATTCCCTTATCTCCTGGCCAGGCATGTAGCTGGGGGGGGGGGCAAATCCCCCCCCCCCCCGCCCCCAAAATTTTTAGTGTGGTCCGCAAGAAGGCCTTACTGGTATTATTTAAACTGTTATGTTTATTCATATCATGATCTGATCACCATGCTCAATATATTCCATATGCATGGGGGTATTGTGATAACAATACAAAAGGTTTGCTAGGGTAGATCCTCTCTCACTCAGACTTAGCCCCCTCCCCCAAATCAAAATCCCAGCTCCCCCCCCCCCCCCCAAAATCAAAATCCTGGCTACGGGCCTGCTCCTGGCTATCCTTATTAGGGATTCTGGGAGGACCTTTCCAAGCTCTGTGCAGGCTGGGTGACAACCCCAACCACACTGAGGATCCTTCCACACTGTACAATTCCAGTGCATTGATTCCACCTGAACTTCTTTGACAACGTTCTATGGAATGCTAGGATATGGAATTTGGTCGGAGGCACAAGAGTAGATTCTTGACCAAGGATTTTGAAGGCCCTCCCTCATCTGCCAGTCCATCACAGACTGGAATCAGTGCTGTGTAGTGTGAAACGGTCCTGAGATCTGACACAATTTCTGAAGTTGTAACCTCCATAGTTTTCCACTGTTGGTGAATTAGTATTGGGGTGGGGCCATGCTTCAGATGTGTTCAGAAGGTTCAGCCTATTCTGAACCTTGAAAGGCCATGGGCAGAAGGACTGAGACCTACCTCTGCCTGCCATATTGAAGCGCTGCTGCCCATCAGAAGAGATACCATTGGGTGAGACGGGGCAGTGGTCTTGCTCAGTCAGCATGGGCAGCCACTCCATTCCTTCCACTGGCTTGCCTTGCAGGGCACCAGCCTCCTTGCTGGCACTCCCTGTCATGCCTGGGAGGGTGCCCTGTCACCTCCCGCTGAGATGTTTGACATTGTGCCACCATTTCATACTCTTCCAATCCTGTTTCGCATTCCTGCCTCTGGCATTTGTATAATGAAGGTCAAGAGGGAGCTGGAAGCTGAGAGAGGCAACTGTTTACATGGGGGTGTGTGGGCGTGAAGTCTGGCCGCTTCTATGTCCTCTCTTGCTCTGTCTAGCTGCCCTTCCTCCCTTTGAGGCGGGAAATTGCCACCTGGGGGCGGGTGGGGGTTCCAGTGGCAAAGCAGCATTCGGGGGCCTTCTTTGGCGAGTATCTAGAATGAGTTGGATGCTCACACCACTCTGAGCCCCACATCTGTGAAAAGATCTTAAGTTGTAAATTAATGTTTTTCTCTTTCCTGTCCCTCTTTTAGAGGTAAAACAATCCCAAACTAAATTGGTGGCATTACTCAAATCAGAAAGAACTACAGTAGACTCTCAATTAATTGGCACCCATGGAGATTGGTAGATGCCAGATAAATGTAGTTTCTCGTTGTTTGAAAGTTACTATTAAAAACTGACTTAACTAATACTATAATATACCATACCATAAACTCTGTATTGACTTGATATTAATAGGTTATTTTTTTCGTGTCAGGAATGACTTGAGAAACTGCAAGTCGCTTCTGGTGTGAGAAAATTGGCCGTCTGCAAGGACATTGCCCAGGGGGTGCTCTGTTGTTTTACCATCCTGTGAGGGGCTCCTCTCATGTCCCCGCATGGAAAGCTGAAGCTGACAAACGGGAGCTCACCCCGCTCTCTAGATGGGTATTTGCATAACCTGCTACAGCAACCAATGTTCAGGAGGGTGATTCTGGAAGAAAACAGTGAAACTGACTGATCTAAAATGTTTCGAAACTTTTATCTAATAAGCATGGATTCATAGAGCTGAGATACAAAGGGAGTCATCGGGATTTTAAGGCTGTTCTGTTCTTTCAACAGTTCCTCCCACCTCCCAAAACCTCTCCTAATATCTAGTTGCCTTTCTTATAGTTAATTGATGGTTGGTTTTGATCCAGAGCTGTGAAAAGTTTCTATACTTTTTGAAATAGGGTATCCTGGGACTTATAACTTTTACAAATTTTACCTGCTTCACTGCAAGAATAACAACACGAGAGAAGAATAGGAGATGTTCATACACAGCGAGTTTCTTGACTTATCCTACTATTGTCTGGACCCTCTTATTAAAAAATAAAGTAATATCTTGTATAATAGTAGAACCTTGAAATTCCAAAACAAGAAAGTATATGAATAAGTAAACATCAAACAGACATAAGATGGAACCAAGACATAATGACAAAGACAGCAGAAATTTTACTGATAACACCTTTATGCATTTTCTGATATATCTCCCATTCAAACCAATATAATTCCCCTCGATTTTGTTTTAAAATGAGTTTTTTTTCAGACTATTTACTTACTTACTTCTCCCCATGGAGACTCATGGCGGCTAACAATCCTACACTTTGGTAACAATTTAAAACAAAGTGAATACAATTTTTTTAAAAAACTCCAATTAAATAATACAGTATGGATTTAAATTAAAATAGTTAATGCAGAATAAATACACTTAAAATGGTAGCATTTAAACTTCACAATACCATCCCCGAGTCCCACCCACATCTAAATCTTTTCTAAATAATTTCTAGTTGTGTCTCATGCTTGCTATCACACATACAATACATATTTGGATCAAGTCAAAATATTCTTCAAAGTCTATTATCTTGCAAAGATGGCTGGGTACAAAGCCTACAGTGAATCCCCGCCACATCAAAATACCAAAAGAAGGCCATAATCCTGAAAGGACTTTATTTGGAGAATGTTGCACCCACTGCTCCATGTCTGCAGAGAGATTGGTGGGAGGAAAACAGCTTTATCTGTCCAAAAAGCCCTTTGGAGTCCAGCGTGGGGGTGATATAATGATGCAGCTGGCTTGGCCTCTTTTGCATCACCTCAAAGTCTTTTGGATTTGCCTGCATACAGGATATGAGATTAGAAAGGTGACAATTGCATGGGGAATAATAATAGCCCCACCTGCTGCTCCCTTAATATCTAGTGACATTTCCTGCAGTAATTCTATTAGGTAAGACCTTCCTCTAAAAGTAATGATAAATTGGATTTAGCAGTGTTATGTCCAGCTCTTGTCATTGTAAAATAGGGAGAAGTGCACTGGATTATTACAGATTAATCTATCCTACACAGGGAAGGTCAAGCAACAATGTAAGTGTGTTTCATAGAATCATAGAATAGTAGAGTTGGAAGAGACCTCATGGGCCATCCAGTCCAACCCCCCACTAAGAAGCAGGAAATCGCATTCAAAGCACCCCCGACAGATGGCCATCCAGCCTCTGCTTAAAAGCCTCCAAAGAAGGAGCTTCCACCACAGCCCAGGGGAGAGAGTTCCACTGTTTCTAATCTAAATAGAATCAAAGAATCCTAGAGTTGGAAGAGACCTCATGCGCCATCCAGTCCAACCCCTTGCCAAAAAGCAGGAAAAATCATATTCAAAGCACCCCCAACAGATGGCCATCCAGCCTCTGCTTCAAAGCCTCCAAAAAGGCGCCCCACCACACTCCAGGGCAGAGAGTTCCACTGTTGAACAGCTCTCTCTCAGTGAGGACGTTCTTCTTAATGTTCAGGTGGAATCTCCTTTCCTGTAGTTTGAAGCCATTGTTCCAAGTCCTAATTTCCAGGCAGCAGAAATCAAGCCTGCTCCCTCCTCCCTATGACTTCCCCTTACGTATTTATCCATGACCCTCATCATGCCTCCTCTCAGCCTTCTCTTCTGCAGGATAAGCATGCCCAGCTCTTTAAACCGTTCCTCATAGGGCTTGTTCTCCAGACCCTTAATCATTTTAGTTGCCCTCCTCTGGACACTTTCCAGCTTGTCAACATCTCCCTTCAATTGCAGTGCCCAGAATTGGACACAGTGTGATTCCAGGTGTGGTCTGACTAAGGCAGAATAGAGAGGGAGCATGACTTCCCTGGATCTAGACACCAGACTCCTATGTATGCAGGCTAAAATCCCATTGGCTTTTTAAGCTGCCACATGACGTAAAACAGGAAGACTTAGTTTTTTTAGTTTTCAATGAAAATAGCTGTATGTGCCGTGCCCTACAATATTTCATAAATGACTATTGGACATGTATGTTCAAGCAACATCAGAATGTGTTTATTATGGCAAAAATTATTAATGAGGAAGAATGCATAAACCAGAAGAGGCTGCAGTAGTTTGCTTTTGCCTGAGGCCCCTTCTACACTGCCATATAATCCAGATTATCAAATCAGATAATCCACATAATCTGCTTTGAACTAGATTATATGAGTCTACACTGCCATATAACTCAGTTCAAAGCAGAGAATCTGGATTTTATATGGCAGTGTAGAAGGGGCCAGAGGCTGCTGAGAAGAGCAAGATTCTGCTCCACAACTCTCCCACCGGCTGAGTTAGCCATTGGGCCCTTTGAACATCAGCTTTGCACTTTGAACTCAAGTTTGTAGCAACTGAAGTAAATTGAGAAGAGAGAAAAAACTACAACATCTTAAAAGCAGCATTAAAACTGTGACCACAGAGGATTAATTGCTACTGTTCCTGCCAAATCAGGAATGTTAAAGGGTATGGTGTGTTAGTCTGTTTCGGCCTCAGAAGAAAAAGTGGGTAGGGAGGGAGGTAGTATTGTTTTGAAGACTAAATCTTATGTTTCGCTATAGGTTTCCATGGGTTGCAGTTAACTTCATCAGATGCAAGGTATTGCAGCGTATCTTATGAATAGAGTTCATATAACATAATCTCAAGGGTGCTACAAGATTCCACTCTTCTCCCTCTGACCCATTCCCTTCATAATGATATTAAGATTTGAGTTCAATCAAAGTTAATTCAGCCTCCAGCATCCATGCCTCCAAATTTACTTCCCTTTTTTTGCAGTGCCAGTCAAAGCTTGTTTAAGTAATTTAACTGTTAGAAAATTGCTTAGCTCAGTCTACATGGATGCACTTAATGGGAAGTGTGTTTAAGGCTGCATCTCTTATTTCTCAAAAATCGGGATGATTAGTTCTAAGAGTCTTCAGTGCTGATAAGGAATCCTACCAAGTCAAGAAAAAAGCTATATGTATCTCTCTCAATTCATTCAGATTCAACACGATAACACATCAACTTAAGCCGCTACCCACAAAACATTCCGTAACTGTGGCAGTTGTAGTTAATTTGTAGCCGTTGTGTGCTGGGCTGACAAGCCATATCTGCAGGTATAGCTACCTACATCCTCTGGAAATAATCTAAAAATACCACAGCTGCTGTGGGCTGCAAGTCGCATGCTGGCATGAGACAATCAGCTATCTACAAAGACGTTGTCCAGGGGACGCCCAGATGTGTCACAATCTTGCAGGGAGGATTCTCTTATGTCCCCCATCATTGGATAAATTATACTATTTGGCCGGTATTGCACCACCTGACATCCGTTGGGAAGTAACAGCCTGTTATGAAAGGACCAAGGCATGTCCATCTCCGGCCCATCCCCTGTTCGGATATCAGCCAGCACGCCAATGCCTTAAATCAAGAAACAGTTTTCTAAGATCTACAGAGATACTTGCAGGAACACCTCAGCAAGTGAGAGTCCAGAAGTGGCAGGTTAGAACCCAGAACCTCAATCAGTGGCTGATGCCAGATGAGAAACTCCCTCCTGGGCACACAGAAGTCCGGCCGACTTGGAAGGTGCTGAACAGGCTGAGCTCTGGCACCAAGAGATGCAGAGCCAATCTTAAGAAATGGGGCGGAAGATAATTGGCCAGTACTCATTGAAGGTAAATGTCTTACAGGGCCACAAAGTGGAGTCCACGGCATGCAAGTGTGGAGAAGAGCAAACCACAGACCACCTACTGCAATGTAGTGTAACTTAATCATGTTACAGTTTGGATCCACTTTAAATCCACTTTAGGGAGGGGCCTTTAAACAACTCAGACAGACAGGTCCTGGGCCTCACCAAACTACAAACCCCAGAATTCTGCAGGAGGCAGAAACAGGATTTAAAGTGGATACTCAAGTGTGATGAGGCCTTCTTGAGTCCTGCCACATGCACAATGGAGGACCTTCTTACAGCAACACCAGAGGCACTCCAAGTGGCCAGCTACTGGTCAAAGGGCGTTTACCATAATGCCATTTTTTAAAACGTTGTTTGTGTTTTTAAATACATTACAACTGTATCCTTGGTTTTGCTTCTGATATGATAAATAAATACCCCAGCTGCTGAAGGTGACTGCAGTAGCTCCCTCACTCTCTATAATCAGTAGCACAGAGACAGAACTCCATGCTTCCTTCTCAAAGTTGCACCACAAAACATCAATGCAAAATGCTCCCCCCCTTGCCTTGTCAGTTAGGGATGCCTAACTGGGGCTACAATTATAGAATACCAGTGGCTTTTACCCTCTCCCACTACCAAATCTCTGACTTCCTCTTGAGAGAAATGCTGTCTTCCTAAAACCATGTGCTCAGAGAGAAGACCTGGGCCTATATGTAATCTCAGCAAGCCCTTAAACAAGCCTCCACTCAGCTCACACAAACAGCCTTAACTCAAGTCCCTACGAAGGCTCTCTGGGGTCAGAGAGGTTCAACACAACTGGCATAAGCTCATCTTATGCTATCTCTTCTACCACGGCCACACAAAAACACCCCTGTTGGCTTTGCCTATTAGCCAAGCTTTGCTCCAGATGATAATGTCATAGACATTTTGTGTGATAATACAATTCTAATGATGTATAACGGCAAGAAGAAGCAACAACAACAGAGGAATACAAGCAGTAGATTTCTGAGACTGGAGAAAACAGTGGAGAGTGTATTTCAATGCATATCATTTGAATCTATAGTACCTGAAAACCAACAAAAAATAGAAAGTTGGGTCACAGAGAACTTTAGAGAAAGGATGCAATATTCCATCACACACTATGAGAGGACAACAGATCAAAGGGAATTTTAAATACAAACCGAGAAATACCATGGTGGAAGCAGCCAGGCTTTGCAGCTGCAAGGCTATTCAGTGCTACTCAAGCTGGCCAATTGCAATATTCACACTTGCTTCCAACAGACAAGAGTTCTTTCTCCCACCCTGGACATACCACATATATATAAACCCCACTTGCCTAGTTTCCAACAGACCTCTCAACCTCTGAGGATGCCTGCCATATATGTAGGTGAAACATCAGGAGAGAATGCTTCTGGAACATGACCATACAGCCTGGAAAACTCACAGCAATCCAGTGATTCCAGCCATTAAAGCCTTCAACAACAGAGAAATACCTGCCTCTTCTCTCTAGCTTTAAACAGTGATAGCACAACACCTTTAAGTCACATTGATCCTAATGGAGACATTAAAGCACATGAGGTCCTTTTCATTTAAATGTTTGGAGACTGCAAGATGCCTAATATTACTCAAATTGTGGCATTACAATCCAGTCTCAAGGGTTTGATTTGTTAGGAAAATATGCTTAGGGTCCCCCCAGCTTCTGGCTATGTGTTTCTGCTGCCCTCTAGTGCTTTACATGAAGAAGGATTGTGATTTAACAAAGAAAGAAAATTACTCATGAACAACACTAAGAACAACCAGATGTTATTGTTCGCAGCTCTGACATTAAAAATGTCAATAATAGCACTGAAGAAAGGAATTTCAGAAAGTCACTGCAAAAGAACATAAAGGATATTGGGTTCAAAAATCTGGGCCTCACATCCAGGGTTGAGGTGAAAAAAAATGCTATTTACTGCGGCAGTTATAGCCTGTGAGAATTCCTATTTTATTTTCCATTCCAAGCACCAATAGGGAACTGCTAATGACAGGAAACCGAACTGCTCCCTTCTTCCTGCACCAGATAATGGACTGTAGAAAGCAAAAACAAAACAGTTGAGATGGTTTATACTTCTTTGCATTGCAAAGGCATGGATTGGAGTGAGAAGTTTTACAACTACTGCAGTAAAGAACAGCAAGAATTATGCTCCACTTTTACTTTTTTTGTAAATGTTTAATTCAGCCGCTGCTCCATGTCTATCTGCTGAACCTTTCCTGCTCCAGTTGAAAAGTCAAGGGTGGGGAGGAGGACTGCAGCATTGCTATCCTCTGTTTTCTCTCTGCCTCCCTTCCTCTTCCCTGAATGGAGCTAGAGAAGGCATTCCTGCTCTTTCTGATCAGTGACATGAGATTCCCTTCTCATCTAAATGTGACACTGAATTACTATCATGGGCTGGATTAGGGCCATGGGGCTCTCCTTCATTCTGTAGCAAAGTCATTTAGGCTGCTAGTACTAGCAGCCTAAATATTCTAAAGGTACCAGCAGGGCCAGCCCAAGGAAATTTTCAAGTGTAGGTGAACAGAATGCCCCCCCCCCAACCAATCGGGCATCGAATTGTTGCCAGTTGTGAGGCCACCCTGAGCCCTCTTTGGGGTGAGAAGGGTGGGATACAAGTGTGGGAAATAAATAAAATCAGGACAGTAAAAAAAGGACACTCAAAAACAGGGGAATTCCAGACATTAAACAATCAGGGCCAGCTAACACCTCCCAACAAAGGATCACCCTAGGTAGGAAGCAGCTAGGCTTTGAAGCTACAAGACCATTCAAAGCAAATCAAGGTGGCCAACTGCAACATCCACACTTGCCTCAGACAGACAAAAGCTCTTTGAGTTCTTTCTCCCAACCTTTACATTCCATAGATATACAAACCCCACTTACCTAGTTTCCAACAGACCTCTTGTCTAGTTTCCAACGGTCCGTGATGGCGGCAGCAGCGGGGGAAAGAGTGGAGCCGCTGGAACAAAACGGTGCTGGCGTTGGCAGCTGGGGTGGTGTGGGAATGGCGGGCCTTCTGTCTCCACGGCAATGGCGCAGAGTGGCCTACCCAGGCAGGACCCGTGCTCCCGCCTAGGTAGGCCGCTCCGCACCATTGCCATGCAGATGAAAGGCCTGTCATTCCCGCACCACCCCGGGGTGGTGCGGGAATGGCGGGCCTACGCGGTCGGGCCTAGGCCAGGCCGAAGGCCTGAAGAAGGAGGAGGCGGGGTGTGTGTGTGTGCGTGCACGCATGCACACGTGGGGGCGCCTCAACTGTGCCCCCGGGATTATGGTGCCACAGGCAAGTGCCTAAATGGCCTCGCGGTTGAGCCGCCCCTGGGTACAAGATGCATCTAACTTTAGAAGCTAAGTGGGGTTAGGCTTAATTTTTTTTTTATCGTGTCAGTAGTGACTTGAGAACATACTGCAAGTCGCTTCTGGTGTGAGAGAATTGGCGATCTACAGAGATATTGCCCAGGGGACGCCCGGATGTGTGTGTGTGTTACCATCCTGCTGAGAGGCTTCTCTCATGTCCTAGCAAGCTAGAGCTGACAGACAGGAGCTCACCCCATCTCGCAGGAGACCCCGGTGGCACAGTGAGTTAAACCCTTGTGTTGGCAGAACTGCTGACTTGAAAATTGGGTTGCTGAGCTGAAGGTTGCAGGTTCGAATCCGGGGAGAGTGCGAATGAAATGTCAGCTCCAGCTCCCCATGAGGGGACATGAGTGAAGCCTCCCTCAAGGATGGTAAAAACATCAAAACAGCCAGACGTCCCCTGGACAACATCCTTGCAGACGGCCAATTCTCTCACACTAGAAGTGACTTGCAGTTTCTCAAGTCACTCCTGACATGAAAAAGAAACTTATTGTGTGGATTTGAACCGGCAATCTTCAGGTCAGCAACCCAACCTTCAGGTCAGCAGTCCAGTTGGCACAAGGATTTAACCCATTGTGTCACTGCGGCTCATGGCTTGGTTAGTACTTGGATAGGAGACCACTGATGCTCCTAGGTTCCATTTCAGAGCAAACAAATGACAAACCACCTCTAAGTGTCCCTTGTCTGAGAAAACTCAAGAAAATTTATGAGTTTATTATAAGGACCTCATCATACATCCACTTTAAATCCAGTTTCCGCCTCCTGCAGAATTATCGGACTTGTAGTTTAAGGAGAGGCCTTTAAAATGCTCAGCCAGAGATGTCCTGGGCCTCACTAAACTGCAAACCTCAGAATTTGGCAGGATTTAACATGGATCCAGGCTTTATTGCAATGAGGTCCGACCTAAGTCAGCAGCAGGCACATATGCACATGCATGCACTCGACTGACGTTTTTGACAACTTAATTTTTAAAAATCACATTCATTTCTTTAATTTGTGCTCTGACTTTCTCACAAGATGGCAGTCATCTGACAAAAATACCTCAAATCATGCTATGCCATGTCATAGGACTGGCCCTACCATTAGACAAGGTCAGACGGTGCTACATTTTGCATACCGACAAAAGGCAGAAAATAGCAAATTAAGTAGTTTAATAGTGGAGCTCAACAAAATTAACTT
This sequence comes from Anolis carolinensis, assembly GCF_035594765.1. Lineage (NCBI taxonomy): Eukaryota > Metazoa > Chordata > Lepidosauria > Squamata > Anolidae > Anolis > Anolis carolinensis. Next base: position 166,361,098 of record NC_085842.1, read on the forward strand.
TTGTGGCTTCCAGCTTCCAGAGCATGACTGTTGAATAGTTTATATTTTTTACAGGGGAGCAGGGTATTGAATTTTCAGCTTAAGGGACTAATCTATCTTGAACTTGCTTTATGATAACAGAACATGAACTCAACCTTTCTGACAGGTTGTGTCAAAGCACAACCTACAAACTATCTACAGACCCACAAAGAAAATCCAACAAATGCTATGTTCAGTGAAGGACAAGAGGGATCCTTTCTCCTCTGCAGGAGTCTATCGTATACCATGCAGCTGTGGACAAGTCTACATAGGGACCAACAAATGCAGCTGCATTGCCCAGACACGAATGAAGGAACATGAAAGGCACTGCAGACTCACTCAACCAGAGGAGTCAGCCATAGCAAAGCACTTGATAAACCAACCTGGACACAGAATATTATTTGAGAATACAGAAACACTGGACCACTCTCGCAACCACCATGTCAGACAGAAGCTATTGAAATCCACAAGCAGCTGGACAATTTCAACAGATAGGAGGAAACCATGGAAATGAACAAAATCTGGCTACCATTATTTAAAAAACTCTAAAATCAGGACAGGAAATAAAGAACAATATTCGGAAAACAGAGGAATTCCAGACAAGAAACAATCAGGGCCAGCTAACACCTCCCAACAAAGGATTCCCTCAGGCAGGAAGCGGCCAAGCCTTGAAGCTGCAAGGCCATCCAATGCTAATCAAGGTGGCCAATTGCAACATTCACACTTGCCTCTAACAAACAAGAGTTCTTTCTCCCACCCTGGACTTTCCACAGATATATCAACCTCACTTGCCTAGTTTCCAACAGACCTCACAACCTCTGAGGATGCCTGCCATAGATGTGGGCGAAACGTCAGGAGAGAATGCCATACAGTCTGGAAAACTCACAGCAACCCAACTGGCTTATTGTTTTTATTATTTTATTATTACTGTATAAATAGGGAGCCCCGGTGGCGAAGTGTGTTAAAGCACTGAGCTGCTGAACTTGCAGACCGAAAGGTCCCAGGTTCAAATCCCGGGAGCGGAGCGAGCGCCCGCTGTTAGCTCCAGCTTCTGCCAACCTAGCAGTTCGAAAACATGCCAATGTGAGTAGATGAATAGGTACCGCTCCGGCGGGAAGGTAACGTCGCTCCATGCCGGCCACATGACCTTGGAGGTGTCTATGGACAACGCCGGCTCTTCGGCTTAGACATGGAGATGAGCACCAACCCCCAGAGTCAGACATGACTGGACTTAACGTCAGGGGAAACCTTTACTTTTACTATTACTGTATAATTATTATTTTTTTCAGTCTTTCCTCCTCCTCCTCGTAAGCAAGCAAGCAACCAAACAAACAAACGGAACCCGCACGGTGCCGGAAAGGAGCGTCGACAGCTGCGCCCAAGAATTTGAGTGACAGCGGCCGGCGCGCGCCTTCCTCAGACGCTTTGCTGCGCGCGCACGCATCTAGACCCCGCGCGCCCCCGTCCCCGTCCCCTCCCCTCCCGAGTTTTCATGAATGGAAGCTGAAGCCCTACTACCTCCTCCCTCCAAGGCGCGCACGCGCCTTCTTCCTCCGAGGCAGCCAATGAGGAGCGATGAGCCGAGGCCAGTGTTGTGGTCACGTGGGGCGTGTGTGTGTAGCCGAGGCGCCCGCGGCTCTTACACTCCGGCGGGCTCTTCATCCATCCGCTCGCCTCGCGGAGCTACACTTCCTTCGCTCCCTCCCTCCCGATCCCTCGGCCTTGGTGGGGGTCATGCCGTTGGTGCGCTACCGGAAGGTCGTGATCCTGGGATACCGCTCCGTGGGTGAGTGGCCGCCCAGGGTGGGGCCAGGGAGGGACGGAAGGAGGGAGGGAGGATGGATGCCGCCGCCCGAGAGGCACGTGGCGAGGGTTGCCAAGGTGAGGCCCGCGAGGGCGAGCGCGCGGGAGGGAGGGGGGAGGCGCGGGAGGGGTCTCTGGCCGGGCGGGGTCGCCCCGAAGAGAGAGGCACCGGGCCACGTGCAGGGAGCGCCGGGCAAGCCGCACGAGGAGGAAATACAATGGAAATTTCATGGGGCCTTCGCTGTGCCCTGGGTCCCAGCGCCCCCGAGATCCCATGGTGTATATAACGGGATGATCCCGTTATATACAACAGGCAGATTCCCTGGATATGGAGGGACCACTGCATTTATAGATAGGTCGTCGAAGGCTTCCCTGGCCGGAATCACTGGGCTGCTGTGAGTTTTCCAGGCTGTATGTCCATGTCCCAGAAGCATTCTCTCCTGACGTTTCGCGTGCATCTATGGCAGGCATCCTTAAATGTTGTGAGGTCTGTTGGAAACTACGCAAGTGGGGTTGATGTATCTGTGGAAGGTCCAGGGTGGGAGAAAGAACTCTTATCTGTTTGAGGCAGGCGTGAATGCTGCAATTGGCCACCTTGGTTAGCATTGAATGGCCTTGCAGCTTCAAAGCCTGGTTGCTTCCTGCCTGGGGGAATCCTTTGTTAGGAGGTGTTAGCTGGCCCTAATTGTTTCATATCTGGAATTCCCCAGTTTTCTGAGTGGTGTTCTGTATTTACTGTCTGGTTTTAGAGTATTTTAATACTGGTAGCCAGATTTTGTTCATTTTCATGGTTTCCTCCATTCTGTTGAAATTGTCCACATGCTTGTGGATTTCAATTGCCTCACATGGTGGTTGTGAGAGTGGTCCAGCATTTCTGTGTGCTCAAATGATATGCTGTGTCCAGGTTGGCTCATCCAGGTTGCTGTGTCCAGTTAGTCTGGAGTGTCTTCCATGTTCCTTGATTCATGTTTGGAAGCTACATAGGTGTTTGGTGTTCTACATAGGGACCACCAAATGCAGCATTGCCAAAACACGAATCAAGGAACATGAAAGGCACTGCAGACTCACTCAAACAGAGAAATGAGCTGTAGAAGAGCACTTGATGAACCAACTTGGACACAGCATATTATTGGAGAACACAGAAATGCTGGACCACTTTAACAACCACCATGTCGGACGACACAGAGAAGCCACTGAAATCCACGAGCATGTGAAATCCACACGCATGTGGACAATATTATAGCGGGCACTTGATATTTGCTGAGGTTTGGTTCCAGGACCCCCATAGGTACTAAATTGCAAGGATGCTCACCTGTGTGTGTGTGTGTGTATGTATGTATGTATGTGTGTATATATAGATATAGATATATATATACACACACACACACACAGACATAATGACAAAATAAAATTGTGTTCCTTATATAAAATGGCAAAATCAAACTTTGTTTTTTGAATTTAAAAAATGTATTTTCAAGCCTTGGTTGCAAATTCCATGGACCTTGGTCTCAGGCGGTGAGCAGAACTGGCAGAGTGTACCAGCTGCCATCTAGCCTGGCTTGAGCAAGTGCATTTCCAAACCAGACATAACTCTGGCTGAGGTTAACCAGTGTGGGTGCAAATAGTAATTCTCAAGCAATATAAATAAGAAAAATATCACAGTGGGCTCTTGGTATCCATTGGGGTTTGGTAGCCGTGAGTGCCAAAATCCTTGGATGCCAAAGTTCTGTTATGTACAATGGCGTAGTAAAATATGTCCCTGGAATACAATGGCAAAATGGTAAGCACTTTGCGGGCTTGTGGCTCTTTCACAGGAGCTGCATTTGTGGCCCTGAATTGTTCTCTATTCCTGGAGCTGGAGGTTGGTCTAGTGTAGTGGTTCTCAACCTGGGGTCCCCAGATGTTTTTGGCCTTCAACTCCCAGAAATCCCTAACAGTTGGTAAACTGGCTGGGATTTCTGGGAGTTGTGGGTCAAAAACATCCGGGGACCCCACCTGGTCTAGTGGAATGGGGATTACAAAGGCAATCTCAGGCAGTTTGAACAGAGAAGAGAGGCAGAGCACTGGAGGTGTTTAGGAGAGCAATCCCTGCCAATCTTTATGCACTCCTCGACTGAAGGGCCGTGTGGAATTAGATCAATCCCGGGCATGTATAAACCACTCTTCTTCCTCTTGGACACCTGTTTCTGCCAAACTTCAGCCCCGTGGGCTCTCCTTGCTCTTCCATCCCAATGGCTTTGTAGCGGGGTAGGCAGAGATGGCCTGACCTTTGCTGGCTTCTCCTTGGGGAGCTATTTGCGCAGGCACAATTTTCGGCTCATCTGATCTCCCAGCATCCCACCCCCAGTGCAAATGTGAGAGAAGTCACCCGGGATCTGGTTTCCATTAATCTATAGGAAATTGCCATGTCAGTGTTCGGAGGCTGGGTGGTGAAAGAGCTTGTCTTCTTGGACCACTCTTTTTTTGAGAGAAGATCTGTGGATGATCTTCTCTGGATATATTTTTTGGTGTGCAATTGGTTTGTAGGACTCAAGCATTTCTGTCCTCTCTGTCCCCTATGACACTATGCATTAATAAATTTCTAAGTTGCCTGAACCTTTCCATGTGTTGGGCTGCAATGCACGCACTTCAGTTGTTGATGCTCTTGGTGCCACCATCTGTGTCTTGTTTGAGCAGCTCTGAAAGGGACCCGAGGCCAGGCCAGAGGCTGCTGGTGTGCAGTTGCAAAGCAAGATGCCCCAGATTTGGACTGAGCAAATAGTAGCCCTTTTGAATGGGTACATGACATGTGGTCTTTTACACTGCTGAGCATTCTGGCCTATGTGGTTACCATTGTACTAACAACACTATGTAACAAAATTTGGAAAAAAAAATCTGTTCCTGGTTTGAAAGTGTTATTTCTTGTTTAATTGTGTAGTACTTACTTTGAAAGTACAGTAGAGTCTCAGTTATCCAACATAAGCGGGATGGCAGAATGGATAAGTGAAAATGTTGGATAAAAAGGAGGGATTCAGGAAAAGCCTATTAAATGTCAAATTACGTTATGATTTTACAAATTACGTTATGATTTTACAACAAATGGACAGAAAAAGCAGTTCAGTACAGGATAATGTTACGTAATAATTACTGTTTTTACGAATTTAGCACTAAAACTTCATAATGTATTGAAAAATTGACTACAAAAACATTGACTACTAAAAGGCAAACTGTGTTGGATAATACAGAACTTTGGATAAGTGAAGGTTGGATAAATGGGACTCTACTGTAGTTATATTCAAGAAACTTTGTTTCTATGGCTGCCACAAACTATGTTAAATTGGTTGAGACTCTATGAACTATTAATTGAAAAACTATCGCAAACTATGTGCTGCCACAAACTATGTTGAATTGGTTGAGACTCTATGAACTATTAATTGAAAAACTATCGCAAACTATGTGCTGCAAGATGTCCCAAAAAAACAAAGTTTATGCAGTTTAATAAACGTATTTCCGTGTTTTATTATAGAACCAATTAGGAAATGACATTTATAACCCAGGAACAAAAACCATGTTACATAATGTAATGGGTGATTTAGGAGGCTGTCCAGAGACCCAGTTGTGTTGTATGGGGGTCTTCCCCTTAGCAAGGAAAGCAGAACTATTTCTGTTGACTCTGTTTTTTGGAATGTATTGGTCTCAAGATCAGATGCTTAGTAAAAAAGAATAAAGCACTGTTGTTTGTTAAACTATTGTTTAAAAGTGAGTGGAGATGTCAGAAGTATATATTAAGTTGGAGTGAAAGAACCCAGATCCCCCCAGTTCTTCAGCATTTCACATGGGAACTGGAGTTTAGAAGACTGCTTTCAGTTTTGATAGCAAGAGGTAGTAGTAACCTGTGGTTACAGAGCAGGGTGTTGGCCTCATGGACTTTCAGATTCATTTAGCTCTCGATTCTGTCAGCCTTATCCAGCATGACTAAATGGTTGAGGATTGTGGGAGTGGTAGTTCAACGCCATCTGGAGAAACATAGGTTTTTGGTTTGTGTTCCCCTTTGTTCAGGCTTGGAGGTGCTCACTGGAGGGCATCCTGTTAAGCTGCTTTGCCCCTGAGAGCCTTGACTTAATTTTGTTCTGTAGTGTCTAAATCCCTTCTCCTCTGGTGCAGTCAAGTGGTGCTTCAACATCCTCTCCCTTCAAGGGGAGTTTGCTTGTAAGAGGCTAGAAACAGGTTAGTTTCAATTCAGTTTTGCACAGCCTAAATATCCTATTGGACTCTAAGCATGGCCAGCTCTGGTTATCACTTGGATGGGAGACTGCTAACAAATACCAGGTGCTATAGGCTCTATTTCAAAAGGAGAAACTAGTAAAACCATCTCTTGAGTATTGCTTGCCTATGGGACCACTATGTCAACAGGTGACTTGAAGGCACACATACTTCATACAGAGCCTTTGGTGATGGGGAATAAAGATGCAGAGAGTAAGGTACTCCTCTTGGCTACTACTGCTCTACTTGAAAACTGCTTTTGTTGAGCACTGCAAACTTCTGCTGATTTCCCTGTTTTCTGGTGTATCCTCATACTGTGCAGGTGTGTGAAAGCTACAGAATTGACCAATGCACTGAATGCTTCAACACCTGAAGGCACTTGATTCTTTGGTTAATCAGAAACAGAGGGAGCAAGGCAAGGGCTGGCTTGTATTTATTTATCTGGAATTTAGGGGTTTGTTTATCTCAACCCCACCTCCATATCACTTTCCAGAGAGCTTATAGCTCAACCCAAAATAGCATAGCTTACAGTAAAGATTAATTATGGAGTAAGCTTTTGTGGACTCAAGACCTATATATTATAAACTCAAATGCTATCTCAGTCGGTCTCTATAAAAGTACACATAAATGGAACCCCACTCCCACCCCCAAATGCACCAAGGGTGATAAAGTGACATTTATTTACTTAATTATTTTATCCTTGCTTTCTCCCAATATAGGAACTCAAGGTGGCTAAACGTCAAACATGACACAATACAATCAAATCAGAGCAAATGCATTGAAATATTCATTTTAAATTAAATATTTTGTGTCATGGAAAAATATTACAATACATTTAACATTAAACTTAAAAACTACACATTTGATACAAAGATACAATTATTTCTTCTAGAAGCCAAACAATATCTTTCTACTTTTCACAGGAAAATGTCAGATCAGCTGCATGCAGTTGTGATACCTGCATTTCAAATAATAATGTGTAGAAAACTGAAAATCTAGGCTGAGTAACCCTTATCCAGGATTTGAAATCCAAATGACTAAAACATCCTAAATTGTCCACATGGGTGGCTGAGATAGGGGCATAATTGTTTTCTGATGGTTCATTGTACACAGACTTTGTTTCATCCACACATTATTTAAAATTACTTCAGGCAGTGTGTATAAGATGTATAGAAACATAAATGATTTCGTGGTTCTGTCTCTTAAGATATTTCAAAAACCTTCTGCTCTCAAGCATTTTGAATAAGAGACACTCAACTTGTCAATGGGATAAAAGATTATTTTGTTAAATTGGGAATAATTTCAAAATTGTCTTCAGCTTCTTGCCACTTGAAAGTTCTCCTGACACTGGGTTTATTAACTGTTTTGTCCTTTGATTGTCTGATTAGCCTCAGGGATATTGTTTGTATAAAAATAAAAGATTTGTGTCGCTATCCCTAGGCTTTCTCTACCTCAGGATCTTTAGTCTTTCTTTGGCAAGCAGAGTGGTCCTTAAATAAGGGCCACTGTGATTTTCAATTTCCTAAAAAAGGGGAAAAACCCTTTTCACTGTGGTATTTCTTTGTTCTCTTTGAAATGCCTTTATTTTTGGTTGCCAAAATAAAAGACTCACAATGCTTTATTTTCACATTTTAACTTTTCAGGTAAAACATCCCTTGCTCACCAGTTCATTGATGGGACATTTCTGGACTGTTATGATCCCACAGTGGAAAGCAGTAAGTCTTATAGCTAAGTTTTTACAGGGTATTATTTGCGCACTCGAAAAGAAAATGATGTATGAAGAGTTGGTAAGGTCTTGATAGTTTCCAGGGCTGGCTTCTTGGTATTTTTGGCTTGGCTTCTTGGCATGGCAAAGTAATCTCACATTCTGTATCGAGAAAATCTGTGCTGACCCATGCAACCAGTACTGTATTTACTCAAGTCTAATGTGCCATTGAATCTAATGCCCTGAAACCCAATCTTCAAAACCCTGAAACCCAAAAAAGTATTTACCTTATTACGTGAATCAAATGCACACACTAATTTTGTGAAGGTAATTTAGTTTTAAAAAGTGAGCATTTGAATCAAGTAAATACGGTATATATGTGGTTTCTTTGCAGGAATACCTCACCATATCTCTAAAATAAGGGATTTTATTATAATATTCCTATTCCATATTGACTCAATCTGTATGTTTAGAGAGCATATAAAAATCTTTATGACAACATATTTTCCAGGTAATGCGTAGACCATGTTTCTAAGGCCCCTTCCACACAACTGAATAAAATCCCACATTTTCTGCTTTGAACTGGAGTAGATGGCAGTGTGGACTCAGATAAGCCAGTTCAAAGCAGATATTGTGGGATTTTCTGCCTTGATATTGTGGGTTATATGGCTGTGTGGAAAGGTCCTAAGACTCATGGGAGAATGTTGTACTTCACTTACCGCATTTATGCATTCTTTCACCTCCTAACCTGAAAAAGTCCAAAATTGCTTCAGGTTATTATACCTGCAAGATTGCACTGTAGATATTTCCCTACAATAGGGAACAGTTACTCATTCTTCCAGTGTGCACATGCAAAAGTTAGTGTTCTTTAGCACTTCATAAATGAGTGCATTGTAAAGGCATTGCTGTCTGGTCCACTGTCCATCTACTTGGAAGTAAGTCATGCTTATTTCACTGGCATTTACTGAGCAGTAAATAGGCATAGGATTACAACCTTTTGGATGCTGAACAGTTGCTACAGGGAAGGAGGAAGGATGGTGAGATGAAAAAATGTAGATTGCCATTTACACAAGCAAGAATAAAGGTAGACTTTTAATATAGTTGGCAAGTAGATTGGCTAGGGGTGCCATCCTAGCTCTGAATACTGATGGAAACATGATGAATCCTGCCTTCTTCCTCTCCTTTCTCCACCACTATCACCATCCATATACATATATATTGTACTTCACTACTGCAATCCTAACATCATGGAGATATGGTATAGTAAATACCTTGTACCGTGTTGGTACACTGTGGAGACAGGGTGTACTAGATTATGTCTTTTCTCTTCACTAAATGATATAGTCACTAAGAAGTTGGAAAACACACAACTGGATTACATAGGTAGCAGTGGAAAAGTGGTGTGGCTGAGCCTTTTGTTAAATGCATGCATGGGCACACTTATAACACCCATGAATGGTGATGGTGAATGCAAAGAAGAGAAAAAGATATTCCCATACAGAGTGTAGTTGGGTAGATGGGATTCTCTATGAATTCTCTGTGGAAGGGGTTTTTGTCTTTGGTCTTTCTTCTGTTGACTCTTGAGTTAGATATGTGGTTTGGGTCCCACATTAAGAGAAATATGAGATATAAATCAAATAAATACAAAAGTAAATGATAAATAAATGCATAACATCAGTCAGCAATGTCAGTGATTTGATTGAGTTTACATGTGGATTGACTTGTAGATGGTTGGGAGGTAAATTTGAACAAGACAGGGAACTGCTTGTTGGGACTAAGAAGCTGGGAGAGGGAGATGATGGCCAGTGCCTGAAGCCTCTCTGTAAAATGGGTTACGAGTTTTAGATGATATGAATACCAGACACCTCCTGAGAATGCTTTGGGCAGTGGGAAATCTTTTCCGTTATCAAGCCTGGGTGGTTTTTCGATGAAAGCAGATAGGTAGCATCTCTGTACTCATTTCCTGCCTCGCTCCAAGCCCAACCCCACCACAACAGTACCTTCCTGTTTTTGAAAAGAGCTGCCCTTCACACCTGATTAGTTTGCACACACAGATTTTAGGCTATTTGAAAATGGGTTTCCCTAGAAATTTGTCTTGGTTGCTGAAGGAGAATTTAATATTTTTTCAAGGCAAAAGCTCCAGAGATGTAGTGCATCTTCAGTGCCTTTTGATAGCACTTTAGCTGCCATGCCTCCATCCTAATGGATCCTGGTTTTTGTAGTTTGATGAAGTACTTAAAATTCTATTTGCTGGTTCTAGAGATTGCAGTAAAACACTCTTAAGTACTAATTCCAAGCATGCTATCAAAATAGGGTGCAGCTATAGCAGTTAAAGTGGGATAAAAGTGCCGTAGTTATCTATTGTGGATATACCCATAGTGACTAGGATCAGAGAGTCATGTTTGCATCTCTTTTGTTGTTTTTTGGGGCTAATTTAGCTATGCCCTCCTTTTTGTTCTAATCCTTTTTTTTTCAATCACTTCATTCTATTTCATTGATTTGATAGCAATGGCTGTTGCGCTGCAAAAATCCACAAACAATCCAGTGAGTGTCGAAGGCTTTCATGGCCAGAATCACTGGGTTGTTGTACATTTTCTGGGCTGTATGGCCATATTCCAGAAGCATTCTCTCCTGACGTTTTACTCACATCTATGGCAGGCATCCTCTGAGGTTGTGAGGTATATTGGAAAACTAAGCAAGGGAGGATTATATATCTGTGGAAGGTCCAGCGTGGGAGAAAGAACTCTTGTCAGTTGGAGGCCAGACCACCAAATACATCATTGCCCAAACACGAATCAAGGAACATGAAAGGCACTACAGACTAATCCAACCAGAGAAGTCAGCCATAGCAGAGCACTTGATGAACCAGCCTGGACACAGTATATTTTCTGAGAACACTGAAATGCTGGACAACTCCCAACAGCTATCATGTCAGACTACACAGAGAAGCCATTGAAATCAACAAACATGTGGACAAATTCAACAAAAAGGAGGAAAATGAACAAAATCTGGCTACCGGTATTAAAAAACTCTAAAATCAGGACAGTAAATAAAGAACAACACTCAGAAAACAGGAGAGTTCCAGACATGAAACAATCAGAGCCAGTTAACACCTCCCAACAAAGGATTCCCCCAGGCAGGAATGAAGCTTGCAAGGCCATTAATGCTAATCAAGGTGATTAATTACAACATTCACACTTGCCTCCAATAGACAAGAGTTCTTTCTCCCACCCTGGACCTTCCACAGATATATAAACACAACTTAATTAGTTTTCTAATATACCTCATAACCTCTGAGGATGCCTGCCATAGATGTGGGTGAAATGTCAGGAGAGAATGCTTCTGGAACATGGTCATAAATCCTGGAAAATGCACAGCAACCCAATCCAGTGAGTCCTTGGTTGTACAATAAGTCCTATGCATACATTTCTTAACTGCCTATGAAGAGGAGATACAATGGCCACCATCTCTATGCTATTGCTGTCCTAGTCAGTTGAAACAACCCTGGTTTAATTGTGAGTTGAGAAAAAAATGGAGCAGGACTCAGAACTGAGTGCAAACCACAGTAGAAGGGATGGATCTTTGATCCAGTGCAGTGTTTCTCAAACTGTGTTTCTCCAGCTGTTTTGGATTTCAGTTCCCAAAATCCCAGTCAGCTTACCAGTTGTTCAGAATTGTGGGAGCTGAAGTTCAAAACATCTGGATGAGCACAGTTTGAGAACCACTGACTGATGACAGGCCAAGGTCTGAATAGGAGGAGAAGGAGCCAAGAGGAGAGAAACAGGAGTTTAAGTGCAGATCTTTGTGATGGAGCTCAGGAAGTAGGTTAGATTTGTCAGGGGTCTCATTTTACAGATAGCTGAATATTGCCTTTCTTTTTTCTTTAGCTTACACCAAAATGTTGATGGTGGGCAAAGATGAATTTCACCTGCAGCTAGTAGATACAGCAGGACAGGTAAGAAAAAGTGTCTTTATTTCCTGCTTCCAGCATCTTGAGAGATGTCTCTGGCTTCTCTGTCAGAAAGATCTGACATTGTGGTGCCTCTTCCATTCCCCCTGTGTTTGTGCAGGATGAATATACTATTTTGCCTCATTCATTTACCATCGGCATCCATGGCTACGTACTGGTGTATTCTGTCACATCTCTCAAGAGGTAGGTCTAGAGCAGCCTGAGGTATGAATATACAGATCTCAAAGCATTGGGACAACCAGATTGTGGGGTAGGGGATGATAAAAGCAGTTACTTGAACCTTTTGAGCTGTGCTGAGCCTCCACATTTTTGTGCTTTCACTGTTGCATGTGTATTCAAATGGGCTTTGCACAGCCTCTTTTTGAAGCCTGATTGGCCTCCACCCTTGCTGTTTTTCATGGGCCAAATGAAAACAATATTCATAGCTGCTTTTGGAGGTCTAATTTTACTAAAACTCCTGCATGTACACAGATTTAATTTGTTTTTTAAACTTTTTTTCATCTGTCTTTTTAACTTTTACAGTTATGTTCATAGCCTTTTAAGATCATTTGTAGTATTCATTTTGTTTAAATTTAACAGAGTGGCTTTATTGTATGCCTCCGATACAAAGTCACTAGGATTCAGGACTGTATGGCATAGGCTGTACTTGTGTGTGTGTGTGTAAAAGAAGCATCATTGTGTCATTCTTCCTCTTGTCTTTTGCAGTTTTCAGGTGGTAAAGTCTTTGCATAGCAAATTATATGAAAGCAGAGGGAAGACAAGGTAAACTATATCTGACCAGGCTTGGGGCAGTAAAGAGCACAGTTCTAGAGGAAGATATAAAAATGCAAGCAGGAAGAAAAGCAGTTGTCAGGGGGAAAAAACTGAGGGTGGAGTACTGGAAGACAGTGTATTCCTACAGAAATCAGTTTGAAAATCTGTATTACCTTTTAATTATCAATCTGCAGTATATGAAGAGCTTTGTTCCAGGAATGGATTTCAGAATAGGTGTAATTGCTGGTAATCACTTCAACTAACAATTAATTCAGCTAATGATCCCCCTGCCAACCTGGTTGAGCACTTAGCTTTGCTTAGTATATCTTCAACTCCTCCCTAGGTTAATCATAGGACATTGGAAGAGACAACATGGGCCATCAAGTCCCACCTCCCTGTTAAAGTCACCAAGAAGACCATAGTAACTTGACGTTTAAAGCAACTGATGTAGATTCTTAATATATGTACAATACTATTAAACCAACTATAGTTGTAATTTGAAAAATACTGTTTTGGTTATCAAAGTTTATGATCACACTTACTTTGGTATATCTTTGTACCTGAGCCTCCAGTTGTAAGATTCAAATCTGAAGTGAGATCTGCAGCTCTTTCTGATGTGCTTACATCAGAAAAGTTGCTCTTTGGCTTTTTCCTGACCTGGATGTAAATAAACTGTGAGTGGCTTTAGAGCAGGCATGGGCAAATTGGCCCTCCAGATGTTTTGGACTTCAGCTCCCACAATTCCTAACCGCTGGTATGCTGGCTGGGATTCCTGGGAGCTGAAGTCCAAAACATCTGGAGGGCCAAAGTTTGCCCATGCTTGCTTTAGAGTCACAGGATTTGGAGACTTTTGTAGGTAGGCTGCATCTGCAAGGCTATTATAATAGAAGTTACATTGTTGCAGAATATATGTGGGGTTTGTTTCCAGAAGGTGCCAAATTCAAAAAATTTGAAAACTGAGTTATAGGTGGCAGCACATAGTTAAGTAGGAGTAAAATGATATGTACAGATCAAAACTATCAAAATTTATCCAATCATTTCAATACAAGGCTTGGAAAATTGCACATTATAGCAAAATAATTCATATCCTCAGCGCTTCAGAGAGAAGGTGGCGGGGTAGAAATAAAATGTATTATTATTTTTCGATTCCAGTAAAATTTGTTCAGATGTATTTGGTACCTTCTGGAAACAAACTCCAGATATGCAGGATGGGCTTCTACGAAGGATGTGCAGAGTAGGTTTTCTTATCTGGTGGATAATCCTAATGTCATTACATCTGGATGGTAGTATTTATGAGGCCATTCTTTGAGTCGCAGGAAGGCCTGAAACCTGGCAGGAGAGTAGGGGGATACGTGTGTTTAATTACCCAATGCTTGAGAGCTTAGATTTGACTGTGATAGGTTACAAAATGTCTTAAGTCACTGGGGCCAAATACAGGTTTTCCTAACCAAAGTGCCAGAGACATTTACTTGCCAGCTTCTGTATGGGAATTAGCTTTGGGTCAGGAGAGGATTTTGCCTATGTTGGCTAGGAGATTCTGGAAGCTGAGGTACAAAAAGTAACTTTTCCATGCTTTGATTACAAGATGGGTGGTTACTGGAAATAGTTGAAGTTTAGGATAAATGAAATGAAACCTCCGCTTACCTTCCAGTAAGCCATCTTTAGAAATGTCTGTCTTTTTTTTCTTGGCAGGATGCCTGTAGTGCTTGTTGGCAATAAAGCTGATTTATCTCTAGAAAGGTAAGGATTTTTTTTTGTTGATTGAGAAATTATGGTCCAAGATTGGGATGCTTCTATTTTTTTAATTTTTTTTGTAAATTGCTGCCTATAGTCTAAGCTTTATGGGCTGCTGAAGTTAGTACTTAAATTTTAAAATTGTGTTTTACTGTTGCTATGTTTTAATGTTGCTCTCTTAATTAGAAGATCTGTTCTGTGGATTAATGAAATGAATGAAGACAGCTGTCATGTATTGTCTTCTATTTGGTACATTTGTGTGTTTACACTGCGGTGCCAGTTTCTAACCTTTACTTTGGTTTTGATTTGTCTACAAGCAGAGTAGGATTCTATCTTGAATAGACAGCTGCTAAGTGCTAATGAATACTGTTACTGAGGTCAGAGTTATGTGCTTTGGAAATATACAACATGTACCAAATCTGCACTCCTGAGGCTGGCTTCTTGAAACAATCAGTATTTATTAGGCTTTTAATCATTCTCATAGTAACTTTTTTTTTAAACGTGCATTTTGAGGACATAAAAGGGATATATTTCAGGGAATACCATCAAACATTTGGTGCATTATGCTTCTTAACATCTCTTTTTAAATTAAAAATAGTGCAACCCAAACAATGGTGTTCATAGGTGAAATTCTGCTTGCCCAAAGTTTACCCATTATACAAATAACTATTTTATTTCAAACCTATTGTGCTTGCAATGTATATCAACGATTGCCTGATATATTTATTCTGTTCAGACAGTACCAGATTATGGAAGTGGTTTAAATTATAGTAAGGACAGTATCATCTTGGATTGGTATGGTCCTTGTTACCCTTTTCTCATCCTCTTCTCTGTGTAGCCGGCAGGTGAAGACCGATGAAGGAAGGAAACTTGCTGATTCCTGGGGTGCTGTTTTTTTGGAATCTTCTGCAAAAGAAAAGCAGGTCTGATGTCTGTTTCTTCTTAACGTTTTTGTAATTTTAATGTGAATAGGTATAATACTTATGATTTAATTTAAGGCATTTGAGAATGAGCAGATTTTTTAATGGATTTATTTTTAATTGTTTTAATGTTGTAGATAATTTATTTGCATTTTGATAATACTTTTTGTATGCTTTTGCTAACATCTTTCTGTTCTGATTTTTGTCTGCTGCCTTGAGTCTCTTCAGGATAAAGGCTTCCTCTTTGGCCAGGAAGTGCTTAAAATTGAGGGAAGGGGTGAAATCTGTGTTGCTCAAGATGTTGTTGGACTTCAGCTGTCAGCATGACCAATGGTGAAGGTTGATGGAATTTATTGTCTAGCAATACCTGGCAGTCTCAAAATCAGCAGAGTGTGTTCCTGATTGTGTGATGTTGTCTTGCCTCCCATTTTCTGTTTTGCAGATGACTCAAGGTATTTTCACAAAGGTTATTGAGGAGATTGATCGTGTGGACAACTCATGTGGT
The DNA here is from genome assembly GCF_035594765.1 of Anolis carolinensis. Classification (NCBI taxonomy): domain Eukaryota; kingdom Metazoa; phylum Chordata; class Lepidosauria; order Squamata; family Anolidae; genus Anolis; species Anolis carolinensis. The sequence goes on from NC_085842.1 coordinate 166,376,748, forward strand.
GAACATCGCAGTTGCATTCTCATGTGATGTCTCCTTTCTCCATCTGAAGCCACTCTGCAAGTGTAAGGGGTCTGTCCGGAGACTCAGCCCAACTCGGGAGAGGCATTAGAGCTACCTGGAGTCCCCAACAATGGGTCTGAAGTAGCGTACGGGTAATCCACACACAGAAACAAATATATACCTCATTGATCACCCCCTTGAGCAGGGGGCGGCCATGTTTTGCACATTAGTTTGCTAGATGCAATCTCTGTGTGTGTATACACACACATATATGTCTTGCCAAATGTTTACAGAACTAGGAGGTCAGAAGCACAATAAGTTGTATTTATGTCTTTTTTATGAAGGGACTTTTCTGTATATTTATAGCAAAGTATAAACCATACACATACAACTTTAAACACATATTTGTTTACATCAAGACAGTCAAGTGTAACGTTTTCCTTCTGTGGAATCCACTGAGAGCTAGATCTTTGGATTGTACTTCATTTTCAGTGGCAACTTGCAATGTAGTCCCAAATAGGCAGTTATTTTTTTCAGTTGTGCTTTTGACAACCTGCTTTCTTTTCTTTTTTTGGCAAGTATGGTCTTGATCCAAAATTTGATTCCCTCCCCCTCCCATTTATGTTTCCATAGTAATTTCAGGAGGTCTGAAATGGCTGATGGATCAGCAAGGCCTAATAATCTTTTCTTTGGTTATGCAAGTAAAAGCAACCTTCTTCAAGAGGCGAATGGAGAAAAAACTTTTACCTGGTAACTCTTGGTGTGCTGATGATTTTCCAGATTTTGTATTAGTTTGTTATAGTAAAAAGAAATGTCTAGCTTGGGTATAATAGCAGAATGAAGAAAGCAATAGGTAGAGCTGAGGAAAGCTCATATGAGGTTCAGCATTTTATTTTTAAACATCTCTTCTGGATGGTCCTTTAAACTGTGGGAAGTACATTTTGGGGACAAAAACTTGTGTTAGTAGAGACACACAGTGGTGTCAGAAGGATATAATGTTTGTGCTGGAACCTCTTTCTTGACAGTTATATTTTGAAGTGGTGATGCAGGAATGAAATAAAGCTAGACGGAAAGAGGGTTACTGGATGCAGTCTGGTTACATGCTATGGAACTTAACAATGATCCTACATGGAAAAGAAAAAAGGAGCAAGGTGCTCAGTTGCAAGCTCTGCTATGCTGCAACTCAAAATGCAGCCATTGCCTTTCAATTGAGGTGAATAGGAGGAGGCTGGCTCCTTTTTGTGTGTGTTCAAAATTGTCTGTCTATGGCAGCAGTTCTGAACTTGTGGGTCCTCAGGTGTTTTGGCCTACAACTCCCAGAAATCCCAGCCAGTTTACCAGCTGTTAGGATTTCTGGGAGTTGAAGGCCTAAACATCTGGGAACCCACAGATTGAGAATCACTGGTCTATGGCTTTCTTGGCAACACTAGGTTGCCTTTTGCCTAAATTAGGCAAAGTGTCTTCCTGATGTTGAACTAGTAATTGCTATCATCCTTGTGTCACCTCAGGCCAACAAGAAGTAAAGTCCCAACAGTATCAGCAGGGCCATACAATGCCACTCCTGGCTTAAAGCCCGGTGTATCGGGGTTCTCTAAATGTTTTCAGATGTTTCTCCTTCTTTTGTTGAGGAGGCTTTGGAACTGGTTTTTGAGAAAAAGGCAGATCCTTGCACCTGATAACTCTTTTTGTCTGAATACAAGCAGCATAGCTATGAGTGCTTCCTCTGTTTCCATGTTCGACAGTATGAAGCAGGAAAAATCTGGCATCCTACTTCAAGGCAGCTGGGAATCCAAAGGGCTACTGGGGGCAGAGGTGGAACATTTGGTCCCTGAAGAAAACAAACATGCACACATACACAGATAGACACCCTGAAATGAAACAGAGGGCTGGGCAGCACAGAGCTTGTGACCAATCCCTACTGAAACATATAATATTTTGTGCTTTGGAAAGGCTTTGTATGAGTCTGAAACTAGTGTAATTCCAGCCATAATGATTGGTGCCCATCCTTCAGTTGCCATAGAGTCTATGGCAGAGAAGCCCAAACTCAGAGTCTGGCAGTGTTGAGTTAAATCTAACAATAAAATAATTGATAATTGGTCCTTTCCCTATTTTAGTATAATAAGTAATGTTTTCTAGTTACTATATTGTTACTGCTAAAAGTGCCCTTTAAAAGTATGCTTTCTTCCCAACTTTTGTGCTGTTCTTATCCTAAGATGTTTCCCTCCCAAGTAACAAGTGATTAATGGCAATGAATTATGCTTTAAACACGGCAACAAGTAATGACAATGTATTGCCATTTAAAAACAACACTGCAACAAATAACGGAATCAACTTCTTTGATGAAAATTTCTTCCCGAGTTTGGGCTGGCTTGATTTCAACCCAAAGCCCATCCTCATAAGCCTAGGAACATCTCTGCACTGATCTTTTTTATTTTTTAAAGCTTGCATGTGTTCTGTGTCGTGGTGGTCTTCCTTTTTGAAAAACTTTTTTTCAGAAAAAAATCTGATGTGACTTTTTTCCTGGGGCCTAAAGTGCCTATAAAATGTAGATTTGCCTCCGGTAGTTACAAAGTGACTAAAATATTTTATGCTGCTTCTAGTGTAGGTCTAAGCAGATTTTGAGTTCACGGAAAGGGGGAGAAAATGCTTATGAAGTGTTCACGACAGTAGTCCCCCTCTAAAATAATATCAAATAACCAGGCTAGTGAAAGTATATGTTTTGAGCACAGCCATTAGGTTTTGTATATTACTTTGTTAATGAATTGTCATTGCTAACCTATTGCTCCAACCCAGTGTTTCCCAAATGATGGTTTTCCAGATGTTTTGGATTTTAGCTCCCAGTGTGTTTGACTGTTAGCCAATTTGGCTGGGGCTCCTGAGAGTTCAAGTCCAGAACGGCTGAAAGACCCAAATTTGGGAATCGCTGTATTTGGGTCGCCAGAGGTTGCTGTTTCCTTTTTCATACTGTGGCTGTTATATGTTGCTGATCCTCCCTATTTAGCTATCCTAAATTAACTCATTTCATCACAATCATTGGTAGGATCAAGACTGCCTGTTAGTTTTGAAAAGGAGATCCATGCAAAGTTGGCCACCTCCGCCTTGTCTTTTTCTGAGGGTCACAGATAGACATCTGTTGCATCTACATTGAAAGAGGTGACTAACTCATATTGTAGTAAACTTTTCTTAATGTGTGCTGCTGAGTGGGAGGAGTGAAAGCAAGAGGAGGAACTGGCATCCCTGCTTATGGTTTGGGAAGGCAGAGAACATTCTTGATTTCTTTGCTGCAATTGCTGATATCTTATTGCAATTAATTATGAAAACAGATTGACACATTGTCTTCATAGTTTGGAGGCTGATGACACGAGATAGGTTGCAGCATGTATTATTTCGCTTCAGTGCAGGGAGAACGTGGGAGAACTTAGAGATTGATTTTGATTTGTGTTGTGTTTGGGAATAAACCCTGGACCAAATGGGGCATGTGACAGGAAGGAGAGGGATTGGAAAAATGGGACTGAGAGAGAAAGAATGACCATGATAAGTAAGAGTGAAGGACGTGTTGGCAGGTGATGCTAGTTCCAGAAATGCTGGTGGTTCCTCTCTGTTGTCCATTTTATAAGCAGAGGACTTAAAAAAGGCTTCTCCCGCTCACCAACACTTTTCCTTTGGATGTTTCCGCCATACAACTTCTTCTGAGTGGACAAACGCATGTGGAAGGCCTTGATGATGGATGCTATTCAATGAGCATTCCTTCATGATGGAGGCTTGTGGTTGGGTGAATCTCTCCCATGATTTTGGAGCAGCTCACTCTCACCTCCATTATAAAATGGCTGTTAATGTATGGACTGGGGTAAAAGCAGACAGACAGGATTTGGTGGTGGCAGGGTCATGATTTTTCCATATTTTTTTTAAAAAATTAAAAAATGAGACTACTGCTGTATACATAGATATTTACCAGCCATAACACTGGCTGCTCGCCTCTGGAACACACACATATTTTATGTGCCTCTTTCCCATTATCTCTCACCTTTTCTTTCATCTCTCTGTATGTATTTATATGTATATATATGTATATATGTATATAATTACAATAAATCATGTGTATAGGCAAGTTCCCAATATTATTCTGCATACTCTTAGTTATACTATGATATAAGAAAACATAAAAAGTGATGTTGGTTGAGAATCAAGGTCTCCTAGAACAAAATCTTGTTACCAGCTACATTTTTGGAAGCCATAAAAGTTATAGCCTTACTCCCCCTTGCCTGGCTGCCATTTCAACAACTGGTATTTAATTGGTGTCCTCTCTAAATGTGGCACTTTTATTTATCATTATGTACTTGTGTATAACTCAATATTTGGACAAAAAAAATTGAATTAAAAAAATGGAGTCCGTTTATCCACAGGTCAGTGACTGTTGCTTTATGTTGCTTCCCTTAGGTTTTCCTTGGGAGGGACTAAGCTCTCACCTTAGTTTGTCCCAGGAAAACCCAAAAGAAGCACCAAACTCCATCCACGTGTTACCATTTTCTTGCTCCTTGACAGCCCCGGAGGGTGTATGTCTTGCATCCCACCACCTGCCTCAGGGACCTGTTGTTGCAATGATTTAGTGAGCAGGAAGTGGTCAGTGTCATTGCCCTGATGGCCATCCATGCCTTGCTGTCCCATCAGCAGGGCTATTTCGCCCATGCAGCTGCCTTTTACCATTGCCACTAGCTGCAAAGTGGTAACAGTGAAGAAGGACGGAGCTGTTGCCTGCTATTGTGCCCTTTCCCAGTTGCCCATCTTAAATACCCCTCCCAGCCCTATGTATTCTCTTTGACTAAGAGGGTAACCTCAGCTCTGTCAAACTTAGTGGGTCAGAGTCATCAAGCCTGGGTTTGGACAGGTGCCTCCCTATTTTTAGCTGCCTCTCACTCTCTGATGACTAAGAATGGAGGAGAAAGGAAGATGAAGTGGGGATCGGTGTCAGGGAGAAAGAAAACAGGGTTCATCCCAAATCTTCATGGGAAATCCTTTTCCTTGGAGTGATCCCTCAAGATGGGCAGCTATTCCCCGCCCCCATCCTCCTGCTTTTCCAGTGTCTTCTCACCAGGATTACATAGAGGAGCCCCCAGTGATGCAGTGGGTTAAACCCTTGTGCCAGCAGGACTGATGACTTGGGTTGTTGACCTGAAGGTTGCCGGTTCGAATCCAACCCGGATGAGCTCCCGCTGTCAGCTCCAGCTCCCCGTGTGGGGACATGTGAAGAACCTCCCACAAGGATGATAAAAACATCAAAAAACATCCGGGCGTTCCCTGGGCAATGTCCTTGCAGACAGCCAATTCTCTCACACCATAAGCGACTTGCATTTTCTCAAGTCGCTCCTGACACAAAAACAAAAACCAGGAATACAAATCACAAGTGTCCCCAGAAGCTAGCCAAGACCCTTGAATTTGAACTCTTCACCAGAAATAAAGAAAGACCTTTACTTATGGTATACAGGTTGAGCCTCCCTCATCCAAAATACTTTGGACCAGAACTATTTTATGTTCTTTTGGATTTTGGATTACCTGTATTTGCAAATACATAGTGAATGAGGGATGTGGGAAAGGGAGCTAGTTATATGTTTTGCACCCCCTGAGCTTTTTCCCAAGGGGCCCTTGCTCCACCACTGTCAGACATTTGACTCGGGAAAGAGAATGGGAAGAGGACTCAGACTTCCTAGGCACTTTCCCTGCTGTCAACATATTGCCTGTCCCTTTTGCAAAGTAGCCCTCATAGCTGGGAAGGGAGGAAACAGTTGTGCGAATTGATGCTTCACTTGACTGTCTTTAGGTCTCTACTCACCTGTAGCTTTGGTTAATGGGTGAAGTTGTCAAATGAGGCCACTCCTTGGGGCAGGGAGGAGAAATGTGGAGCTGCCTTGTTTAGTGTTAAACCATGAACCCATCTAATTCTGTACTATTTATGGCAGCCATTTCTAGCTTGCTGCCCTCTAGTTGTGTTGGATTTCAACTTCTACCAGTCCCACACCCCATGGCTGTTATTTCTTTCCGAGGGAGAACATAAAAGCACTGTGCTTGATGACAGAGCTATTGTTGAAGGCAAGGCTGGACACATATCTTACTTTACTGTCAGTAGAAGTCATCTTTACGTATTAATATGAATTTTAAATGGGGAAAAGGTAGCTGGAGAAGGAATTAAAAGCTACTTATAGTATAGAGAGATAGGCCTTTCCTTTGGTTTAAGAAATTATGCTGATCATAATGCAAGGGAGGGGTGCAGTATGAAGCAATATTAAATTTGTTTTTGGAAGCGATTTGAAACAGTTGAATTGGAAAGATAGGATGTATCTAATACAGTGTTAGAGACTGTCAGCGCCAGTCTCAAACACAGGAAGGGAATAGAAAGGAGACAGAAGTTTTAATCCACAATCCCACAGAATATGGGCAACCGTCATTTTAAGATCCTAGAGAAGTTTACTACTAATTTGGGCATACCAGGGGTAGGGAGAAGTTGGCCCTCCAATTGGGTTGGATAACAATTCCTGCAATCTCTAAGTATTGGCTCTTCTGTCTGGTGCTCCAAGGAGCTGAAGCACAAAGTATCTGAAGACCCAAGGGTTCCTCACACCATGGAGCATCCCAGCCCTTAGTAGCAAGTACGTTTCAGCATAGAAGGTGGCATTCTCATGGCAGCTGTAACTGGTGCTTCCAAAAATGATAATTCTCCAGAGGAGATCCTTTATCTGTTCAGTGAACACCCTCCTTAATGTTATTCCCCACTTCCTTTTTTTTGTTTATGTGCATAATACTTTGTAAATAACTTGATAATAAAAACTTTGGCAGGGAATGGGTAGACAAAAACTTTTCTGATCTCAAAGATTAGCATTCAAATGTGCTGAAAACATCAGTTTATTAAAACATACCTTGTTAAGCAGCATAACCTTATCTCAGCCCAATCTGTAGAATTTCAGTTAGATGATCTATGTAACACATACTTTTGGGGCAGATTCCTCAACGTACTCCATTCACATTCTGTCCCCCAGACATTCATGTAGTATACATGCCTATACTTAAATGTGATAAGAGCAACATATTTTACAAAATGTAATCTGGGAATAAATATTGTGTTGGCAGTATCTGTATGTTGCACATACATTTACGTATTTGAGGTCCAGGATTGGCTGGGGCTTCCTGTGAGATATGAGTTTAAAAGTAAGCCCACTTTTTCTCTAGGAAATGTGAGGATTTCTCAGAAGGGAAATTTTGTGGGGGTGAGGACTTGAGCACAAATGGCAAGAATAGGGAAAGAGTTAAGACAAGTCTAGCTCTCAATAAATGCTGCTTTAAAAATTGCTATTTATGACTGACACAAGAATCAAGGAAAAGTAGCCCTGAGAAGATCCTCTGATTTGAAAACTTCCTAAGTATCTAAAAATTGATTGTTGTAAAAGACAGAAATAATATCTACTACTACAAGATCCTACAGTTAAACTATGCATCTCTTCATCCCCTAGATTGAAATGATTCACTATGTTTCCCTTCTGTATTTATTGTTTCAACCATTCTGTCATTACAACTGTCTTAACATGTAAATAAAAGAATCATGTATAGCATCTTTGTGTTTTATTTCTGTATAGTAACTGTAGCATCTCTCGAATTTGCAGAAGTAAAATCAATATGTCTTCCTGCTGGATTTTCTGAAGTAGACAGAAATCAATAAGTCATGTATCATAACATCTTTACAATTCACTGTGAGTTAACCTCAGACTATGTGTTTTTCAAATTTTCCACAGCAACCACAAATCTGGCTACCTATAACTAATTTATGTTGGACAAACAGAGTACAGTGAAATATTTCCATTTTTCACTTAGTTCCATATGCAGAGAATGCTAGGTAAATAATGATAGAGCCTACTCTAACATAAAAATCATGGGAGGAATTGATAGGTCTTTCTGATGCTACATAGCTGATGGGAATTGCAGTATAAAACCATTAGAAAGGCCACCGTTTTCACATTTGCCTACAGTGCAAAAAGTACTATATATATGTGGCTGTCATTCCTGATAGAATACTTTCCTGGGAAGAACTAAACAAGCATTATGACATGATATGGGTGTTTTAATTAAAACTATAGTACACCTAAATAAAAACAGGGCAATCTTAATCTAAATTGGAGTTGGGTTACTGGTGGCCTTCTGCAAGCATTCATACCTCTGGTGACGAATTTTCAGTGTCAGGAGAAGGATATGGGAAGGAATTGTGGTAGTGTCCCCTATCGGCAGGTAAACCCTGTGTTGATGCAGCCCTGTATTTGGCCAACAAGGACGTTGCTTACCTTTGCTCTAAATCTACAAATATAAATACTTTTAAAAGTTATCACTCAGTGAGTGGTATGAAATTTCTGATTTTATTTCTGCCAGGAACTGATCCCCTGCTGAGATGATTAAGGCTGCTTGAGGTGGTTTGTAGATAACAGTCTGGCTCTACTGACTGCAAGGGGGAACTTCTGATTTTTTTTTTTTGTGTGTCAGGAGCGACTTGCAAGTGGCTTCTGGTGTGAGATAATGGACTGTCTGAAAGGATGTTGCCCAAGGGACACCCGAATGTTTTACCATCCTTTGGGAGGCATCTCTCATGTTCCCATATGGGAAGCTGGAGCTGACAGACCGGAGTTCACCCCGCTCCCTGGATTCGAACTGTTGACCTTTCAGTCAGCAGTTCAGCCAGCACAAGAGTTTAACTCATTGTGCCCTTGGAGGCTCCTGGTGATAGACATCAGATCTTCATTGGCTTAAATCAGGTGGGGAGTAGGGGGACTCTAGATCAGTGGTTCTCAACCTGTGGGTCCCCAGATGTTTTGGCCTTAAACACCCAGAAATCCTAACAACTGGTAAACTGGCTGAGATTTCTGGGAGTTGTAGGCCAAAACATCTGGGGACCCACAGGTTGAGAACTACTGCTCTAGATGATGAACATAGTACCATTGGTGTAGTATGTTCTTTTCACCACTGATACATCCTTGACTCCATCTTTGTATAGTTTCCCAGGTTCTGCATTAGGCTTCCTCCATTGAAATTGTTGAAATCATAAGCCTTAGTCCCTGATAGAAAAATGATTTAAGGTGACGCAGTGTCATTTTCGTGTCACCATTCTGTCTTTTGCATCACCCATTACTGGAATGTACCTCCTGTAAAAATCTCTGAAATTAAATCTTTCAGGCTGAAAGTGGTTTGTCATCATTGACACAGGACAGCTACCACCCAGTTCTCCCAGTCACTGCTTCTCAGTCTTTGATCCTGCCTGCATTGTGGACTTCCACTCCCAGACAGCATGACCAATGTTCAGGAATTCTGGTCAAGTCCTTTCATTTATAAAGTACATATCTGGAGGCCTGAAATCTGCAAACCTTTCATTATCAGAAAAGCAAATTGTCGGTTTGCTTTTTCCTTTTAGATTCCCAGCTAATTTCATCCATTTCCTTTAGTGTATCTACATAGGTCATCTTTTCCATATTTTTTCCTTTAGGCTTTGTATGTGATGCAATTCTTCGGAGCAGAGAAAATGCACAGAATGTAAAACTGAGTTCCCATGAACTGCAGATTCATTTTTTAAAATAGTTTTCTAGCTCTTACAGATGAAAAGTTATGTCTGAAAGTATGTGACTACTGCCTGTTAATATCAGAAATGAGAGGAGCAGTAATATGATTTTCCAATGCTTTATTGTGGGGCTCTAATTCACTAATTTTTCCCTTCCATAATTAGTAACATTATAACAAATAATTGCAGTTTGGTAAACTGCACTAATTATTTACAAATGACCTTCTAGTGTAGGCATCACCTTTATTTCATTGGACAGTACACAGCTTTGCCCCCTTTCAAATACTTCAAACAGTATCCACAGCATTAAGGTGTTACTTCTCCCAAACTGACGTGTTGGTTTAAATCAATGCTCAGTTTATTAAATTTGTGCAGTATGGTATTGTAAGCATCAATACCTCGCTTCATTTTGTTTCTTAAGCACATTCCCAATTACTTTGACTAAAGTAACTGCCAGGCTTTGACTAGAATCCAACACGGACTGGGTGACTGGTCCTGTGCTCCTAAGGGTCAGAAACAATGATCAAGGCTGATGGTCCAATGCAAAAAGTCAGATGGATTTTATATAGGCAGGAGAATTGCCCCTGATCTGTGAGTTCAATGATTTGCACTCAGGCCAATTAGAATACTGTCCTTCAAAGAGAATTGCCAGTGTAATTAACAAATTAATGACTGGTTACCTAAATAGACAATTGATAGTTAATTCTGAAAAATGTTGTCTATAGTTCTGCAGGGAGGCTGGGAGTTACAGTCCAACAACACGTGGAAAGCCAACTGTTTCCCATTCCAGTATAACAAGGCAGATTTTTCTAATGAAGGCACTGCTTGATGCCATCAATAAAAAAATATCTGTCCATTAGAAATAGTGGCTAAAATCCTGTTCGGGATGACAACTCTCAAATTATTTTTCCCTAGAGAATACCCTGAAAATGAAGGTTTTGTATCCTCAGGTATTCCCACATACTTTTAAAAAGGTACCCTCACATGCAGAATACTTAAATAACCATGTGTGGAATAGATGAAATTATGCGAATTCATATGTTTGGGTAACTTGATTGTTTAAGATCTGCAATCTTTACTGGTTTTGTGTTGTCGAAGGCTTTCATGGCCGGGATCACAGGGTTGTTGTGTGTTTTCCGGGCAGTATGGCCTTGTTCCAGAAGTATTTTCTCCTGACATTTCGCCCACATCTATGGCAGGCATTCTCAGACGTTGTAAGGTCTGTTGGAAACTAGGCAAGTGGGGTTTATACACCCATAGAATAATGCCCAGGAAGAGAGACAACTTCACAACCTATGAGGATGCATTCTCAGACATTGTAAGGTCTGTTGGAAACTAGGCAAGTGGGGTTTATACACCCATAGAATAATGCCCAGGAAGAGAGACAACCTCACAACCTATGAGGATGCCTGCCATAGATGTGGGCGAAACGTCAGGAGATAATACTTCTGGAACATGGCCATACTGCCCGGAAAACACAACAACCCTTTAATGTTTTGAATACGGCTATTTAGTGGGGAGTTAGAAATAAGCACCACTGAGCTCTGCTGGACTTCTATTTTTTATTCTTTTTTCCATAATTCACATTTATCTATATATATAAAAGAGTGATGGCATCACGGCGACCCACAAAACAACAAAACTACAGGCCCCCCAACCTCAAAATTTGACGACACAACCCATCATCCACGGCTCTAGGTTGATACAACAAAAAAGAAAAGAAAAATAAAGTCCTAATTAGAGAGAGAGGAATAATTGCTTTTATCCAATTGCTGCCAGTTAGAAGGCTAAGCTCCTCCAACTTGGTCTCCTAGCAACCCAATAAAAATAATAAAAAACACTAAAAATAATTAAAAACACTTAAAAAATTAATACAATAAAATACCGTAACAACAAAAAGATAACTTACAATAAAATTAATTAAAAAATACAAATAATGTCAAATAAAAATTACACAACAATTTTAAACCAATACCACCACCACTTTGCCACAGCAACGCGTGGCTGGGCACAGCTAGTAAAATATATAATCACACTTCTACTTTAGATATCACTTTTCCAATTAATCTTACAACTGACATGTGCCCGTATTGTTCTCGGTTTGTACATTTTGGCGAATTTGCAGTTCTTCATAATCTAGTTGCTTTTGTACATGTTAGAAAGACACTCTGGTGACAATGATGACTATTCTCTGATGCCTGTGTAGATGGGAACTCGCACTGAAGCTCTGTCCACACTCCAGGCATTAATAGGGTTTCTCCCCAGTGTGAATCCTTTTATGTTTTTGTAGACTTCCATTCTGAGTGAAGCTCTGTCCACACTCCAGGCATTTATAAGGTTTCTCCCCAGTGTGAGTCCTTTGATGTGTACGTAGATGTCCATTCTGAGTGAAGCTCTGTCCACACTCCAGGCATGTATAGGGTTTCTCCCCAGTGTGAATCCATTGATGTGAGCGTAGACTTGCACTACAAGTAAAGCTAATTCCGCACTCCAGGCATTTATAGGGTTTCTCCCCAGTGTGAATCCTTTGATGTGAGCGTAGACTTCCGCTCTGAGTGAAGCTCTGTCCACACTCCAGGCATTTATAGGGTTTCTCCCCGGTGTGAGTACTTTGATGTGTACGTAGATTTCCACTCTCACGGAAGCTCCGCCCACACTCCAGACATTGATAGGGTTTCTCCCCAGTGTGAGTCCTTTTATGTTTACGTAGACTTCCATTCTCAGCGAAGCTATGTCCACACTCCAGGCATTGATAGGGTTTCTCCCCAGTGTGAATCCTTGTATGTTTTTGTAGACTTCCACTCTGAGTGAAGCTCTGTCCACACTCCAGGCATTTATAGGGTTTCTCCCCGGTGTGAGTCCTCTGATGTGTACGTAGACTTCCACTCTCACTGAAGCTCTGTCCACACTCCGGGCATTTATAGGGTTTCTCCCCAGTGTGTGTCCTTTGATGTGTACGTAAATGTCCATTCTGAGTAAAGCTCTGTCCACACTCCACACATTTATAGGGTTTCTCTGTCATGTCAACAGTGAAATGGGTGTTGAATTGCAATACAGATACTTGACTCTTCTACTTTCCTTTCTTATGTGTAAGTGAGGTCAAAACTTCAGCAAGATCATCACCTTCAGAGGATTTATTCTTTGTATATTATTGGTCTTCTTACCGCACCCAAGAGTGGCTCTGTACAGTCCTCAATTCCTGGTCAAAAAGGTAGCAAAAGATCAAGTGTTGGGGCCAATCTATATATATAAAAGGGTAATGAAATTTCGGCCTAGGACAAAACAACAAAACTACACATCCCAGAAACACTAAACTTGGCAGCACAACCCGTCATCCATGCCTCTACGTTCATACAACAAAAAGAAAAGAAATATAAAGTCCTAATTAGAAGGAGAGGAATAATTCTTTTTATCCAACTGCTGCCAGTTAGAAGGCTAAGCTCCACCCACTTGGTCTCCTAGCAACCCACTCAGCCCAGGGGACAGGCAGAGTTAGGCCTCACTTAGGCCTCTTCCACACTGCCTATAAAATACAGATTATCAGATTTGAACTGGATTATATGGCAGTGTAGACTCAAGGCCCTTCCACACAGCTATATTACCCATTTATAATGGACTTAATGTCAGGGGAAAACCTTTATCCTTTACCTTAACTACCACCAGTTCCTCAATACAGTAGAGTCTCACTTATCCAAGCTAAACGGGCCGGCAGAAGCTTGGATAAGCGAATATCTTGGATAATAAGGAGGCATTAAGGAAAAGCCTATTAAACATCAAATTAGGTTATGATTTTACAAATTAAGCACCAAAACATCATGTTTTACAACAAATTTGACAGAAAAAATTGTTCAGTACGCAGTAATGCTATGTAGTAATTACTGTATTTACGAATTTAGCACCAAAATATCACAATATATTGAAAACATTGACTACAAAAACGGCTTGGATAATCCAGAGGCTTGGATAAGTGAGACTCTACTGTACTTTATTTCCCATACCACCATACTTCGCCACAGCAACGCGTGGCCGGGCACAGCTAGTATCCAATATAATAGTAGCTAAAATCATTGCATTCACAGACATAAAACTAATTTGAAAACAACATAAGGCAAATATAGTATCAAAACCAATTTAAAATCAGAAAACCGAGAGCAGCACAGCAGCAGGAAGCCAGGGCCTTGATTAAAATAGACATCTGTCCTTCATGCTTCTTGAACAGGAATATTCTCACTCATTTCTGGAGAAATATTGAGGGATGTTGAAAGGGCATTAAACAGGGCATGTGCAATCTTCACTCTTTTTTTTAAATGAATCAAATCCAACACCCTCAAATTAAAGCAAATAGCTGCTAGATTTCCAACCAAAAACCAACTTCAAGAAAGAGAAAAAGTAAATAAACAGTTCTAATATCCATCACAGGGCTATGGTACATGCAACCCTTAAGATGTTAAACTTGACCAGTGGCGAAAGATGATGGGAGCAAGAGCCTAATAAAATTTGCAAGATTACATGCTTCCTTGTCCTTGATCTGCTTCATAGTTTAGGAAAAGCCATTTTGAATTCTCTGCTTCATGATGTTATTGCCTACCATGAAGTTGGCACAGATGAAAAAACTTATGGATCAAAATTCATTGGAGAAATTGGCTGATACGGGAGAGAACGTCCTTGAGACATGAGACTTTGAGGCTGGAAAATCTCTGAAGAGTAAAACCAGAAGCTTTGAATTGTTCTCAACCTGTGGGTCCCCAGATGTTTTGGCCTTCAACTCCCAGAAATCAGAACAGCTGGTAAACTGGCTGGGATTTCTGGGAGTTGTAGGCCAAAACACCTGGGGACCCACAGGTTGAGAACCACTCTAAAGGAATGTAATATGAGAAAAAGCGGCAGCTCTGGCAACCATTCTAATGTGCTTCTCAAAACTAACGAAACAAAGCTAAAAACAAAGACTACCTAAGGCTCTTTAATTGAGTAAAGAAGGATTTTTAAAAAGCCAGTGCTGTGACTTTAGTGTTGGTCTAGAACTCAAGCAGATTTGGGTTTAAATTCTTGCTCAGCCATAGAAACTCGGTGGAAGGCCTTGGGCAAACTCTCAGTCTCAGGGGCAGGCAATGAACAGATCTTTCCAAGAAGACATTATGATAGGTTCAAGGCAAGTTGGGAACCATCTAGAAGACATTCCGGCAGGCCTACCCAGTCAATTTTTAATCATGAATTCTAAATGTATATTTATGATTAATGTATTTTAATCTTTGTGTCCTGTATTTTAACATGCGTATTTTATGAAATGTGTTTTAATATATGCATTTCATGATGATTTATTTTAACTGTGTGGGGTCCTGCCTCAAGTAATGAGGTGAGGCGGGTAACAAATACAATTATTACTACTACTATTATTATTACGTGACTGAAGAACCTATTTTGCAGCAGTCAAGGCAGCAAAGAAACAATTATTGCTGTAATATTACATCAGCTTAGGCCCCATCTATACTGACATATAATGCAGTTTGAAACTGCATTATATGGTCAGTGTAGACTCACACAATGCAGTTTAATTAAACTGCATCATATGAGTCTGTACTGTAGATGGGGCCTGTCTCATCCAGCACTGCTCCAGGTGGTTAAAGGGCTAATCTATCCTAAACCTCAGACTGCTGAGGAAGAGCCTGCACTCCCCTGCCAAATATTGTGTTGCCCACATTGTAGAACAAATGCAGTTTGGCACTGTTGTGGTTTTAATTTGAAAATGCATTGAATATGGTTGAATAGTTTTTAACTGTGAATTTTTAATACTGTTTATATTTAATTCTGTTTTAATGTTTGTATATTTCAAATTGTGTATTAATGCTTATATGTTAAGCTGCTTTGAGTCCCCTTTGGAGAGATAAAGCGGAGTATAAATAAATATAATAATAAAGCCACACCGATAAATTTTCTAAATACTTTGTGGAGAAAATTGCTCAGATTGGTCTTGACTTGGGCTCAACATTGAAAGGAGAGTCTAGGGAGGTAACTGAGGTATGTACTTAGCCAGTTTTGATGGATGAGTTTCAGGTTGTTCAATATGATGATGTGGAC
The DNA here is from genome assembly GCF_035594765.1 of Anolis carolinensis. Classification (NCBI taxonomy): domain Eukaryota; kingdom Metazoa; phylum Chordata; class Lepidosauria; order Squamata; family Anolidae; genus Anolis; species Anolis carolinensis. The sequence goes on from NC_085842.1 coordinate 166,392,406, forward strand.
ACATTTGCTTGTACAGGTAAGACCAATCATTTTTCTTTTAGATCCATGTCCATTCTGGCTAACTAAAGCTACCATAATAGTATGACTAACTGGGTATGGTGTGTTGTCGAAGGCTTTCATGGCCGGAATCACTGGGTTGCTGTGAGTTTTATGGGCTGTATGGCCATGTTCAAGAAGCATGCTCTCCTGACGTTTTGCCCACATTTATGGCAGGCATCCTCAGAGGTTGTAAGGTATGGTGTATTTTTCATAAACCCCATAGCCTGAAGGTAGTTTTACACAGTATTTTTAATAATTTTGAGTGTAAAGGAAAATGTGTGTACATTATTTTAGATTTTTGAGGATTTTGGATGTTGGCATTCCAAATGAAGGATGCTCGACCTGTAGTCCTGTAAGTACGAGATGGCGAGATGCTTAAGGCATTAGACATGATTGCCCCCGAGCGTTCTCTCTCATTGCGTAGAGTCACTTCAACTCCTGGGTTCACTGAGGAGCTGGCTGTGCTGAAAAGCACAAGAAGTGGACTAGAGTGCCGCTGGAGGAAAACTCATAGCGTCTCCGACCGAACACGGGCTAGAGCCGCAATTAAGGCCTACTCCGCGGCTTTGCGGGCAGCCAGGAAGGCTTTCACGACTGCCCACATAGTGTCTGCAACTAATAGATCATCTGAGTTGTTCCGGGTTGTTGGGGAGCTCCTTCACCCCCCTGAGGTGGGGGAGTTCTCAGAGAATTCGGAAACTTGGTGCTGCGAGTTCGTGCACCATTTTGCAGACAAAGTTGCTCGGATACATTCCGACTTGGATACCAGTTTGAATGCAATGCCAGAGGAGGTAACCGAGGCACCTGTCTGCCAGATTTTGTGGGATTCGTTCCGGCTTGTTCATCCTGAAGACGTGGACGGGATCCTTGGGGCTGTGAGGGTGACCACTTGTGCTCTGGACCCTTACCCCTCTTGGCTAGTTAAACTAGCCAGCGACGGGTTGGTTGATTGGTTTGTAGCTATCATCAACACCTCTTTGGTCCAAGGGAAATTCCCAATAGGCCTTAAACAGGCTATAGTGAAACCGATATTGAAGAAGACCTCCCTTGACCCTTCGGTCTTGGGTAACTACAGACCAATTTCTAACCACCCGTTTTTGGGCAAGGTGCTAGAGCGGGTGTTGCTTCCCAGCTGCAGGGATTCCTGGAGGACACCGACTTCCAAAACCAGTCAGAGTCTGGCTTCAGGCCTGGGCACAGTACCGAGATGGCTTTGGTCGCCTTGGTGGATGACCTTCACAGGGAACTGGACAGGGGGAGTGTGACCCTGCTGGTTCTCTTGGACATCTCAGCAGCTTTCGATACCATCGACCATGGTATCCTTCTGGGACGGCTCTCCGGGATGGGCCTTGGGAGTACTGCTTTGCAGTGGCTCCAGTCCTTCCTGGAGGGCCGTTCCCAGTTGGTGAAGCTGGGGGACTCCTGCTCGGACCCCTGGGGTCCCACAAGGTTCTATTCTGTCCCCCATGCTCTTTAATATCTACATGAAACCGCTGGGTGAGGTCATCCGGAGTTTTGCAGTTGGGTGCCATCTCTACGCAGATGACACCCAACTCTACTACTCCTTTCCACCAAATTCCAAGGAAGCCCCTCGAGTCCTGGACCAGTGCCTGGCCGCTGTGCTGGGCTGGATGAGGACGAACAAGCTGAAGCTTAATCCTGACAAGACAGAGGTCCTCCAGGTCAGTCGCTTGGCCGATCGGGGCATAGGGTGGCAACCTGTGCTCGACGGGGTAGCACTCCCCCTGAAGACACAGGCCCGCAGTTTGGGGGTCCTCCGGGATTCTTCACTGACGCTTGATTGCCTGCTGGTCCCTTTCCAGTCCCAATTCAAGGTGCAGGTAATCACCTACAAAGCTTGCATGGTTCGGGACCCATCTACCTTCGCGACCGCCTTTCCCCCTATGAACCCGCAAGACCTCTTCGATCTGCAGGGGAGGCCCTCCTCTCGTTCTCGTCACTATTGCAGGCTCGGCTTGCTGGAATGAGGGAGAGGGCCTTCTCTGTAGTGGCCCCTCGGCTCTGGAATTCCCTCCCTAGGGAGATCAGACTTGCCCCAACCCTGTCTGTCTTTATCAAACAGCTGAAGACATGGCTCTGCCAGCATGTGTTTGAATAACCATCTCCCTGATAGACCTCTATCACTGATGTATACTTTCCAGCACTTTATTTCCTCCCTATTTATTCTATCCCACATTACCCCAGCCGTCTCTCTGACATTTGTCTATGCACTTTATCAATAGCCCTTGGAATAATGTATTTTCTTACGCTTGACCCTTTTTGTCCATTGCGGTGATGTTTGTATTAGGAGCCTCCGGTGGCCTAGGGGATAAAAGCCTTGTGACTTGAAGGTTGCTGACCTGAAGGCTGCCAGGTTTGAATCCCACCCGTGGAGAGCGTGGATGAGCTCCCTCTATCAGCTCCAGCTCCATGCGGGGACATGAGAGAAGCCTCCCACAAGGATGGTAAAACATCAAAAACATCCGGGCGTCCCCTGGGCAATGTCCTTGCAGACGCCAATTCTCTCACTCCAGAAGCAACTCCGGTTGCTCCTGACACGAAAAAAAATGTTTGTATTATTGCCTTAACTTGCTTAGTTATTCAATGTTTTATTATATGTGATGTTTTAACTGATTATTTTATTTGATTGTTGTATTATTGCTTTTACCTCATGTTATGTGTTTTAATTTGTTATACTCTGTTTCTGTGTTGGGCACAGCCCCATGTTAGCTGCCCCAAGTCCCTTCGGGGAGATGGTGGCGGGATAGAAAAATAAAATATTATTATTATGACAATAGCAATTTCCATCACCAATCATCAGGGTCCTGCTCTGAGCAGAAAAGCAAGCTCAACAGCATCGCCCTAAGAAAGACAGCAGTACGGTTTCATAGTGTGCGTCTACAGTGTAGAATTAATGCAGTTCGACAACACTTTAATGGCCATGGCAGTTTACAGTTTTACAAGGCCTTTATTTATTTACTTAATTTTTATCCCATCTTTCTCCTGATACTCAATGCAGAGAAAATGCATGTAAATATTAATATTAGCATCACAAAGCATACAAATTAAATACATTAAAAAAACAATTAAAACTACACAGCCAACCCAAATCCCACTCACACCATCCCCAGCAGCCTGCCCCTCGTCGTATTTTATTTATTTACATTACTCTTCTCTGCCAAAGAGCACCGGCCCCTTGCTGAACTACAAGTCCAAGATTCCATAGCATTAAATCATGACAGTTAACGTGGTGTCATAGTGCATTTATTCTACCGTGTAGATGCCCCCACAGTTGGAGCACAAGTGGGAATAATCCGAACCATGATATGGGGCTGCAACTTCCATCAGCCCTAGTCTATGTTGAGGAATATTGAAAACTGCAATCCAACAATATCTTGACAATGTCGCGACTGTGATGGGAATAAAAATGAGGAAGGCCACATACACAGTCTTGAGAACCTCGGCAGAAAGAAAGAATACAAATGTAAAATGCCAATAAATTATTAAAAATAAAAGCATGTTCTCTTGAAAATGTGTTAGGCCTCAAACAACCCGAGGCAGCACCACGGTTGCCATGGAAATCATGCAGTCCTGAGCTGAACCAGAAGTGGATGCTGAAATCGGTTGAAAATGTAAACCGGGATCTCTCAAACATTAATCTTAGAAAAGCTCGGTTAAGGGGAAATTAACTAATAGCATTCTCAACCAGCATCAGGAACATACAGGCAACGCAAATCCCTATCCACATCCTATTATTTTTATAAACGTCATCTGCTGTATTTCTCCTTATTTTGAGAGAGATTTCAATAGCAGCATACTGATTGACATGAAAAATGGGGTTTGTAAGATTGATTGCTTTGGGCTCCAGTCCTATACGTTCGCTCATATGTTTTCTTATCTCAAAATATTTATTTTGCCCATATTCCATTTTTCTCCCTATGTGGGACTCAAAGTGGATTAACACAAGGTTAAAACTATATTAAAGTTATCAAACCCCATGATGATAAAAAGGTAAATCACAAATAAACTCAAGATATTAAAACGTCACTAATATCAACAGCCGAGCCCCCAGTGGCACAGCCACTGCTGAACTTGATCGAAAAGTCGGCGGTTCAAATCTGGGGAGTGGGTGAGCTCCTGCTGTTAGCTCCAGCTTCTGCCAACCTAGCAGTTTGAAAACATGCAAATGTGAGTAGATCAATAGGTACCACTTTTGCGGGAAGATAAAGGCGCTCTATGCAGTCATGCTGGCCACATGACCTTGGAGGCGTCTCCAGACAATGTCGGCTCTTTGGCTTAGAAATGAGGATGAGCACTAACTCTCAAAATCGGACACAGCTACACTTAATATCAGGAAAATACCTTTACCTTTAATATGAACAGCCCAAAATCTTTAAAATATACCATTATAATAAAAATATGCTTGCGTGAACTAAGTTGGGCTGGTGTTAACAGGCATAGGATGGCTCTGTTTGTTACTGAGATTTGAAATAAAAGCAGCCACCAATTTTAAAGATCCTCACAACTTAGACAATGATAAACTTACTAATTTTTTTTAGAGCAAAGCATATCCTTGGTATTAGCTGGGGTTTGAATCCAGGATAATAATAATAATAATAATAATAATAATAATAATACTTTATTTTTCTATCCCGCCACCACCTCCCCGAAGGGACTTGGGGTGGCTAACATGGGGCTGAGCCCAATACAGAAACAAAGTATAACAATTTAAAACACGTATCAATACCCAGGGATACTAAAATATGTGGATGCTCAAGTTCCCATTATGTTCAATGACATAATAAAATGGTGTCCCTTATATAAAATGGCAAAATCAAGGCTTTGGGGATTTTGTTTGGAATATTTTCAAGCTGTGCCTGTCGAAATCCATGGATCCTGAATGGGTGGATCAACACTAGATTCCTGTTTTTGCTGCAGTGGATTGGCTTGAATACCTTTCTGGAAAATGGAGTAGATCATGTCCTGAATATTTTATGAACTTTACATTGAACAACAGAAAAATGGCCAAATGATTGAGGATCCTACGTAAAATAAAACCAGGACTTTTTAAAAGAACTATGCTTGGATCTACACTGCCATATAAGGCAGTTTGGACCTGCATTATATGTTCAGTGTGGACCAGGCATGGGTAAACCTTGGCCCTCCAGATGTTTTGGACTTCAACTCCCACAATTCCAAAACACCTGGAGGGCCGAAGTTTACCCATGCCTGGTGTAGACCCATATAATGCAGTCCCAAACTATCTTATATGGGTCTACATTAGTGGTTCTTAACCTGTGTGTCCCCAGGTGTTTTGGCCTACAACTCCCAGAAATGCCAGCCAGTTTATCAGCTGTTAGGATTTCTGGGAGTTGAAGGCCAAAACATCTGGAGACCCACAGGGTGAGAACCACTGATCTACATACTGACCATGTAATGCAGATCCAAACTGCCTTATATGGCAGTGCAGACCCAGTCTAAGTAATCATGTTAAAATATCATCCTTCCAATCAATAACCTTGAAATGTGCAGAAAAAAAGAGACCAACTCACCTGGCTTGGGGACTGGAGAGAAGAGGAAAAGAAACATATTGGGGGGGGGGGGGAAGCACTACACTTTTCATCAACCAATTCCAAAAAGAGGATACAGGTGCGCTGGTCCAGTTTGTGGCACATCTTGGGAAAGGAAAGATGTCGCCTCCTCCACCCTAGGAGGAAAGGGGGCCCACTCAGTGCCCATGGGCTTGGCATCTCTGACTCACAAAGGCCTCAGATCGCTTCGGACCACCAAACGCAGCGATGCCCAAACATGAATCAAGGAACACAATAGGCTCTACAGACTAATACAACCAGAGAAGTCAGCCATAGAAGAGCACTTGATGAACTAACTTGGACACAAAATATTATTTGAGAACGCAGAAATGCTGGACCACTCTAACAACCACCATGTCAGACTACATAGAGAAGCCACTGAAATCCACAAGTATGTGGACAATTTCAACAGAAAGGAGGAACCACGAAAATGAACAAAATCTGGCTACCAGTATTTTAAAAACTCCAAAATCAGAACAGTAAATAAAGAACAAACTCAAAAGACAGGGGAATTCCAGACAAGAAACTATCAGGGCCAGCTAACACCCCCCAACAAAGGATTCCCCCAGGCAGGAAGCAATCAGGCTTTGAAGCTGAATGCTATTCAATGCTAATCCAGGTGAATCACAACATTCACACTTGCCTCACGCAGACAAGAGTTCTCTCTCCCACCCTGAACATTCCAGATATATAAACCTCACTTGACCAGTTTCAAATGCCTGCCATAGATGTGGATGAAATGTCAGGAAAGAATGCTTCTTCAACATAGCCATACTGCCCGAAAAACTCACAACCCAAAAGCACTAGGTTTTTCAACAGCCCATTCCAAAATGAGGATACAGATGCGCTGGGCCAGTTTGTGGCACACCTTGGGAAAGGAAATACGTCGCCTCCTCCACCCCAGGAGGAAAAGGGGCCCACTCAGTGGCATCTCTGGGTCACAGAGGTTTTAGATAGCTTCTGATGGCTCACAGAAAGGTTTGCCAAAACAAACGAATTAAAAAAAAAAAAGCCTTGCTGGTACCAAGCGGCGCTGCGTGTTCAGACGAGACGAGAACCCGTGTCGCGCCGCTGGGGCGCGCGCAGGCCACATTGGCAGAGCTCTGGAGGCACGTGCCCCGATTGGGCAAAGATCATTCTCTTCCTGGGCACTATTCCACGGGTGTATAAACCTCACTTGCCTAGTTTCCAACAGACCTCACAACCTTGCCATAGATGCAGGCGAAACGTCAGGAGAGAATGCTTCTGGAACATGGCCGGACAGCTCGGAAAACTCACAGCAACCTAGTGATTGCGGCCATGAAAGCCTTCGACAACACCTCTCTCTCTCTCTCTCTCTCTGCATAAGAAAGTGTCCGAAGGAGGCGAGGAAGGAAGGGCCCTCTGAACTCGGCCCACGTGCTTCTGAAGCCGCCCGGCCCGGGCCCGAGGGGGTTAACCCCGGCGGAGGGATCCCTCCCTCTCCTAGCGTGCACCGAGGCTCCGTACAGGACGCCTCGCGCACTTCCCCTCGCGCCGTTTCTGCGTATCCTTCCGACGGCCAATGAGCGCCCTCTCTTCTTCCCTCCTCCTCGCAGCCCCCCCTCCCCCCCGCCGCGCGGAAGAAGAGGGGGGAAACAAGCCTTTTCCCAAAGGGGTTCCTAGAGGCGCCGGGAGGAAGGAGGGAGAGGGGACGAGCCCCTCACTCCGAGAACTCGCCCTCCCTAGGTTTTTTTTTTTTTTTTTGCACAGGAGGGAGGGAGGGAGGTGAAGCAAACCCGGAGCTGGCCCAGCAGGACCTACTTTCCTCTCTGAAAATGGCCGCCTCGGTGAACACTTTCCGTTCAGTTTCTTGTGTGTGAGGGAAGAGAGGGCGAGGAAGCGGGGCAAAGGAGGGAAGGAAGGAAGGCCTAGCTGGCGATGCTTCTCTGAAGGCCCTTTCCCTCTCCTGGAGCGGAGGATTAGGGCGCCAGGGGAGGAGGAGGAGGAGGAGAGAGAGAGGTGAGAAGTTGAACAAAAAAATAATAATAAATAAGGGACGGGGAAGGGAAGGCAGGAGAAGGCCTGGGCCTGAAGGGAAGGAGCGAGGGAGGGACTCCTTCCCCTTCCCCTTCCCTTCCTCTCCTCCCTTGCTTTTGGGCCTCCGTTTGGGGGCGCACAAAGGAAGCCCGAGGCTGAAATCCGTAACAGCCAGGGCCCGAGGAAGAAGAAGAGGAGGAGGAGGAGGCCTCCGTCGTTGTTGTCGTCGGATGCGGCTGCAGGAAGAAGATCAAAGGCAACCCCGGAGCTGGCTCCCTTTGTGTGCCGTCCCACCGGCCCGGCCTTATTTTGGAAGCGACCGAGCTCGACTCAGCCCCCTTGCCCTCCTTTCGCATGGGCTTTTGGCTTCCTACAGCCTCGGATATTGGGATTTAGCATCCTTCCCAAACCCTAGGCCCCTTCCACACAGCTAAATAAAATCCCACATTTTCTGCTCTGAGCTGGAATATATAGCAGTGTGGACACAGATAACCCAGTTCAACGCAGATAGTGTGGGTTATATTGCTGTGTGGAAGGGCCCTATGTTTTGTTTTGGTTTTTTTCCTTCAGCTACTGCTTGTTTTTCTTTCTTTGTGGCTGTCAATAAAAATCCTCCCCTCACCCACCTTTTTTTTTTAAGGAGGGAACAAATGCACACCCTTCCTATTTCTGGATTTTTTGGATAATGATTTCTGCTGGATCTTGCCGATGGATTTTGCCGGGTGAGGATTTCTGGATCACCTTGTAGAAGACAGGTAAGGATATTCCCTGTTGTTGTTTTTTCTTTCCTCGTCTATCTAAAACAGTCTTTCCCTCATAGATCTAAAAAAGGAGGACACTGAGGGCCCTTCCACACATCCCTATATCCCAGAATATCAAGACAGAAAATCCCACAATCTTTGCTTTTAATTTTGAATATATGGCAATGTGGACTCGGATAACACAGTTCACAGCAGATCTTGTGGGATTTTCTGCCTTGATATTCTGGGGTATAGGGCTGTGTGGAAGGGCCCTCAGTGTCCTCCTTTTACAGCGGGCATCAAAACCTTGCTGATTTTATGTAGGATTCTAGTGTGGGAGATATCTGTTGTGCAAAAGCTGATCAGGAAGGCTGGGTGAATGAGGGCTGCTGAGAGGGAAAAAACCCCTGAAAATATTTTCCCAAATTGACCAAGGGCCCTTCCACGCAGCCATATAACCCAGAATATCAAGACAGAAAATCCCTCAGTATCTGCTTTGAACTGAGTTATCTGAGTCCACACTGCCGTATATTCCATTTCAAAGCAGGTAATGTGGGATTTTATTCAGCTGTGTGGAAGGGGCCCAAGGCCAGTCTATTGCCTTTTTTTAAATAAATAACTAGCAGGAGTGGGGGAAAGGATTGATTCTCTTTGCATCCTTCCCATTGAGCAAATACATCTGTGCAATTGTATATGTGTAAATGGAGGGATTCTTAATTTCTTCCCCTTGGCCTAGCAGATAGGAATCCAAAGGGGACTGTAGTTGTCTCTTTTCTCATTGTAACATACAAAGGAGGGGGGATGGGTTGGAAGGGAAGTGTTAGTTAACAACTCATTAGAGGTTTGAAGCCATTCACCCCACCCCCTCCAAGTGAGATTCATATCCACAATGGACTCCCTCCTCCATACATTTCTTTTCAGCCCCATTTAAAACCGGTGCAGAGAGGAAAAAGTATATTAATAAACAGGCCTATATTGCGAGCAGGCAGGCAGTTCTGAAATACGGACGTTTTAGTCTGTGCAAATGGATGATATCCAGCCTTGAGATGTTATGTCTTCCACTGAATATGAGTGCCCTCCTGCCACCCGTTTTTGTTGTTGTTGTTTTAAAGATTTTTTTTTTAAAAAAATAAGATTGCTTACCCTGTCCCCTAGAATTAGCTATGATTAAATCAAATGGCTTACTGCCTCATGAGCACACACTTTTCCCAAAGCGAAGCTGCTCCTGAGGCGAGGCCTACTTTTGCCTAGCAGCCCTCCGGAGATCAGCTCAACCTGCATTGGATTATGGAGGAGTCCAAAGGGATTTGCTCTAGGGAGAAGGGCTGGGGGTTGGGGAAGAGAACTGTATTGGTATTTTCTTTCTCTCCAAGCCAGCATTCTCTTAGATGCTTGGCTATGTTGCCACAGTTTGGTGTTTGTGTGTGAGTGTGTGTATCAATTGTATCTTGTTGTCAAGCTGCTGAAATCCATAGTCTTGGTGTAGGTTGCTGCAAAAACACTTCTACACATGGGTTCTAGAATGAGGAACTGAACTTCATACTCAACAGAATTGCCTAGATCTAATCTTTTTTTTTTGGGGGGGGGGTCTAACGTTGAGCACTGTTCCTCAATTAAATAAACATCTCTCCTTTCTGGCTATTATCCTCTGGGAGCCTGTTGGCCACACCTGTTGCACTCTGTGTCAGTTAACTCTCACAGTTGGATTTCAGCCTCTAAAGGAAAAAAAAGGAATGGAAAGGAAAACCTCTTCTTGTCTTGACAGTGGGGGAGGGGGGCAGCAGCTGAATAGCAACTGGTTTTGTGGATGGCAATGTGGTATGTGTGGTATTATTGTATGTGTCCTCCATAAGATATGCTTTGTCTTATGATAAGGAACAGAGCTCACCTGGGGTTGTCCTGGATGATGCAAGTGCTGTTTTCAAATCCCATTACTGACATAACTATTTTTGGAGAACAGTTGTACCAGGGATTGCTGGATCCTTGACCTTTCATGCACACAGATTTCCAAAGAGGTATCCATTGTGTAATGTACCAAAAAAGCATCTTTGTTGTTGCCAATGATGGTATTACCTCTGACACCTTCTCATAGTTTTCCTGCCCAAATGATGACAATATGTCTACATTGTGTATTGCTTTAGTGCAAAATTTGGGGCCATTTTACACTAATCAATTTGCTATGATACCACTTTGACATCCTGCCAGGTAACATCCAGTGAAATCCTGAGGTTCATGTTTTAGTGAGACACTGCAGTTTTCTGGCTGAGAATTCAAAATTCTTCTTTCTAAATTGCAGATTGTAGGGTTTCATAGGGTGTTGCCATGGCAATTAGTGGAATCATAGTACTATAACTATGCAGTGTGATAGGGTCACTGGTCATGTTAGATATAGAACTCTTGCTGTATTCTGATCTGGTACCGTTCATGCTACAAAAATACCTTCACTATCCTGTTATCATCTAACACTTGTGAAGTGAATTTATTACTGCTTAAGAACTTTTTCAGGTCTTTTGATTTCCTTGTGTCACTCTTAGATTGTTATGACTTGGGGAAGGGAACAAAGTACTCTGCTTTATTCCTACCATTTTCCACTAAAATAAATGTGAAAACAGTAAATATTTAATTTACTGCAGGGCTGGAGAACATTAATGTAGGGCTCCTGTAGATGTTGTTGAATTAGCAGTTCTATTATTCTGATCAATTGGACATGTTAGATCAAGATAGCAGTAGTTATTGTCTAACATATCGGATGCATCACAGATTTCATACCCCTGATTTAATAAAAACAAAAACAGCATTATTCAAAGTGTTAATTGCTCTAAAATACACAATAAAAACTTTAAGGAAGACTGTCCTTCCTAGAGAAGCCATATTGTGCTGGCTGTGGGAATATGGGAATTGTAGTCTTAACATATCTGCTGAGTACCAGCTGTGGGAATTTTCTTGTTAGGGCCCTTCTTTGAACTGAATTATCTGACTCCACACTGCCATATAATCCAGTTCAGTGTGGATTTTTATAGCTGTGTGGAAGGGACCTAAGGCAGCTAGGAACAGCTGCTTTTTTCCTCATTGTGATGGGTCATACCTGAATTCAAATGTAGGCCCCTTTTACACTGTCATATAAAATCTGGATTATCTGCTTTGAACTGGATGATATGACAGTGTAGACTCATATAATCCAGTTAAAAGGAGATAATGTGGATTATCTGCTTTGATAATCTGGATTATATGGCACTGTGGAAGGGGCCTTACACTATGTTTCCTAGGCTGTTACGTCAATTGTTAAAGCAGAGACCTTGAGCTATTGCCTGAAGTACTGTGGAAGGTCTGCTCTGTTGACTAAGCCAGGACAGGTGACTAAGGATGGAATATTTTCAGTAGTAGGGCTTTATATGAAATATTCCTTATTTCTATTGGTGTCTGAAGAGACCCCTTGAGCTTTGAGTTCCTTGTTCAAAATGTAACACTTAAAACAATGGCAGATGAAAAGTCAGCCATATTTTACTTGAAGTAAGCAAATGAAAAAGCTGTTGGCTAGGTAGGGAAAAAAGAAACAGCTTGGCTCTTGGCTGGGTTGTGGCAAAGGTAGTTTGACAGAATGTTATTCCTAGGCATAAAATATGTGTCTTGCCTTTTTGATTGTATACTTTTGCTTTGGTATATAGAACAAGTCTTAGACCCTTCTAAGTTACCGTCTGCTGAGATACCATGTTGTCTATTGCCTACTAAATTCAGTTTTTTTAAAGGTTTTTAAACAAACAGTCCTAAAGCGGGACTATATAAACACTTTTAATAATTCTTCCTGTTTAATAGCTATTGAAAGATACATACATTGTTCAGTCATGTGCTAGGAAAATGCCACCTATGGTATATCAGAATGTGTAAAACACTGTAAATACTTAAAACAGATAAACAGATTAAACATATTTTAGTTTAATGGCCAGATATACAAGGACTGCTTAGCATGTCATTGAATGTTTTTCTTATGGTTGGATCATAATCATAACATGCAAAATAGATCTAAATTAGAGTGTTTAAAGCTAATTAAAATTCTGAGTTAACAGATTCTGTCACTTCACTGAGTTGAATTGCTGCTTCATTAGAAGACATCCCTGTTGAAATAACCAGTATGCGTATTAAAATGGGGTCACAATGATTATTCATTTTCACTGGCAAAACTGCTCTGTTTAAAGGCTTATCATAAGTTAAAAAGATACTTGTAATTAATCAGTCAGCAAATAACTAAAATTATGTGATTCTTCTTTTTAAAGTGTCAGAATCATGTGAGAAAGTACTCTTTCTGTCATTGTTGTGCACCTTCAAGTTATTTCCGATTTGTGGCGACCCAAAGGTAACCTTGTCCCCAGGTTTCCTTTGCCACTCTCTGAGGCTGAGAGTGTGTGACATGCTCAAAGTTACCCACTAGGTTTCTATGGCTGAACAGATATTTTAACCCTGGCCTCCAGAATCATAGCCCAGTGATCATTTTGCTACATCACACTGGTTGCTTCTTATTAGAGATAATGCCTCTTCCAGGATGGTATCTGCTGCTGTAAACATGCATTATCTGAGTGTTGTGAAAGAACGATGATTTCCTTTTTTAAATTAATATTTATTTTTATTGATAAAAACAAAATCAACTAACAGTGCATCTGAGATCTAGTACATTAAGGTGTATTAAGTTTTGATTCATAGCTATCCAGCTAAAAATATCTAGCTGATATAACAATTGCAAAATGATTAATAATTTTCAGTCACATCCATTTCTATGTAAACTTAACTAAGTGTGTTAGACTAATATGTTCTGTTGACAGACTAAGGCTACTTAAGAATGGTAGAATGCAAGCTCTGGCCTAGCAGATATTTTGAAAACCTAGAAGGTCGAGTCACCGGGTTTTATGTATTTGTTAAAACAGCTCTATTTATAGTTGGAAAAAGTGAGGTAGATCCAAACCTGTGTTGGTCATATTTGAACTCTGAAGAAGACATTACCATGGACTGTACCTTTGGAACCTGCTGATGAGCGGTTATAGGGAGCTTGTTGCGATGCTTATAACTGGCTCAAAGAAAATCTATTAATAAATGTTCTCTTTTCCACCATCTTCTTCTTAGTTCTGTGCAAAGGGAAAGAAACAGAGGGCCACAGCCATATAACACGGAATATCAAGGCAGATAATCCACAATATCTGCTTTGAACTGGATTATCTGAGTACGCATTGCCACATTATCCAGTTCATTGTGGATTTTATATAGCTGTGTGGAAGGGACCATAGTTTTGGCTGGGCTCATGGGACAAGGCAGATTCTGTTAATCTTTTTTGCCCTTTTCTGTGCTTTGGGGAAATGTTTCTAAGGATTCTTTTCATATGAGTAACAGTTAAACCTTTCCCTATGAAAAGTTGTTTTTTTTTTTTTAGTACAGTACCAAGTGTTTTAGAGGCAAGCATCATTTGAATAGCACCTTGGTTCAGGAGCCATCTGACCTGCAGCTGTTTGTTCATCTAGAGCAGGGGTCCCCAAACTTTTTAAACAAGGGGCCAGTTCACGGTCCCGCAGACTGTTGGAGGGCCGGACTATAGTTGTTGTTTTTTTTTTAACTATGAACAAATTCCCATGCACACTGCACATATCTTATTTTGAATTAAAAAAACAAAATGGGAACAAATACAGCCTCAATGTTAATATAATAATAATAATAATAATAATAATAATAATAATAATAATAATAATAATGTTCTGGAACACAACACACCAGACCTCACAGTTGTGGAAAAGAAAAAGGTTTGGATCATTGATGTTGCCATCCCAGGTGACAGTCAGATTGACAAAAAACAACAGGAAAAACTCAGCCGCTATCAGGACCGCAAGATTGAACTTTAAAGACTCTGGCAGAAACCAGTACAGGTGGTCCCGGTGGTGATGGCACATTGGGTGCCGTGCCAAAAGATCTCAGCTGGCATTTGGAAACAATAGACATTGACAAAATTACGATCTGTCAACTGCAAAAGGCCACCCGTGGGATCTGCACGCATCATCCGAAAATACATCACACAGTTCTAGACACTTGGGAAGTTTTCGACTTGTGATTTTGTGATACGAAATCCAGCATGTCTATCTTGTTTGCTGTGTCATACAATAATAATAATAATAGTAAAAAGGTAAAGGTTTCCCCTGACGTTAAGTCCAGCCGTATCTGACTCTGAGGGTTGGTGCTCATCTCCATTTCTAAGCCGAAGAGCCGGCGTTGTCCATAGACAACGGCATGAATGCATGGAGAGCTGTTACCTTCCCACCAGACCTATTGATCTATTCACATTTGCATTTTTTCGAACTGCTAGGTTGGCAGAAGCTGGGGCTAACAGTGGGCACTCACTCCGCTCCCCGGTTTTGAACCTGTGACCTTTTGGTCCACAAGTTCAGCTGCTCAGTGCGTTAATACACTGTGTCGCCGGAGGCCCCAATAATAATAATAATAATAATAATAATAATAATAATAATAATAATAATAAAGAGGGTTGAAAGAGACCTCTTGGGCCATTTAGTCCAAATCCCTTCTGCCTTTGTGCACTAAAAGCACTAGCAAAGCACCCCTTAATAATTAATGATTAATTAAATAATAATTAAAATACAGTAGAGTCTCACTTATCCAAGCCTCGCTTATCCAAGCCTCTGGATAATCCAAGCCATTTTTGTAGTCAATGTTTTCAATATATCGTGATATTTTGGTGCTAAATTCGTAAATACAGTAATTACAATATAACATTACTGCGTATTGAACTACTTTTTCTGTCAAATCTGTGGTATAACATGAAGTTTTGGTGCTTAATTTGTAAAATCATAACCTAATTTGATGTTTAATAGACTTTTCCTTCATCCCTCCTTATTATCCAAGATATTCGCTTATCCAAGCTTCTGCCGGCCCGTTTAGCTTGGATAAGTGGGACTCTACTGTACCATTATAAACAAGCAAAGCTTTAGAAGGTGCCTACCTCGGTGAAGGAGGAGGGAGCCACCTCGGGGGCCGGATAAATGGCTTCGATGGGCCGCATGTGGCCCCCGGGCCTTAGTTTGGGGACCCCTGATCTAGAGTAATGGTTCTTAACCTGTGGGTCCTCAGATGCTTTGGCCTTCAACTCCCAGAAATCCTAACAGCTGGAAAACTGGCTGGGATTTCTGGGAGTTGTAGACTAAAACACCTGAGGACCCATCAAACACATTTATTATCTAGTTCCATTATTTTATTGATAAGGGATGGCATAATACCGTAGTTGGAAAGATTTTGCTCAAATGCCTCAAAATGCCCTTTAAAAGTAACAATAACATGTTTCTTGTTACAACATAAAACCATTCATTATATAGCTTCCTTATGCCCTCATTAAAAAAAAAAAGGATTTAGGAAACTGCTTGTAATGTATTACTTTTAGCTTCTAGTTGAGAAGGTTATGCTTCAGATAGGTCAAACCCAAGTCCACTTGTATTTTATAGCCCAAACTTAGAGAAGTACTGTGAATATTTTTTCAAAGAGATGGCTGGAGAGATGTGTGCTTGTGTGAGGCGCATCTGTGACTTATGAATATGAGTTTTAAAGGCAATTTTAGTGTATTTTAATTCCGTTTTTACTACACTCTTATTTAATTGGTTTTTTTAACTTTTATATTGCACCTTTTAAACTTGTTTAGTGTTGAGCATTAGCTTCCTTGAGTTCCCACAGAGAGAAAGGCGGGGTATAAATAAAAATAAAAATAAAAATTCCCTTTTCTGTCAATGTGTCTTAAGAAGCACATAGAAATCCATAAAAGTGCATGTTAAAATAAGTCTGTCTCAAAGGTCCTGCTAGATTTCCCCATTCCTTTTTTTCCTTCCTTATATTTTAAGAAACTACAGTGAACTACAGTATTCAGTATTTTGAACCTCCAGTTTTCTACCAGCAACAGTGTAGGCAACATTTGGACTATGGGCTGCATGTGGTACCCTATCTATTTCTATGCTCTTCTTGAAGGGTCCAACAGCTTTACTACCTAGACCCTGTTTCCCCTTTAAACCCATTAAATAAAAAAAAATTCCATGCTCAAACAAGGCAGATTGGAAGTGTGTCCCTTGTTTTCAATCCTGTCAATGTTACAGAAAACACTAAATGTCTTAAAAAGACTTTTATGCACCTCGTTTTCAAGCACAATTGCTTCATTTCACTGAGTCTGAAAGCAAACCCTGATTGATTGAAGTTATGGTGGTGATGACCGTGTGATTTCTATCCCAGAAATTTGCTCAGTCCTGTTTAATGTAATCCATTGCATTAGAGAATGTGTCACAGGGGCTGCAATTGTACATATCTTACCTGAGAATAAACCCTATAGACAAATGGCACATGCTTCCAAATGAATATGTAGAGTTGTGCTGCAAGTAGCCTGAACAGGGAGGGAGAAGGAAGAGGATTTTGAAGGAGTGACCTTTAGCCCAGAAAGAGAACTTGACTTGCCTCTGCCTCTATGCCCACTATCTATTGCATCCTTGAACATCTTAGGAGAACCACAATTTTTTCATGTAGCAGAATAGAGGTTTGTTAGGTTTGTCAAGGAGCTTCATGGCAAAGTAAACAGGAATAGGTTTTATTGTTGAGATAACTAGTTTAAGAGAAACTTGACAGATATAATCTTTGATTTCTGCTTTGCAAAATATCAAAGAGAAATAGGATGCAATATAAATGGAACCACATCTTCATTTTTTTCACCCTATTTTTCTGCTAAACTTGGAAAATACAATGGCATTATTGACATAATCCATTTTAGTTTTTAGTGCTGCCCACTCCTGTATCATAACCATAAGCCGAAGAGCCAAGCCTTAGGACTTGTATGTAAGACAGTAGTGTTTCACAATGGGATAGAAAATCTAACATCAATTTTCAACTGTCAGCGAGTTTACATGCACTATGGTGGCAATGGTACAGTTGAGGCCACTTTTGTGTGCATTGGAGCAGGCATGTTCCTCTGAGGACAGGCCAAAAAGTTGGGAACGTATCAGTGGGGGAGGGAGAGTGGTGGCAGCACAGTTTGAGGATGAAGAAAGGCACTCCTACTTCCCATCCATCGCCACTCAGAAAAAGTGGACTGGTCTAGTTGAAGGCGAAGGGAGAGTTAGATTCTCCCATATTCCAAAGTTATGCCCAGAACTCAGATCCCAAAGTAGGAATCTAGTGAAATCCTTCCTTTCCTCACATTACTATCCATGAGATTTTAAGCAGGATGTTCCTCTTTAAATCTAAACTGTTTTGAGTCTTTTGTAGAGACAAAAATAGGGTACAAATAAAAATCATAATCTCTGAGGTGGTCAAACCACAGGTCCCATCTTCAAAAAGTGAAATAGCTGGAAGATATGCATGGGACTTGCTGTGCATGGCTAAAAGGGTAGGAGGCCTTGGGAATATGCAGATGAACCCCATTTAGTGTCCTTTGAAAATTTGGAAGGAGACAGATTAATCCAGAGGAAATATGGATTAATGTTCCCCTAACTGAGGCCTGCTGATCAAAAGTGGAGGAAACAAAGAGGGTGAAGTCTTCAAAGGTTAGACTTCCCTTCTTGTAAAGTGGTGATGATTTGTCCCAAAGGGTATTGTATGGAGTAAGCTCTTTTACTTCACTGAGCCTTAACCTCTTTCTACTCTGGGTTTTTATACTTTTTCTGTTTGCATGAGTCTCCTTCTATGCAATATTTTTCACACTCCTCAATTTTCATATAATTCATCAACAGCAGCTCTCACTCTTTCCATGTTGTTAAGGTTTAAAATAGAACGAAACAATAGAACGCAGTTTGGAAAACCCAAGCATATAAACCAGTTGCATCACAACTGAGAGAAATTACCCTAAAAATTATGCACAGATGGTATTATTATCCAGTCAAACTACATAGAATTAATCTCTAAACTATGTTTGAGAAAGTGTGGAGAAATAGGGGACTGGAGTCACATGTGGCTGACATGCCCAAAAGTATGGAGATTCTGAGATGAAGTTTTATCATGGATAAGCCAAATTTAGGGGAAAAGTTGTATATTTCAGGGGTGCCCTACTATTGATTTCTGTATTCAAAAGTAAGAACAATAACTTGGGAAATAAAAATGTTTTACTGCGTATGTGCCACAAGACTCAAAATCGCTAGAACCTGGAAAAAGCTAGAGAATTTTTTAGTAAAGAATTGGTTAAACAAGATATGGATGATATCCCTATAGAAAACATTAACTTATAAATTATGATTAGCAAAAAGAGAACTGAAATAAGAGTTATTTGATAATACAAGGAAACTATTTGTTAGCTTCATGTGTAAAAGCAAAGGCAAATTTAAACCACCTAATGTCCAAAAAATTGTGGATGAACAATTAGAAAACATTACAGTAATTATTTGTAATGGATTAAATTATAATAAATAAATGTACATAATAGAATTGACAGAGCTGGCAATGTGAATGATTGGAGTGGTGGGAGATATTGATTTGGGAGTAGATGATGTGACAAGACAATGGTATTATGTTTTAAATGTTTTGAAATAAAATGAAAAAATAAAGAGAGTGAAAAAAACCTTTCCATAGGCAGCTCATTCTGTCTCTCCTCTCTCTGTTCTACTTCTGCACGGGGCTGCTGAGACACAATTTGGTAGTCCCAGTACAGTATATTTTCAACAAACCTGTTGTGATAACTACACCAGATCAGATGAACAGAAAACATAGCATAAGATAAGTACCAGTCCTGGTTTGTTTGTTTGTTTGTTTGTTTACTTACTTAATTTATACTCGGCCTTACTCACCCCACAGGGGACTCAAGGCGGCTTACAAAATCCAGCAAGAATTCAATGCCGTATCATAGAAATTACAATAAAACCAATATTAAACTTATAAAACAATTAGTACATCTAGACAAATAAAACACATAAAACAATGAAACAGATTAAAAACATATAACATATTAAAACATAAAGTGCCGAGTCTTGATTTTCTACTTAGTAGTAGTCCATTAGTACTAATTAATAATTAGTTCTTTCTTTAGTTTTGGTTTAACTTCTGACTCAGTGATATATTTTCTGATCTACCCGTAAAATGTGGGTGAGTGGTCCTTGGGTTTTTCCAGCTTTTTAAAAGCACCTTCTCTTCCATTTTCTGGCTGCCTATATTCTCAGGGGAACATGTATTGGGTTGTTTACCTCTGCTATTTCCTAGCATTCTGTATAAATGTGTAGACTTAAATGTATAAATGGCAACATTGCTCTTATTGTCTTTTCCTATATAATTCTTCATCATAGTGCCTGTCAGCCCTGTTGGTAGAGGACTCAGTGATGGTCATAAACAGGTTAGATAGATGTTCCAAATCTTGTTGGAACTAATGTAGGTTCTGGATCACTGTTTGGGTTGCAAAGCCTCCATCACAAATGGATATGAAAGAGAGTAGGAACAGTTTAGTGTGCTGAGCAAGGATACTGGGCAACAAGAACCACTTCTCTGGTGGAGTGGTTTTTATCTTGATGGAATACTCATCATGGATTTAGATTCTCAGTTAAAATAGGAGTTTGTATATTTATATGTATATTTTTATGAATGTTTATATTTAATTTTAATTGATTGAATGTTCTGTATTACTTTTATATATGTGTTTTTATTGTAAGCTGCCCTGAGTCCCCTATAGGGTGAGAAGGGTGGGATACAAGTACTGTAATAAATAATAAATAAATAAAGATCTGTGTAATGCTTTGGAATACTTTTCACATACAAATAGAGAGCTCACTCTGTAACCTTAAAATACCTTACTTTTCGACATCAGTAAATATGCAGTATGTAGGAGTGAAGCCTAGAAATGATTTTTTTGTCTAATCTTGATAAACTTAATTCCCATTATATTTCACTACTGGTCAGGCTAATAGATGTTGACAGAAATTGAAGTCTAACAGAACTGGGAGTATTACCTCAGCCTTTCCTTAATCCATGTGCTGGAGGAATGTTCTCTTATAACTTAGGTGGCGATATTTACATGCAATAGCAGATATGTTCATTGCTGGACGTGGGTGAATTATGTTCTTTCAGCACTCAAATGCTTCCACCAGCAGCCCCAGACATGATTGTTGATCATCTCTGATGAAACTGGACTTGCTAAAGCAAGAGGTAATCTTCAGCTTTTTCGTTCGAATATACCCGAAGATACTGGCAATTGGGAAAAAAAACCCAGACATTACAGTATTAATTGTATCGCTGTCTGATTTTCCTACCTCACCTTTTATGTACTCCTTTGGACTTTTAATATTGTCAGCATTAAGTCAGAGGCTTGTTTCTTTTCTTCTTGTGATATCAGAGGGGTTTATTATTTTGGTATATGTTTTTTTATTGCTTGTTTTTAAAATTATGTCCCTCCTTTTTCCAAAAATGGAATTCAGTGTTGTCATTTTTGGGCTTTTGCCCTTAAAGTTCAAGAGACATATTAGGGAAATCCAGGTTGAGAATCCCTTATCCAGAATTCTGAAATCTTCCAAAATTGTTCATATAAGTGGTTGAGATAATGACACTTGTGCTTTCTGATGGTTTAATGTGCACAAACATTGTTATATGCACAATATTATAAAAAAGATTTTGGATAAAAATACCATGATTGAGATTAATTTTGTATTTACTCTTAGGTCCCATCTCTAGAATGTCTCATTATGTTTCTATATACAAACACATTTCTTCCAAAATCTAAAATCCAAAAACCTTTGGATAAGGGTTACTCAACTTGTAGTGTCATTGTTTCTGTTTTTATTTCATGCAGTTGTACTGAATTTTGGAACAAGCTACAGCAATAAAAATATAAACTCTGCCCTCTTCATTTTATAACACTTATCACCCATCTGAAAAGGCTGATATATAGCAATGAGCAGTTCAAATTGCACTGAATATTCACTTCCATATTTCTCAGAATTTGGATTCAGCTTCGAATTGTACATTTTTCTATTTGTGCATCTGTTCAGAAATGAGTGGTGTCACTTTTGCACACAAGTTTTGTGAAGTCTAGATTTTATAGTAAAAATATTGGAATGTAATACTTAGGAACTTATTGGCAATGATACAATGAAAGATAGGCCTTTCTACGATGGTTGAATGAAAAGTAATGCCTCCACCTTCATTACTTGGGTTAGGATGGGAATATTGTAATAAATCAAATGCAGAATTAATCCTTAGAATGTGCTCTTTAACTACCACTATCACTTTTTCACATAATCACCAGACAATTGGGTACATGACTGCCAACAATGAACAAGTTTTCTGAAGCCATCACGGAAGAAGTCGACACTCTGTTTCCGCAACCAGTGTCTCACAGTACCCATCGGGCACAGATCTTCTGATAGCCAATCAAAGCAATAATGTGACCCATGTGTTCTTGTGAAATGCCAATTATGCTTGAAATTTCTCTTTGAGTGATACGACGATCGTCCTGAATCAATCTGTCAACCTTTTGCTTGTGAAACTCTGTGGTTGCTGTCACAGGACGTTCAACTCTTTGTCACGCAAGTCAGATGTTCCCACCTCAACATCTTTAAACTTACTCGCCCAACAATGCACAGTACTCACATCAACACGATCACCATAAACAGCTTGCGTTCTCTGATGAATCTCTTTTGGGGTGACACCTTCTTCTGTCAAGAGTTCAATGACTGTACGTTGCTTAAGTCGCATTGACCGACCGTCTGTGTAGGGTTCCATACTTCACACTTTAACAACACAGCCATTCAATGCTAAGGCTTCCCATCAAATGGAACTGTAGAGGAGAGTATACTGAACAAGGCAGTACCTGCCGCATACCAGTACTGCCATCTGTTGAGTTACGAAGGTGGAGGCATTACTTTTAATTCAACCCTCGTATTTAAAAACCCCTCTTCTACCATTCTCCCAACTTATTTAAGAGTACTGTGATGATCTCTAGCCCTGCTGGCTTCAGTACTGTTTGGTGTGGAGTAGCCATTTTGCTTGTTTAAAGTTGGCAGGGGGAAAATGAACAGGTTCCACAAAATAGGGATTTCAGTACAGGCAGTTCCTGAGTTACAAACATTTGACTTACAAATGACTCATAGTTAAGAACAGGGGTGAGATAACAGGAATTGAGGGAAGTCTACTCCTAGGAAAGGAGAATTACTCCTGAAAGAGTTATCATGGCGGAAAGGTATCACCAATCCTTGTTTCTGCAACAATCCAAATTTTTCAAAATCCAATTATCAGAGGGGCAGAAAGTGAGGTGACATCTTCTGAACAGGGGCACAGACAACAAAACAAGGCCACAGGGGTGTTAACCCCTCCATATGCTATCCAAAGCTTATATATGTAGTAGCTGTGCCCAACCATGCATTGCTGTGGCAAAGTGGTGGTATGGGAAATAAAGTATTGAGAAATTGATGGTAGTTAGTATATGTTGTTTCCTAAAGCTTGTGAATATACAATATTTCTGGTTGTTCCTTTTTTTGTCTGTTGGAGGCAAGTATGAATGCTGCAATTAGCCAGAATGATTCACATGTAATCGCCTTTCAGCTTCAAAGCCTGGCTGCTTCCTCCCTGGGGGAATCTTTTGTTGGGAGGTGTTAGCTGGCCCTGATTGTTTCATGTCTGGAATTCTCCTGTTTTCAGTGTTGTTCTTTGCAATATTTTCTGTTCTTCTACTGTAGATGTAGATGAAGAAGTACCCATATGCAGTGGAGTGCACACACTCAAAAAGAAAGGCTATGGCCCTCAGAAAACAGAGGGTTCGCTAGGCTTTGATGATGCAAGGCTATTCAGTGCAATTCATGCTGTCCAACAATGGATTCCCCTAGGTAGGAAGCAGCCAGGCAAGTGGGGTTTATTTCCCTGTGGAATAATGAAAGTGAAAAATAGATATAGACAAATCTGGTTTTTTGGGGGGGGGGGGGGGTTTATGGTCACTCCTTGGAAAGTGATTCGTTTTGTGGCCAAATTTGGTGTGATCTGGCCCAGTGGCTTTGTTGTTAACTCGGTCCTAATTATGTACATTACATTTATATAGATATAGATGTATATATGTATATGTATATATGGCTGGCGTTACACTTTAAAAATGTGCCTGTTCCGACTTACAAACAAATTCAAGAACAAACCTGCAGAATCTATCTTGTTCATAACTTGGGGAATGCCTTTGTTGCATTGTGGAAGCCTGATTGGAGTTTTTGGTAGTAGCTATATGGTATTAGCAGAGTTTAATATGGGGTTGGAGGGTTGGGCTGCATTTACCACACACATGTAGGTTTGTCTGGAGAAGCTTAATTTAATTCAAGTATAGCTCTAATACACATTTTTTCTATAGAATAGCTTGGCAGTGGATGGGCAGGAAGATGTCCTGTGTTCTTGATCTAGCTTTCTAGGAGGAGGGAAACAGTGCGTTCCTTTTCCTTTTTGTAGTTCACCCATTGCTACTTTTCTCTTTCACACTGCTTTTCCTGTAACACTCAGGATCAGATATTATTTTCGTTCATTTTCTTGTAGGCTGAATACGAATATTTGCCTCCAGAGTGATTTATTCAGGAAGGGGAACATGTTGTGCGGCATTGGCATATGTAATTGTAATTTTTGTGTCTATATGCAGAACTTTGTGTTTCATCATGGTTTTTTTTCTTTCCTTCTGCCATCTAGTATGTTTAGCATTGGTATGTGTATGTTGCACTGCAAAAAAATATGAGTGCTGAGAGTGAAAGGATTGAGTGGATGTGAAGAAAGTGAAATGGACTACTTCTCTCTTGCGTTTAGGTCTCTTGGAGACAGGATGGATGATCAGAAATCACCTGGTGAGGACAAAGACTCTGACACACTAGGTGAGTGCTCCCAATTTGGCCACTCCTTCTGATGAAGTCACTTGGAAATCTATGTACAATAATGTAGTTCAACAGGGAGCGGAGCATACCATCTACAAAATCCATAGGCTGCTGGCCTGAGATGTTTTTCCTCCTTGGGTGATGGATAAGATGGCACTCAACAAGAGCAAAGAACATCTTCCCGTATAGAAGGTTTACGTGACACATAAATGAATATTTTGACATACTGTCAGCAGAACCCTGTAAATCGTTGAATCAGACTAAGTGCCCAACCAGTAGGGAGTGTGCAATTCAGTTTAACCCTGTGCCATTTTGGGTGCCCGTATTTTGGCCCTTCTCCCAAATCCATTTTTCAGGAGCGATCCGGCAGCCAAAAGATCCATTTGCACTCTGGGAATATCTGGCCCATTGGCGGCAATGGGGGAACTTCTGAGGCTCCCCTTTCTGTCATTTTTTGGATAGCAGTCTTAAGAAGCTACCTTTTCTGGTCCTTTCCTCTAATATCCTTCATCTAGACCTGGGTTAAAGCATCAGACTTAAGAAACCACTTTTTCTGGGGTTGTCTCTCCGTATATCCTCCAACTAGACCAGGGGAGGAATTAAATTCTTCCCGTGGGGACTCAAGGGAGTCAGGCTATCCCTTCAGTAAACCACCCCAATATTTAAGTGCCCCCCAAATGCCTTTTCATAGCCTTCCCAAACACATGCCCACCCTCACTTCCATAGTGGAATATTAAAAAAAGAAGGAATGAAAGATATTAAACTAAGAAAAATCAATTAAGTTGCCTAATGAAAAGATTGGAATTGAAACCAAAAGCAAGTGAAGCGATCCTAAGAGCAGCAAAGGCACTGAGACAGAACACTGAGCTAGCTAGCATGTGAGCAGCTTCAGCAGCCACGTGGTCTGTTGTGGCCAAAGAAAAATTGGTGACGGAGCCCATTCCATTACGGCTGACTGAAACAGCCAGAGCCCGTTTTGAAAAATGGATCCATACACAGCCCTATCAACCAGTTCAGTATTCTTGTGGGCTGGGATTCCTACCCAGTTGCCATGCCCAGGTCCTGACAGACATTTCTTTGCAGCGGCAGTGGAGGCTGTAGATGAAATTGTGTCCTCAGAAGAACATGGCAATGTGGAAGCTGATAACCTGAAACCACCAGAAAAGGGCCTTGTCAAAGAGGAATTGCAAGAAGCAGAAGCCAAAGAAGAGCCATTTGAGACCTGCAGGTGAGAGATTAGAGGGCTGGGGTGGGGTGTGTGATGATGTGGGTGCAAGGAGGAAAAAGGAATCTATACTTGGGCGATCAGGGGACTGTGATGGGACATGGAAGTTTTGGGGAACAAGGACAGGATGTTGCTACAGGAGGAAAAGGTCTTTGCCTGAGATTTTGTTGGATGGCAGTGCTTGTAGGCAAAAAAGAAAAGACCTCTTTTCACTGCTGTTTCTTTGCAGTTTTTAAATGTTCTTCCCCTCTTGTGATTGCAATTATTAGATATTTCTCGTTTTTCTCTTCTATTATCCTTTCCTTATCTCCGTCATAAAACCTCAGCCCCCTTTCCTTTAAGAGGCTTTTAAGTGCCCCATGCTCTGCTTAAAGAAGACATCATGCAAGTGGTAAAGTAGTTAAAATGGTGCAGACTGGTAAACCTGGGATGACACCCTTCTCTCATGCAATTCCTTGTGCTTCAGGCAAATTGCATGTATACCTGGTTTCTGCATCCATCTCTAGCCATGGAAATCAGAGAAAGGATTTCAGTTAGAGTAATGTCAGAAGAATGCTGTGAAAGCAGAATGTACTGAATAGGTTAACTTTTCCAATAGAGCTATCACCCATATCCTGTTTGACATTCTTAATTGACAAATTTTCTAGGTTTTTCCAAGTTCTAGCTATTTTGTGTCTTGAGGCACATAACATGAGCAGTATAAAATTTTTATTTACCTAATTCTTTAAAATACAGACATCATTAGCAGAGTAACCATGAAATGTAAGACTCCCCCTACTATTTGTTTTATCCATGATAAAACTTAATCCTAGAATCTCTGTACTTTGGGCAAGTTAGCCACATGTGGCTCCAGTTCCCCTTTTTTCTCAACACTTTCTACAACATAGTTTAGAGATTAAATTATTAACATATCTAAAACACTATACAAACCCTCTGGCTCAGTCTTAAACACTTTCCTCTATAAAAACCTACTTGAATAAAAAGTTTTAGATACTACCATAAAATACGGAGAGGTCATGATCCAGCCTCTTTGTCATGCCGTGAGTAATGGCATGGCTTTACATTACCAAGGAGACCCTGAGAACCAGGTGTGCATGCTACATGGATCATGTGCAAAGAGCTATGTATGTGTGTAGGAAAAAAAACTATGCCATACCGCCATATTAATTTTTCCATTGTGCACCAGATTATGATACAGCAGTGTGAGGCCATATATCCTTTCAGGAAGAATTGTGGGCAGATTTGACAACTCAAAATCTTGTTTATGAATCTTTGGTCAGTCCCAATAAAGTTATAAAAACACACTGCCTTTTTAATATTAAAAAAGTAGACTAACACTGCTATTTGTTATTTTTCTGAAGCTGTTCAGTGAGTTAATGATTGATAGCTCATTAGCTAGAAATCTTACTGCAGCCAGATGAAGAAGATTGGCCTTTGTGAATTGCCCAATGACATCTGGTAAAATTAGTGGAACCAAAGCTTTCAACCTGGAAGGAGTGGTGATGGTTTCACACCCACACACAACTTCCTAACTATGGCTAGTATTACATTCTTAGGGAGTGTGCATCAGACTGCATGAAGTATAACAGTGAATTCAAATGCCCTAGAAATGTAGGGGTGTGGATCTCTTTCTGGCAACCAGATCAGAATGGTTCTCTGAAAAACTGTCCGTATTCTATCTGTCTACCACCTCCTCCATCATCATGGATTGGGTGAGGCTTTTGTGTTCCCTGCACTGACAAGCTGTTTCTCATTTTACCACTTGCCTTCCTCCAGCTCCACACCGAAACGCTGTGCGTTCTGCAATTGCAGCAAGTGGAGCTTGCATGGGCAGCGGGAGCTGTTGCGCTTTGATCCTGCTCCTGGCTGGGAGGAAAACCTTCCTGACTTAGCGGAAGGAAAGCAGCCAGGCTCTTCAGCAGAGACTGGAAGTGATGACCTGACCCTGATTGGCTTTGCAGATGGGGTGTCAGTACGGGAAGTGTTTGAGCTAACAGGTGAGTACTTGACACAGAAGAGCAGAACCAGGCTTGGCAGGTTACTCCAGTGTTAGGCTTTGACCAGCAGCTCCCTTACTCCTTGGCCAGTGTATCCGCATCACCTTTGTCCTGTGTCATGTTCTGACTTGCTGTGTGGCATCATCAGTAAAGTATCAAGTGAAAGCCCTCCAAATTGGCTGGCTTCTTTTTGAACTGTATATCCCATCTCTTATCATGTGGGTTTTGGTTAAGATAAATCTAGGAAAATGGAGATGATATCTCCAACTTTTGGGTTCTACTTTTTTAAAAACGAGAACTCTAAAGTTCTACATTGGGACCATGTGAAAAACAAGATTCCTCAGCATGTATATTCAGCCCTAGAATTGAGCTTTGTGTTCTCTTTGTCACAAACACACATACTTACATGCACCCCAATCCTAGATTTCTCCCAAGCTTTCTTGGGGGTCCTATTTAGATAGGTGTGACCATTTGTGAAGGGATTTCTGTCCTTGTGGAATAATTGAGAGTCAGAAACCCTTGTTGATCTGCTTATAGGAGTTCATCTTTAACCCTTCAAATGTTGATGAATTCCTACTTTCATAATCTTTCACCATTGTCCAGGCTATGAAATACAGGGTAATGGAACTGCAGTTCAGTAATGCTTGGTTGTCCACAGGTTCCTAAATGTTTTAAATTGACCAGTGGCTCCTAGAGTATTATTCCTCTTTTTCTGTTATGTTACATTGTGCTTGCCAAAATCTGTACTTGAAACTATCTGTGTCTTCTTCTTAGTTTAATACTTAATATCCTAAATAATTTTTCTTTGGCAGTTTTTGTCATGGTTTACTCTAACTTTCCTTGTAGGGCACTTTTGGGCTCATCACTGGTGTGTGGTTTGGTCAGTTGGAGTTCTGCGTCCAGAAGGGTCATGGCTGAGCCTTGTGAACAAAGCTGTCATCTCAGGGATTGCACAGGTCTGTCAGATTCAGCTATTCTGGGACAAGGGAGTGGACTCTTTTTTCATAGTGTTTAGGTGAACTGGGTCTGCCATCATGGAGCAACATTTGGATTAAGACTCTAGGAACCAAGAAACTAAGGAACTAAAAAATAGTGGCATCATTATTACAGTAGCCAAACTGGCTAAACCTGTAAGTGTGAAGAGTAATTATTGAAATCCAATAATCCAGTGAGGTATTTTATTTGGTACTACCTGGTCATCTTCCCCAACTGTCCTGCAAACATTGTGAAAACCAAATCTGTATTTGTTTACCTTAACCCTACCCCCTTTTAACAAACTGGCTACAGAAAAGGAAACTCCAATTTCTTTCCCTACCTGCACAAAATGCACCTTAAAACTATTTCGTATTTGAATATGCGCATATCAAGTTGATACATTAAGATTCTCTAGCTTACGGGGTTCATTCTTGTAACAAAATCCTGGATTTTAAAACTATTTTCTAGTAGTATCTTAGTCCAAAGCCTTCAGTGATACAGAAACAGAGCCATTTGAAAGCAAGTGAAGAGGTCAGGGAGGTGAAGCCGTGTATCTGTATAAAAGTTCAGAGTACAGTATTCAGGCACCACGTTTCTGCCCTCACTAACCACAGTATACAGCACCATCTACAGAAATTATGAAAAATCATAATAAAGAGTGAATGAAATTTTGGCTTTGATCCTGGGGGAGATGGTTGCCCTACACCACATTTCATTACAAAATCACTGCCTTTTGAGAGAAGAAAATAATTTTCTTTGGTTTTTTTGGGGTTGATGAAAAATTGAATGGGGCTCAAAATGGCCTTGAGGGCTGTGTGATGCCAGTAGCTCATATTTTATCCATCTTGGTTCTGTACTATACTAGTATTCACCGGGTACAAGCTAGAAACTTGAAAAGGTAACTAGTTGGTTGGTGTGAAATGTTGTAGCCTTGTGTTGATGCATATTGTAGTTTTGGAGACCTTGTCAGAGATACACAGAGATGATGGGTTGCTCAGCATCTGAAAGCAGCCACTAGCACAGTCTCTTATACTGATAATAACTAGCTTCTCAAGCCCTTATTTTTTTCTAATGGAAACCTTTCCTTGGCAATATTTGCTTCAGTATTCTTACCTGTGTAGAGCTGATGTTCTCTGTAGTTCTCTGAGCTTGGGATGTATTCCTTACATCTTCCAGAAATGTGAACACTGTAACAGGTGGGGTGCTACCATTCCATGCCATGCGGAGGGGTGCCAGCGCCACTATCACTTTCCTTGTGCGGCAGCCAGTGGCTGCTTCCAGTCCATGAAGAGCTTGAAGCTTCTGTGTCCAGAGCACCTAGACCAGGCTGTACAGATGGGTAAGTGCTGGCAGTATGCCAAGAACAGCTGACGTGGGTCAAGGATTTGATTGTGACTTGCTCAGATTAAAATGGGCTCCCATCTAATGACTGTGAATAGCATAGATATAAGTGGATGTGTTATCTAGTGGGTAGAGCAGCAGGGGTATGAGAATAAGGTCAACAAGGTTATAATTCTATGTCTGAGAAAGCTAGAAAAAACAGATGCTATTAACGGGGTTGTGTGTGTGTGTGTGTGGCTGGTTTTTGGATCATGCTGCATAGAAAGAGCCAAGGCTATTAGGCTGAGAGCAAGGGAGGAATGCTGTCTTCTCTTTGGTTCCAATGTGCCCTTCTTCCACAGAGGACTCACGCTGTATGGTGTGTGATGCCCCAGGGGAGTTGCGTGATCTTCTCTTCTGCACTAGCTGTGGTCTGCACTACCATGGCACCTGTTTGGAGATCACAGTAACACCACGCAAACGCTCAGGCTGGCAGTGTCACGAATGCAAAGTTTGCCAAACCTGCAGGTGAGTGGAGCAGTAGGCAGAGGGATGGAGAAGGCAAGAGATATTACTTGGGATATCTCCAGAACAACCTGATCTTGGGGGTTCCTCAGCTTAGTGGCAAGTCATAGTGTTTCTCCCTTGCAGGTTATCTGGTGAGGACAGCCGAATGCTTGTGTGTGAAGCTTGTGAAAAATGCTACCACACATACTGCTTAAAACCTGCCATTGAAAGTGTCCCTGCAGACTCCTGGAAGTGCAAAGTAAGTCCAAGCAAGTGTTATCTGAGCTGAATAGTGTAAAACTCGGTGCCTCATTAACCCAAACTGTGTTCCAGCCCATCCTGAATTATGTGACCCATCCAAATTTTGCAGATTAAGGAAACGTGCATACAGTATTTCATTCTTTTCTATATGCTATTTTGTTTGTAATAGATGTAGGGTCTGGCATAGAAAGAGTGATACTGGTTAAGCGGTGCTTATCTGAAGTACTGAATTCCTCCAAAACCATCCACATTGTTGTGTGGAATATAGACATCTTTATTTTGTAAAGTATTTATTTATTTATTTATTTATTTCCAGCATTTATACCCCGCCCTTCTCACCCGGGGGGATTCAGGGCAGCTTACAATAGTTGGCAACATTTAATGCCAAGAACATAATAATAAAACAAAAACAGTACATATAATCAATTAAAACTATAAAATACATCATTAAAATATATTATAACAATTAAAACATATGTAAATTAGATCCATTTGTCTAAAAACGTCATGCTTCAGCCTTCAATCGGACCATGTCGACGTTATCGTATTACTAATTAAAAGCTTGTGCACACACCCATGTTTTCACAGCCTTTCTGAAACCCAGAAGAGTTGGGGCTTGTCGGATATTTGTGGGGAGAGTGTTCCACAGCCGGGGAGCCACCACTGAGAAGGCCCTGTCCCTCGTTCCCACCAGCCGCGCCTGCGAGGCAGGTGGGACTGAGAGCAGGGCCTCTCCAGATGATCTTAGGGATCTAGCTGGCTCATATGTTCGGATAACATATGGGGCCGGGCTGTCGCGCAGCTGTTGAGCAGCTGCCTTAAATCACTCTGACCATGAGGTCATGAGTTCGAGGCCAGCCCGTGGCGGGGTGAGCACCCGTCAATTAAAAATAAAAAATAGCCCCTGCTCGTTGCTGACCTAGCAACCCGAAAGATAGTTGCATCTATCAAGTAGGAGATAAGGTACCACTTATAAAGTGGGGAGGCAAGATTAACTAATTTACGACCTGGAATGAGGAAGTGCCGTCAGTGTGGATGATGAAGCAGCTGCTCCCCCCTGTGGCCAGAATCGAACATCCCCTCAGAAGAAGGTTAACCTGCCTCTGCGTGTGTCTCTCAGTCTCTGTTTGATGTGTTTATGGGCATTGAATGTTTGCCCTATGTGTGTTATAATGTGATCCGCCCTGAGTCCCCTTCGGGGTGAGAAGGGCGGAATATAAATACTGTAAATAAATAAATAAGTAAATTGGGCCAGAACCATGATTCATTGTTCATCAACTTTAATCAAAATACTATATAAAATACTTTTAAGCTTTATGCATATGATGTATTTGAAACATAAATGAATTTCATGTTTAAAACCTGGGTCTCATTTCTAGAATATCTCATTATGCACTTATACCCAAATACATGTATTTCAAAATCTGGAAAAAAAAATCTAATTCCAAAACACGCTTGGTACCAGACACTTCGGTAAAGTGATACTCATTCTATAGTTGAAGTTTTCATTCAAGCCAATGGAGATTTTCCTTCACTTCTCTGGCTTTAGAAGGAGTCCCATCAAGTATCTACCAGCTTGTGAAAATCTCACACACATTTTAATAATGTGTGTGAGATTTTCTGGTTGCTCAATTCTAGGATGGTATGACTTTTGAACACAGTCGGCATAGCCATATGTATGTATGTATGCATAGTAGACCTCCATGTCATTCAAAGGTACGGTGGAAGAGGTAGGACCTTATTTGCCAGCTCGGAGTGTTTCTTTTCCAATTCTTCCTATGAGCAGCAGCTAGTATTTCTTCCTAGGTGGAGCTACCACATTTCTATATTGTTCTTCAAAATCATAAATTGAAAATCTGTGCTCCCAATTAAGGCAAATCAACCATTTTAATAGCCCTATGCTCATGCACAGTATATCTCAATTTTTCATTTTTAAAAGGATAAGCTAAATTTGATGAGTTACTGACAGTCCAGTCCTAAGTATGTTTACTCAGATACAAATGCAGGTGAGTTCATTTGGTTGTACTGGGAAGTAAGCATATTTAGAACTGCACATAAAACCATTCTTAACATACTTACTCCCTTATAAATCAGACTGAGCTGGGTGAGACAACTAGGAGTTCAGAAACTTGGATGTGTTTTGTGATTAACATGTTCCTTTGACAGGGAACTTTCACTTAAAGTCCTTGCCATTATTGTAGCCATAGCCTTGTCTGGCATAGAAAAAAATATGTCCTGTGTCTACTTTATGTTACATTAATTTGACATAAATCTTTTCTGGGACCAAATGGTGCCATGTGTGCCTATAAAAGGAAAAGGCCCATTTTTGAATTTCTGCAAACATTATTTTGGATATCCATTTCTCAATGCATTATCAGTCTTCCTTCTCCCTCCCTTTATCCAATCATTGGTTTGCCAGTGACTCCTGGCACTGTGTTGTCGAAGGCTTTCATGGCCGGGATCACAGGGTTGTTGTATGTCTTTCGGGCTGTGTGGCCATGTTCCAGAAGCATTCTCTCCTGACGTTTCGCCCACATCTATGGCAGGCATCCTCAGAGGTTGTGAGGTAACCTCACAACCTCTGAGGATGCCTGCCATAGATGTGGGTGAAACGTCAGGAGAGAATGCTTCTGGAACATGGCCACACAGCCCGAAAGACATACAACAACCCCACTCCTGGCACTCTTAGGAAGGACTCACTCGCTGCATCTTCCAGTCCTTAATGCATCTGCGTTTGCCTTTCTTCAGAGTTGCCGAGTATGTTCTGACTGTGGCCTCCGTCCATCTGCCCTGGATCCTAGCTGCCAGTGGTATGAGAACTATTCTCTATGTGAAGGATGTCAAGAGCAGCGCTGCAAGGATGTGAACAGTGCCGAGGCCTTTGATGTACAACACACTCAAGAGTGAGTTCAAATTAGGGAAATTGTCTCCCTCTCTTGGCCTTCTGTTATGTGGGCTGTTCGTATAAGTGATGGCTCATCAAGGTAGTGATGGTGGGCATTGTTGTTGTGAGATTTCAAGTCATTTCTGACTTTTGGCAACCCAGCCTAATCACAGGGATTTTGTGGCAAGATGTTCAGAGGCAGTTTACCATTGCCTTCCTTTGAGTATAAGAGAGTATGAGTTGCAAAAGTTCACCCAGTGGATTTCCATTGTTAATTAGGGGTTTGAATTCTAGTTTCCAGAGCTGTAGTCCAACTCTCAGCCCAGTGCACCATGCTGGTTCTTTGTAAGGTATACGTGTTAAAAAAACCCCTCAATTGCCAAAACCTGCCTCAGTGGAAAGTGCTTCTTTGTCAGCAGAAGGATAGCAGGATGGGGTCCAATCTAACCTTTCCTGGAAGGAAGTTCCATAGCTGTGAAGTAGCCACTACAAGTGTCCCTTTTCATGTCTTCATCAAATGTGTCTTTCAGAGTGGTAGAGCAACAAGACGGGGTCTCACTTCAGGTCTCAATGACCAAGGTCATATGCACTCTTCAAATAGTCTGGACTCTTGTTTTTTAGACAGGGTTTCTTAAACTGTGGGTTCCAACACCAAATGGGTCCCTTGAGCTCAATGTTGGGTTCCCGCAAAAAAAAAAAAATTGCAACAGGAAAAGATTTCTGAAGGCCACCTTATTTACATGAATCTGTTAGCAACAATATGCAGTGTTTAGAATGGACTCTGCAGAAAATGCTTCAGCTGTGCTCCACAAAAAGGAAAATCATTTTGTTTTGCAAATACTGATTTATTGTCAGTAAATGTTTGGTATTGTATCTATTTTGTATACAGTACTATATATGTGGTCACATAAAAAATTATCTGGCGAGACGGGATCCCAAGTTAAGAAGCCCTGGTTTGGGTTTTATTAGTTGTAATCATCACCTTGAATTGTGCCCAAGAAACAGTCAAGTGGGAATTGTTTTAACTGTGGAGTCCTATGCATAAAGGTGCAACTAAACAAATTGTGATATAGACAAACCTACCTTAAAAAAAGACATTATCTTGCTTGAGTTGATTGGACCTTTGTTGTTTGGAAAACATCCTTGTCTTGTCCAAGGCTCTTTTCAGATGGAGAGAATCACAACAACTTACCTTGCTTGAGTTGATTGGGCCTTTGCTGTTTGGAAAATCCAGTACTGGCTGTCTGAATATTTCACTCTACTTTGGTTGGTTCCTTCTGTTCTGATGGAGGAGTGTGGCCTCCTGGAGGCTTCATTGGTGGCTTCTAGAACAGGCCATTATTTTTAAGTTGGTTAATTGAGATTTACTTCCTTTCATATAGTCCTTAAAAATTAAGAGGCTGACTCTTTAGTGGGTGATAAAGGATATTCATATTAAACCCATGTTCTTACCCACTTCTAAAGTGCATTTAGTGGAATGGCTCTTCCTGCACTTTTCCATTGAGATTCTGAGACAAGGAAAACTGAAACTTCTGCCACCACCCCAAGTTAGTAGGCTCTTATTAGGCTTGAATTGGTTTTAATTTTAATTTTAATGAGCATATTTGTTTAAAAGTAACTATGCCTTGTTTTTATTACATTATTTTCTATGTTTTTTGTGTTGACATTGAATGCTTTGTTTATGCTGGAAACCGCCCTGAGTCCCTTCCTGGTAGATAGAGCGGTATACCAATAAAAATTTGTAGTTGTTGTTATTATGCATAATGCTATTGGGTTTTAAAGAAGTTTTAAAGAAGTTTCACAGAGAAATATTATCAGGTGTTTGGCTCAAATTCAAGACCTTTTTGTGTTTCAGAATTCACCAGGTGCTCTCAGTGAAACCTCTCACTGCCACTTCTTCTCCCTCCCTACACTCATACACTTACATGTATATGTGCACACAGACTATAAGATGTAGGTAATAATGGTGGCACAGCTCACATGGCTCTTGTAAGGGTGACTGACTATGTATGCATAATGCTCATTTGGATGCACATGTATTCTCTAGAAATGCTGACCGAGTGCGGGGATCAATTTATGATGTGAAACAGCTTGAGTCAAATGAGTTTGCCTTTGTCGTCATACTCTACTTGTTTCCATTCAGGCACATTCACCCAGCAAGCAGCATCCCCACAATAGAGAAGCCGGTGTCTCCTCAGCCACTAGAAGAAGCTTGTGAGGCTAGTGAGGAGCAGCCAGAAAGCAGTAGTGGGCCTGTGAGTCCTCACCCAGAAGAGCCTGAGCCATTGGAGAGTGAGGAGAAGCCTGCTGGTGAGTGGTCTTCTCTTATTTTAATGGCTCCTTTATTAAGAACCAGAAGGGACTCTCTTTTAAAAATAAGTACCGTATATACTTGCGCATAGTTTATGGCACTGGAAAGAAAGTATTATTCCAGCTGTACATGAATGGTTGACCAAACCGCTAGACTTCGCAGAATTTGATAAATTAACTTCTCTCTTTAGAAATAAAACAGTACAATGTTTTCAAAATAATTGGAAGCCTTTTGCAGAATATATAGGTAGAACATTTAAAGACTGGTCCATAACGTTGGGTACCTATTGATCTACTCACATTGGCATGTTTTCAAACTGCTAGGTTGGCAGAAGCTGGAGATAACAGCGGGCACTCACTCCGCTCCCGGGATTTGAACTTGCGACCTTTCGGTCTGCAAGTTCATCAGCTCAGTGCTTTAACACACAACGCCACTGGGGCTCCTACTCATAATAATAACAACTTTATATACCGCCACCATCTTCCAAAAGGGACTTAGGGCGGCTTACAAAGCAGCAAATAGTGCCACATAAAATACATCAGGATTTAAAACATCAGAACAACACCAATTAACATAAAAGAACACTTACAGAAATTAACAAGACCCAACTCAGTTGAATAGAAACTCAAATAAAAATGCGACAAATGTTACTAGTTAAATACACAAGTTAAAATGTCAACATTAAAGTTCCAGAATGTGAAACTTCAATCTGTTTTATTATTTATTTATTTATTTATATTTATTACAAGCATTTATATCCTGCCCTTCTCACCCCCGGGGGGGGGGGGGGACGGGGACTCAGAGCGGCCTTACAATTAGCATCGTTAGACGCCGAACAAATCAATATAAAACATAATATATAAAAACAATTACAGTGAAAATAGATAGCATTAGTTAAAACATCCATATAAATATACATTCAAGGGTGCATTTTAGCCACCTGATTTAGCTGGTACCTTAACCATTGTTAAAGGCCTGTTTGAGAAGCCAAGTTTTCAACTCCCCCCGAAAGCATTGAAGTGTGGGGGCATGCCTGATCTCCCTGGGGAGGTTGTTCCAAAGCTTGGGAGCCACCACTGATAAGGCTCTTTCCCTCGTCTTCACCAACCGAGCTTGGGATGGAGAGGAGAGCCTCCTCGGCAGATCTTAGAACCCACGCCTGTTCATAGAGGGTGATGTGGTCGCGTAGATAGACTGAACCCGAACTGTGTAGCGCTTTGTAGTTAATAACCTGTAGACGTGTTCACGAAATTTGTATTACCACAATTTCTTTCATGTCTTCTGTTTATTTGGAAGCATGAAACAGGAAGCCTCCTCCCCACACGAAACTCAACTTGACACAAAAGCCTGCTTTTGTGTGGAGCCGAAATTCCGTGTGCGCGCACTTCTTCTCTTTCTCCTCCCTCTCTTGCGCCCACAATGCTCCGCATTCACTCACGGAAGTCCCGGCCGGGCAGCCCCACATCTGGACCTCAGCATCTGGGTGGAAGGATCCACTGCCCCTCCCTCCTTTCCTGGCGTGTGTGTGGTGGGGTGTGTGACTGAGCAGGTACTTGGGTGCAGACAGGCACTGACAGGCACGCACTTTCCATGCCTGCCTGCACCCTACAGCACACACACTGTTTTTCCAGGGAGAGAGAGTGTGTGTGTGTGGTGTGCAGGCACTGACAAGCATGTGTGCTTTCCAGGCTTGCATGCGCCCCGCAACACATACACCCCCTCTTTCCAGGGAGAAAGTGTGTGTGTGATGTGGGGCTTTCAGGAAGGCCTAGAAAGCCTGGGCGTGCCTGCACAGTGCACAGTCACACACCCCACCACACACGCACCCCCCCCCCCCCAGTAATGGGTCGATTTTCAGGTCCCAAACAAAAGAACCAAAAACAACCCTTCCAATTTCGGGAGGCTTTCTGAAAACCGATCAGGTCCCGCAACAAAAGTTTGGAAACGAAATGGGACAAGCATTTACCCGAATGCAAGCCACTAGTATCACTTTGAATTGGGACCGGAAAGTTATTGACAGCCATTGGAGGTGCTTTAATAGGGGCATGGTGAGCTCCCTATAGCTAGCCCCAGTTAGTAATCTGGCTGCCGATCTTTGCACTAATTGCAGTTTCTGAGCCATTTTCAAAGGCAGCCCCACATGGAGTGCATGGCAGTAATCCAGTCTAGATGTAACTAAGGTATGGACCACTGTGGCCAAGTCAGGTTTTTTGAGGTATGCTCGCAGCTGACGTACTAGTTTTAGCTGTGCAAATGCCCTCCCAGGCACCACTGACACCTGAGCTTCAAGCATCAGCGCTGAGTCCAGGAGGACCCCCAGACTACGGACCTGTGTCCTTAGGGGGAGTGTAACCCCATCGAGCACAGGTTTCAACTTTATACCCCGATTAGCCTCATGACTGCCCAGGAGGACCTCTGTCTTGTCTGGATTAAGCTTCGGCTTGTTAACCCTCATCAGTAACCATTTTTAATATGGACACTACATACACTTCTCTGCAGAAAGACTGTAATGGGCATTTTTTCATAGGGACCATAATAAAAATAGACACTGTAGTCTTCTCTGCCTCTTGCTCCTATTCCAGCTTTGACCTGTATATAAGTCAGTCCAGGCACAAGAATATGTTGCTGAGGTGAAATGGATAACATGTTCAGAAAGTTTAAATGGCCGCTATCAAGAACTTTAGCTTGACAAGCATTGCTCCTTTGTTGTAATCTCATTGTCTCCAATGTGGTTCAACCCCAATTGTGTAACGTCTAATTCCAGATGTAGACACACCTTTAGAAGTATCTGATGTGGATCCAAAGGTCCCTGCAGGGCAGGAGCAGATGGAAGTGGAAACCCCGTTTGAGCCTGAAAAAGCCCCCTCTCCCCCACCCCCTCCTCCGGTTCCACCAGGTGAGTTATTAGGCTGTGATGAACCCAGAATCCATGGCTGAATTAAACCCAAGTCCAGGTCTCAATCAGAATCATGCAAATGTGTGTGTGTTTTTATACAGAAGTTACCTGTTGAATTTCAACATAATGGCATAGGGTATGGACTTTGGTGGGATTCGTGTGTCTGAAATAAACCCCCCCCCCCCAACAGACCAAAGCTGCCCCCTTCCCAAATGAAGAATGCATTTGAAAGGTACTCATTGGAGGCCAATAGGCCATAGTGGAGAAATCTTTGGATGCCAAGTCAAATGGCATCAGGATGTATAATCATAATTCTGCAGTATCACAGGCTTTCAATCTGCAGTGCTGGCTAGCATTCTGTCAAGGACACAGCTGTGCTCTTCTTCCCCATATGGGAGTAGGTGAGTGGAGCCATCCCCACAAAGATGACACTTAAAGAGCTTGTTGAGACTGGACCTTGATAACAAGTTGCCACTTTGGGTCTGAGTCTACTATCCAAGTGCCAGCTGAATGGCTTTGTGTATCCTTGGTGTTGTGTGTGTGCGCGAGAGGGTGGGGGAGCCTAAGTACTGACTTTAAGATCCTTTGTGCAGCCACTACTTGGTCATGGATAACATTGCCTACACTGCATTTGCCTCTCTGTAGGGAAGATGTGGCATGGGCCATCCCCTGATTCCTGCTCTTGTGATTCTGCAGGCTTTTCTCAGGATGGTTTGGGATTGCTGGAGATTTCAGTTTCCTTATGCTTGCAAACAAGGTGGCTTCTCTGTCCCTAGTATCTGTTATTTTCAGAGAACCTGTCTGTCCCCAGAAACTTTGTTTCATGCAATCCAAATTGTTAAAAACCTTAGTGTTCCTTGGTGGACATTGAGGACCATGAAGGTTGGGTGTAAGCAGAACTGTTTGGGGAATTCTCTCTCTAGAAAGACTGACACTTACCACAATTTTTAACCTAAGTTAAGATTGCCTCGTATACCTGGAACTTTTTGGTCTATGTGTGATTTGTTTCTAAGGTGGTGTTTATGTCATTTTTAAAAATCAGCTACTAATTCTGACCTCCCTTTGTCTCTATTCAAAGACGCACCATCCATTATCCTTTTGCAGGAGTGTTCCATCTTATCAGAATGTCTTACTCTTCCCTCCCTCTTTCCCCACTGCTTAGATCCAATGCCCTCTGCCCACCCAGATGAGTCCTGCCTTGGTGCCAAAGAGCCTCCTTCATTTGAGTTGCTGCCAAGAGAAATGGAACCTACTGAGAATCATACTGTATCAGCAACCTCCAAGCAAGAAGAAGAGACTTCTCCAGTTAGCCCTCCCCCTGATACTGTTACATCTGTTTCCCCTCCCCCTGGTCCTGTCAAAGATATTTCCCCTGAAGCTGCTGAAGTGGAAGGAGGAGAGCCCAGTGAAGAGGCTATGGATACTGGGGTTGAGGCACCGGTTCCAGACAACACCGCCAGCAGCAGCATCCAGCCCAGCCAAGAGGAGGAGGAGGAGGAGGAGGAGGAAGAGGAAGAGGAAGAAGAGGCAGTAGCAGCAGCTGCAAAGATGGAGCTTGAGGAGAGATTCTCCCCACAGCTGAGTGAGGAGGAGGCACCAGATGAAGGGCCTGCCATAATGGGGCCAGAGCCCAACGAGAGTCACCTCAACTTTGCCAGTGAAAGCAAGCGCTCTCCCTCCCCTGTGGAGGCAGAACTTCTGGGGAGCACATCCACCCCAATGGAGGCCTATGGGGCTGCCAACCTGCTAGAGGGAGGAGGGGCAAGTGGCGAGGAAGAAGCCGGACCACCACCACCAACATCCTTGAGGCCCCACCACTTGTTGAAGTCCGATATCGTTAATGAGATCTCGAACCTGAGCCAGGGCGATGCCAGTGCCAGCAGCTTCCCCAGCTCAGAGCTCCCATTTGCCTCCCCATACCATGAAGGTGGGGGTTCTCTTTCCCTGGAAATGGCTGGCCTGACTTCCACTGATGTCAGCCTGCAGAGGGAAGATGGTGGCTCTTTGCCCATGGGTGACATGGATGACTCCTTGCCCTTTGATATGAAGGGTGAGTGTGAGAAGGGACGACGGCGTAGCTCCCCAGCCCGCTCCCGGATGAAGCAGGTAAGCCAAAGCTCTCTGCAGGCTGGGTCTGAAGGATCCTTGCCAGAGCCTTCCCACAGTGCTTAGTCCCTGCCCTCAGGAGTGGTGGGGCTCCTGGAGGAGTGACAGTGAACTGGAGGGTGTCAATACTCCTT
This sequence comes from Anolis carolinensis, assembly GCF_035594765.1. Classification (NCBI taxonomy): domain Eukaryota; kingdom Metazoa; phylum Chordata; class Lepidosauria; order Squamata; family Anolidae; genus Anolis; species Anolis carolinensis. The sequence goes on from NC_085842.1 coordinate 166,433,208, forward strand.
GGCATGTTTCACTGCACATCATTTCCCCTGCCCTTCTCTCTTCTTCTGGTCATAGGGCCGCAGCAGCAGTTTTCCTGGGAGAAGACGGCCTCGGGGAGGGTCTCACGCAGGCCGAGGGCGGGGCCGGTCACGGTTGAAATCCACCACTTCCTCCATCGAGACATTGGCGGTAGGGGCGGTTTTGGCAGGCAGGACATTATTTTGGTGGGGAGGAAGAGGATGAGGCAGGAAGTTGAATTTTGGCACAACTCAAGAGTTAAGGAAAAGCTATAGCTGCCATAAATATAAAGGAAATGGGGACTAGGCCCACTCAGTATTGATCTGTCTGTTGCTTAGGCTTGGAGACCAAAAGTATGCTCTTTTGCTACCAGTTCTTATCATAGCTTGACTTGACTGCCCCCCTTATTTTTATTGATGGTGCCTGGACACATGGTGTATACCTCCCCTTCTCTTGTTCTCATTTTCATTTCAGTGTCGTAAGTGCCTCCTCTCATTAAGACGTGTCAAATTCTTTACAAGAGGTGGCTTCTCATTCTCAAAGTCCTTAAAAGCAGGGTCTTGCCATCAAGTGTTTATTTTCCCCCTTAACTGCAGTTCTGAGAAAGCTACTCCTGTCAAGCTCTCTGCCCTCCTCTGTTCTTCAATGGCCAGAAGCCAGAGATTGAAGTAGCTACTTTTCCTAAGGCATGACTCCTGGAATCTCTCAGCCATCATGGCCATGAACTCTTTAGGTCATTTGCAAGAACTTAAAAAAACTGTAGTCAGACAAAATAATACCCCCAAGTTATGGTAGGAGCTCCATCCTTCTGGATCAAGAGTTAGCCTAAGAAAAAGAAGGGGTTGGTGTGGTTAGATTGTAGGTCTTTCCTTTATTTTAGGGCAGTGGTTCTAGAATGCAGCTGACAGGTTGTGAATATGATAGTCCATGCTTGTGTGTGCACCTTTTTTCTCTAAATGGTACTTGGTGCTCCAAAAGCACCAAGTACCATTAAATCTTCTATATTTTTTCTTCCAAGCTTGCTGATATTGATAGTTCGCCCAGCAAGGATGATGATGACGATGATGATGACACAATGCAAAACACAGTGGTGCTCTTCTCTAATACGGACAAATTTGTGTTGATGCAGGTGGGTATGGACATGCGTGTTTTAAAACGGGTAGCATGACTAAACACACATGCAGCCGTGCAATCCCAAATACACACCTATTAATCATTAAGTAATTAAACTGATAAAACTGACTTAAGCCCCAGTTATGTGATTTTTGAGGTGGGCTTGAGATTGATGTTAAACAATGTCTGGAAACTTGTAGCAGGTCTAAGTTGCAGAGGTGGGTTGAATTATTCCCTCTTACCTTAAAGAGAACTCTGTTTGCATTTTTGGGTGAAATTCTGACATTCTGTAAGACAAAACCCTTTAGGCAAATGTAAGAGTGCTCAACTGAAGCAGATTTTGCTGCATGATCATGCTCTCTCTCTCCAACACTTACTGTTTTGAGTTTGCTTGTCATAGAAGGCTGTTTTTTGGTGTGTTTTCATAGGGTGTCTTCCATATTTTGCTTAGCTTGTTTTAGTAGAAACTACAGTTGGTCCTCTACATTTGTGGGTTTAACATTTGATTATTCAAAAATTTGATTAATACAATTTGATTATTTATTAATGTGATTAATATAGTTTGATTATTTATTAATTTGATTAATACATTAACTCAAATATTTTCTGAAGAAAATGGGAAGACGTAGAGATTCCTAGAGACAAGATTCAATCAAATTTTTTTTTTAACCTGAGGGAATCTTTAAGTCCTCTAGAAGGACTCTGTGATCAATTTCCAGAAAAAGCTGGCCATAGAATCATGCAGGAGGACCTTGGGATTTCTAGACAGGTGTTCTTTCAGGTAAAAGAAAAATCAGATTTTTTATTTGCAGTTTTCTTGACTCCAGGGACTGTGGAGGGCTGACTAGTTATTTTCAATCTAAAAACAACTGGTAGCTTTTATTTATTTTTGTATATTTCAAAGAAATTTGCCCTCTCCCTTGTTAAAGACTTGCACATTTCTTGCACAGGTCAAAAGCAAAAGTGTTATATACGCCGTTTTATTGATTAGCAGCCCTAGTCCTTTTTGCAGGGTGGTAGCACTGCCCGTAAAATAGCTGAGAGTCTTGCAACAGAGGCATAGCACCCAGTGATATGAAAGGGAGCAAAGCTGACAGTAACCTCCTTTGATCCTGAGCTGGTATTGAGCCCTGTCTCTCCTCCCTTGTCAGGACATGTGTGTAGTGTGTGGCAGTTTTGGCCGTGGGTCCGAGGGCCATCTCCTGGCATGTTCTCAGTGTTCCCAGTGTTACCACCCATACTGCGTCAACAGCAAGGTAAACTGCTCTTCATTGCCTTTCTTCCCCAAAAGTATATAGAGCTCTGTTCTTAAGGCCGAAATTCTGCTAACAGAATGTATCAGCTCTACTTTTACTAAAGGTGACCTGAGCATGCCAAAGGGTCAAAGAGATATGTTTTTGAATTTTCATCTTGTTGCTGAGTTTGAAGCCTCCAGTTCTAGCTGGTGAGCTAGTGGTAATTGTTGTGTTTGTCAAGGAGTTTGGGGCTCATAGAACATGTGGAGACAGAAGAAATGGGAAACCTAGGAATGCTGGTGGGCACAGACCTGGAAAGAAAACAACAGTTGGCCCTGTGAAGGTTGACAGTGTGGTGCCTACTGGATCTTTTGGGCTAGGAGTCCTATGACCATTGCCCATGTTGGTTGGAATTTGTGGGAGTGATAGCCCAAAATATCTGATTCCCTGACCTTCACAGGGGATCCCCAAGTCACAAACATCCAACTTACAAATGACGCATAGTTAAGAATGGGGGTGAGATAACAGGAAGTGAGAGAAATCTACCCCTCAGAAGGGAAATTTACTCCTGAAAGCGTTATCATGTGAGAAAAAAGTTTCTCCAATGAAGCTTTATTGCCTATCCTTGTTTTCAAAACAAGTCACATTTCTTAAAATCCAATTATCACATTGTCCCATGTTTTGGCTTGTAAAAAGCATTAAGAGGCCCTGGGATCTGACTGGGTCATATAAAATTTAAGTCCTCTAACCTGACTTGAAATGCAACCAATTTATTAAGGGATAGGTCTGTGGAAAACAGGGTCATTTTTTGATTCCTTCAGCTTTGCTCAGGGAGCTAGCCTAAAAGGGTTGTCCATATGTAGTGGGGTCTGTGGGAGGAGACAGTCACTCCAGGGAGCATGGAGCATACTCAGATCCAGAGGATTTGGCTGATCACATCTCCCTGTATGGACCTGCCCGGGCTTTGATATTTATTTATTTATTTACAGAATTTATATTTCGCTCTTCTCACCCCACATTACACATATAAGGCAAACATTCAGTGCCTTAACATAGAACAAAGACAGAGACAAATGCAGGCTGCGAGCTGGCCTCGAACTTATGACCTCTTGGTCAGAGTGATTTGTTGCAGCTGGCTACAGCTGGCTGCTCACCAGCCTGCGCCACAGCCCAGGCCTATTCTCAGGAGAGGCCCTTCTCTCGGTCCCACCTCCATCGCATGTTCAATGTGAACAATAGAGCTAATTCTGGAACCCCCTTCTTCCCAGGGAAGCCAGAATGGTCCCTTCCCTGCTATCCTTCCAGAGGCAGGATTTATTTTTATAAAAGATCAAGTGAGGGGCTGCTGTGGTTTAGCTACAAATAAGTTTTTAATCTGATTTAATAATAATAATAATAATAAACTTTATTTTTATATCCCGCCCCATCTCCCCGAAGGGACTCTGGGCGGCTTACAACAGGGACAAGCCTGAAAACAACAACACAAGACATTTGACCAAAAACATTCCAACGATTCACAAAATAAATAATAAATACATTAAAATCCAAGCAATAAAATCAGAGAATTAAAAACAAACCAGCGGGGACAGGTTTCATAAAGTGCTGTGTCATGGAAATGAGTGATAAAGTGCCGTATGCCCTTAAAACAGAGAGAAGCATTCTAATGCTTTAAGGGTTTTAACTGTTTATTTTTTAATGTCGTTAATATTTAATTCTGTTTTAATATTCATATATTTTTAGGTTTAAATTGTATTGTATTGCTTTGACTGTAAACCACTTTGAGCCTCTTTTTTAAAGAAAAAAGTGGGAAATAAATAAATATTATTCATGATCTTGAGTTACCAATTGGATTACAACTCCTATTACTTTAACCACAAGGCATTGTAGTAGTGGTAATGGGAATTGCCCACTATTTCTTGGAGTTGTAAGGTTCGGATAAATTGAAGAAAGAATCAGGAATGCTGAATTGGAAGCCTCAAAGTCCCGTGTCCCCCATGTGCCCCCCATCCCCCGCCCTGTGTCCCAAGCAGAGCCCTCCCTGGTCTTTCCACTGCAGCCTGTTATGCTTCCTTGATACGCATTTGTCTCTTTTTCCTTGTTAAAAGATTACCAAGGTGATGCTGCTCAAGGGCTGGCGTTGTGTGGAGTGCATTGTGTGTGAGGTGTGTGGGAAGGCATCCGACCCTTCCCGCCTGTTGCTCTGTGATGACTGTGACATCAGCTACCACACCTATTGCCTGGATCCGCCTCTCAACACCGTTCCCAAGGGTGGCTGGAAATGTAAATGGTGAGAGACCATGTTTTCCATAGAAGACCTTACATAACAGCATTTTGTTTGCTGGTCTTCTCTTGATAGTCTAAGGTTGGTATTCTGTTGTGTAGCCCTAACTAGAATAGAGCCATCCAATCAATTGCTGAGTGGTGAACCAGCACACAGGTTCTAGTTCAGGCTAACAACAAGATTTCGGCCAAAGACTTTTGAAAACAAGGGTTTTTAAAGGAAGAGCTTTTAGGAAATTGCTGTGTTGTTGTTTTCTGTGTTAGTAATAGTTTAATTCTACTTTAAAGTTGATACTTTGTATTTGTGATTGTGTGTAAGCCACCTTGAGTCCTAGTTTTAGGGAAATTGATATAAATAAAGATGATGATGTTGATTGTAATGTTCTGATACAAACAAAATTGAAGAGCTCGGTATCAAGAGAAATCTAGTTCTCCCATCATGTCCCTTCCTGGTGGCTCATATTTATTAAATTAAGTTAAAACTTGACTTAATTTCCAATACTTCTGTAATATTTCTGCAGCAATTCGAAAATTCAGAAATGAGAAGTCTGGCCATTTTTTTAACTTTTACCCTGGACTATATATCTAGTAATTCCTAATAATAATTGAACTATAAAAATTACATAGATAGGAACATGCAGTATGTTCAGCTGCATGTGCCCAGATATTATGAAATTATAAGACAATTTAAGGTGTACATTATACTTTGTTTTTTCAATGATAAAATAAATCTTTTGGAAATGTAAGTTATTATTTTCATTTGGCATGATTTATTTAATGTGAGGGTGGAGGGATTCCACAAGCACTTTGTGCTCTCCTCACTACCACCAGACTTACTAACCGTCATATTTTGTTGATGAAGCAGCAGCAAAGTATTTTCATACAAAAAGAAGATCCATGAGGAGCATACATCTGACTTTTAATCAGAAGCACTTTAAATCTTTATTTAAAACAATGCATGTACTGTTCCTGTGTATGCCATTTCTGTTTAACAGAAACTATTTTTGAAGAAAATGTTGGCATTTTTGCCACCACTGGAATTCAAGAAGGGAAGTGGTGGTGGGTGTAAAGCTCAGATAAATGCTTAGAAGTTGTAAACACCCTCCACCCCATTCTAATAGATTTTTTAAAAAGTAAATATTTATTTGGTGAAGAACCAAGATAACAGGACATACATTCAAATCAGCATATAAAACCAATATAACAACAGAAAGAGATGCTCAAAATGAGACTGCAAATTTTACTCTTGTGCCAAATAGTCACAAGTATTGTGAGTACAGGTACCTAGTCCTGAACCACTGATTGCAGAGATAATGACTCCTCATTGGCTATTCCCTGACTACTTGGCCTGAAGTGAAGGTATAAATGAGATCTTCAGGCTTGGCATCAGTCAACTGATTTTTCCTTTGAACAGGTGTGTGTGTTGCGTTCAGTGTGGAGCAGTGTCACCCGGCTTCCACTGTGAATGGCAGAACAACTACACTCACTGTGCCCCCTGTGCTAGTCTTGTCACTTGCCCTATCTGCCAGGTGAAGTATGTGGAGGAGGATCTACTAATCCAGTGCCAGCACTGTGAGCGGTAAGTCAAACCCCTCTGTTGTTGTTATTTCTTTTTTTAAAGGACAACCTTTATGTGATTTTATCATTGTTGCCTGATTGACACAAAAATAGGCAATAAAAATGCTTCCTTTAATTTAATGTCAATTTTTGTGATTATGTTAATGTTTGGAAGAGTTGTAAAAAGGAGTTTTAATTTAGAAATTTCTCTACCTGACTTGGATTCTAAGTCTACTAACCTTTTACCTTCCAAAAATATAAATCTCAAAAACCAGAGTGTTGCTTAATTGTATATTTCCCAGGTGGATGCATGCTGTGTGTGACAACCTGTTCACTGAGGAAGAAGTAGAGCAGGCAGCTGATGAGGGATTTGACTGTACATCATGTCAGCCCTATGTAGTTAAGCCTGTTGGTAAGTACCAAAGTGCCTTTTTGAAGTTCTCAGTGCCATATTTTAAAAGAAGAAGTATCACCAGTTTTTTAGTGTTGCAGGGGATGAATTTCATTGATACCCCTCAAAACTGGAGTTAGCTTTAACCCAATAAGAATTTCTGCTCTTTAAAATTTACTCCCCCATCCTATTATTTGTACTTCAGACTCTTAGCATTTGTAAGTTTATGAGGGCAGAACTGCTGATGGAACCTGAAGAAGGGTTAGCATGAAAATGAAACTGATCTGTCTACATAAGTTAGGAAATTTCATGGCCACCTCCTATAGAATGTTGCTATTGTTGCTTTGTTTCTTTGATAGGAGAGTAGAATTCAAAGATATGGTGGTACTAGTCTGGAATATCAGTATGAAAAAGACTCTTGTGGCACCTTAGAGACTGAGAGGACAGAGTTAATAGCATACGCTTTCATAGACTACTCACATTTTAGGAGGTAGATTTAGTCTATTGAAGCGTATGCTACCTATTTCATTATTTCTGTTAGTTTCTAAGGTTCTACAAGATCCCTTTGTGTTTGAAATGACAGACAGTGATGAACCACTACTGTATAAGGGCTACGTTAAGATCATTTTTGGTGAGGGTAAGCTTATGAATGTATTTTTAGGTTGCCAAAGGGGGTAATGTGGCAAAAAATGGAAGTGAAAGGGGTAATTAAAAATGCTAGACAAGTTGGATCATAGTAGATCTGTTTATCAACTTGATTGGTTATAAGAAAATTAGACAAGATTCATGGGAGATACCAAGGCTCTCAAAAGTTACTCATCATGATGATGGACCAGAGGGATGCATATGAATATTATATGCAGCATTAGAGACATGCAGTCACTTAATGCCAGGTGATAAGGAATATGTGTAGGACGATGCAGTTGTCCCTCGTGTCTTGGTTGTGGGTTACTGTGTAACTGGTTGTCTATTGTGAGAGGAAAATGCTGAACTTGACAGGACTTGATCCTCTTCCTAGTGCAGCTTTTCTTAGTGTTCTTACAGTACAATGACTTTGAGGATGCTAGGGTGGGCATGGCTATGTGTCTTGGTGACAAGGGACAATGAGGTAGGATTGGTAAGAAAAATTGGGTAAATTCTTGTGCATACTTTCCAATAATCTAATTTGCAGCATAGAGATAGGGAAGTGTGTGTGATGAAATG